>NW_027122689.1:3109211-3432172 GCF_030686945.1 Centruroides vittatus | reverse complement strand
GAAAATAATTTACATATATAAGATAAATACCTTAGTACCTTTAAACGCGGAGTGTTGTTCCGAATTTGGCAACACCGAAATTATTATTTTGGATTAGTAACTTTTCGAAATATAACGAGAAACATTAGAAAACGTCGGAAAACATGTCTTTCAACTTTTCGAGGGTCGATCGCGTCTGCGAAAATAATTTACATATATAAGATAAATACCTTAGTACCTTTAAACGCGGAGTGTTGTTCCGAACTTGGCAACACCAAAGTTATTATCTTGGATTAGTAACTTTTTGAAATATAACGAGAAACATTAGAAACAGTCGGAAAACATGTCTTTCAACTTTTCGACGGTCTATCGCGTCTGCGAAAATAATTTATATAAATAAAATAAATACCTTAGTACCTAAGAACGCGAAGTGTTGTTCTGAACCTGGCAACATTAAAATTATTATTTTGGATTGGTAACTTTTCGAAATATAACGAGAAACATTAGAAAACGTCGGAAAACATGTCTTTCAACTTTTCGAGGGTCGATCGCGTCTGCGAAAATAATTTACATATATAAGATAAATACCTTAGTACCTTTAAACGCGGAGTGTTGTTCCGAACTTGGCAACACCAAAGTTATTATCTTGGATTAGTAACTTTTTGAAATATAACGAGAAACATTAGAAGAAGTCGGAAAACATGTCTTTCAACTTTTCGAGGATCTATCGCGTCTGCGAAAATAATTTACATATATAAGATAAATACCTTAGTACCTTTAAACGCGGAGTGTTGTTCCGAACTTGGCAACACCAAAGTTATTATCTTGGATTAGTAACTTTTTGAAATATAACGAGAAACATTAGAAGAAGTCGGAAAACATGTCTTTCAACTTTTCGAGGATCTATCGCGTCTGCGAAAATAATTTACATATATAAGATAAATACCTTAGTACCTTTAAACGCGGAGTGTTGTTCCGAATTTGGCAACACCAAAATTATTATTTTGGATTAGTAACTTTTCGAAATATAACGAGAAACATTAGAAAAAGTCGGAAAACATGTCTTTCAACTTTTCGAGGGTCGATCGCGTCTGCGAAAATAATTTACATATATAAGATAAATACCTTAGTACCTTTAAACGCGGAGTGTTGTTCCGAATTTGGCAACACCAAAATTATTATTTTGGATTAGTAACTTTTCGAAATATAACGAGAAACATTAGAAAAAGTCGGAAAACATGTCTTTCAACTTTTCGAGGGTCGATCGCGTCTGCGAAAATAATTTACATATATAAGATAAATACCTTAGTACCTTTAAACGCGGAGTGTTGTTCCGAATTTGGCAACACCAAAATTATTATTTTGGATTAGTAACTTTTCGAAATATAACGAGAAACATTAGAAAAAGTCGGAAAACATGTCTTTCAACTTTTCGAGGGTCGATCGCGTCTGCGAAAATAATTTACATATATAAGATAAATACCTTAGTACCTTTAAACGCGGAGTGTTGTTCCGAATTTGGCAACACCAAAATTATTATTTTGGATTAGTAACTTTTCGAAATATAACGAGAAACATTAGAAAAAGTCGGAAAACATGTCTTTCAACTTTTCGAGGGTCGATCGCGTCTGCGAAAATAATTTACATATATAAGATAAATACCTTAGTACCTTTAAACGCGGAGTGTTGTTCCGAATTTGGCAACACCAAAATTATTATTTTGGATTAGTAACTTTTCGAAATATAACGAGAAACATTAGAAAAAGTCGGAAAACATGTCTTTCAACTTTTCGAGGGTCGATCGCGTCTGCGAAAATAATTTACATATATAAGATAAATACCTTAGTACCTTTAAACGCGGAGTGTTGTTCCGAATTTGGCAACACCAAAATTATTATTTTGGATTAGTAACTTTTCGAAATATAACGAGAAACATTAGAAAAAGTCGGAAAACATGTCTTTCAACTTTTCGAGGGTCGATCGCGTCTGCGAAAATAATTTACATATATAAGATAAATACCTTAGTACCTTTAAACGCGGAGTGTTGTTCCGAATTTGGCAACACCAAAATTATTATTTTGGATTAGTAACTTTTCGAAATATAACGAGAAACATTAGAAAAAGTCGGAAAACATGTCTTTCAACTTTTCGAGGGTCGATCGCGTCTGCGAAAATAATTTACATATATAAGATAAATACCTTAGTACCTTTAAACGCGGAGTGTTGTTCCGAATTTGGCAACACCAAAATTATTATTTTGGATTAGTAACTTTTCGAAATATAACGAGAAACATTAGAAAAAGTCGGAAAACATGTCTTTCAACTTTTCGAGGGTCGATCGCGTCTGCGAAAATAATTTACATATATAAGATAAATACCTTAGTACCTTTAAACGCGGAGTGTTGTTCCGAATTTGGCAACACCAAAATTATTATTTTGGATTAGTAACTTTTCGAAATATAACGAGAAACATTAGAAAAAGTCGGAAAACATGTCTTTCAACTTTTCGAGGGTCGATCGCGTCTGCGAAAATAATTTACATATATAAGATAAATACCTTAGTACCTTTAAACGCGGAGTGTTGTTCCGAATTTGGCAACACCAAAATTATTATTTTGGATTAGTAACTTTTCGAAATATAACGAGAAACATTAGAAAAAGTCGGAAAACATGTCTTTCAACTTTTCGAGGGTCGATCGCGTCTGCGAAAATAATTTACATATATAAGATAAATACCTTAGTACCTTTAAACGCGGAGTGTTGTTCCGAATTTGGCAACACCAAAATTATTATTTTGGATTAGTAACTTTTCGAAATATAACGAGAAACATTAGAAAAAGTCGGAAAACATGTCTTTCAACTTTTCGAGGGTCGATCGCGTCTGCGAAAATAATTTACATATATAAGATAAATACCTTAGTACCTTTAAACGCGGAGTGTTGTTCCGAATTTGGCAACACCAAAATTATTATTTTGGATTAGTAACTTTTCGAAATATAACGAGAAACATTAGAAAAAGTCGGAAAACATGTCTTTCAACTTTTCGAGGGTCGATCGCGTCTGCGAAAATAATTTACATATATAAGATAAATACCTTAGTACCTTTAAACGCGGAGTGTTGTTCCGAATTTGGCAACACCAAAATTATTATTTTGGATTAGTAACTTTTCGAAATATAACGAGAAACATTAGAAAAAGTCGGAAAACATGTCTTTCAACTTTTCGAGGGTCGATCGCGTCTGCGAAAATAATTTACATATATAAGATAAATACCTTAGTACCTTTAAACGCGGAGTGTTGTTCCGAATTTGGCAACACCAAAATTATTATTTTGGATTAGTAACTTTTCGAAATATAACGAGAAACATTAGAAAAAGTCGGAAAACATGTCTTTCAACTTTTCGAGGGTCGATCGCGTCTGCGAAAATAATTTACATATATAAGATAAATACCTTAGTACCTTTAAACGCGGAGTGTTGTTCCGAATTTGGCAACACCAAAATTATTATTTTGGATTAGTAACTTTTCGAAATATAACGAGAAACATTAGAAAAAGTCGGAAAACATGTCTTTCAACTTTTCGAGGGTCGATCGCGTCTGCGAAAATAATTTACATATATAAGATAAATACCTTAGTACCTTTAAACGCGGAGTGTTGTTCCGAATTTGGCAACACCAAAATTATTATTTTGGATTAGTAACTTTTCGAAATATAACGAGAAACATTAGAAAAAGTCGGAAAACATGTCTTTCAACTTTTCGAGGGTCGATCGCGTCTGCGAAAATAATTTACATATATAAGATAAATACCTTAGTACCTTTAAACGCGGAGTGTTGTTCCGAATTTGGCAACACCAAAATTATTATTTTGGATTAGTAACTTTTCGAAATATAACGAGAAACATTAGAAAAAGTCGGAAAACATGTCTTTCAACTTTTCGAGGGTCGATCGCGTCTGCGAAAATAATTTACATATATAAGATAAATACCTTAGTACCTTTAAACGCGGAGTGTTGTTCCGAATTTGGCAACACCAAAATTATTATTTTGGATTAGTAACTTTTCGAAATATAACGAGAAACATTAGAAAACGTCGGAAAACATGTCTTTCAACTTTTCGAGGGTCGATCGCGTCTGCGAAAATAATTTACATATATAAGATAAATACCTTAGTACCTTTAAACGCGGAGTGTTGTTCCGAACTTGGCAACACCAAAGTTATTATCTTGGATTAGTAACTTTTTGAAATATAACGAGAAACATTAGAAACAGTCGGAAAACATGTCTTTCAACTTTTCGACGGTCTATCGCGTCTGCGAAAATAATTTACATAAATAAAATAAATACCTTAGTACCTAAGAACGCGAAGTGTTGTTCTGAACCTGGCAACATTAAAATTATTATTTTGGATTAGTAACTTTTCGAAATATAACGAGAAACATTAGAAAACGTCGGAAAACATGTCTTTCAACTTTTCGAGGGTCGATCGCGTCTGCGAAAATAATTTACATATATAAGATAAATACCTTAGTACCTTTAAACGCGGAGTGTTGTTCCGAACTTGGCAACACCAAAGTTATTATCTTGGATTAGTAACTTTTTGAAATATAACGAGAAACATTAGAAGAAGTCGGAAAACATGTCTTTCAACTTTTCGAGGATCTATCGCGTCTGCGAAAATAATTTACATATATAAGATAAATACCTTAGTACCTTTAAACGCGGAGTGTTGTTCCGAACTTGGCAACACCAAAGTTATTATCTTGGATTAGTAACTTTTTGAAATATAACGAGAAACATTAGAAGAAGTCGGAAAACATGTCTTTCAACTTTTCGAGGATCTATCGCGTCTGCGAAAATAATTTACATATATAAGATAAATACCTTAGTACCTTTAAACGCGGAGTGTTGTTCCGAACTTGGCAACACCAAAGTTATTATCTTGGATTAGTAACTTTTTGAAATATAACGAGAAACATTAGAAGAAGTCGGAAAACATGTCTTTCAACTTTTCGAGGATCTATCGCGTCTGCGAAAATAATTTACATATATAAGATAAATACCTTAGTACCTTTAAACGCGGAGTGTTGTTCCGAACTTGGCAACACCAAAGTTATTATCTTGGATTAGTAACTTTTTGAAATATAACGAGAAACATTAGAAGAAGTCGGAAAACATGTCTTTCAACTTTTCGAGGATCTATCGCGTCTGCGAAAATAATTTACATATATAAGATAAATACCTTAGTACCTTTAAACGCGGAGTGTTGTTCCGAACTTGGCAACACCAAAGTTATTATCTTGGATTAGTAACTTTTTGAAATATAACGAGAAACATTAGAAGAAGTCGGAAAACATGTCTTTCAACTTTTCGACGGTCTATCGCGTCCGCGAAAATAATTTACATAAATAGGATAAATACCTTAGTACCTTTGAACGCGAAGTGTTGTTCTGAACCTGGCAACAGTAAAATTATTATTTTGGATTAGTAACTGTTCGAAATATAACGAGAAACATTAGAAGAAGTCGGAAAACATGTCTTTCAACTTTTCGAGGGTCGATCGCGTCTGCGAATATAATTTACATATATAAGATAAATACCTTAGTACCTTTAAACGCGGAGTGTTGTTCCGAACTTGGCAACACCGAAATTATTATTTTGGATTAGTAACTTTTCGAAATACAACGAGAAACATTAGAAAACGTCGGAAAACATGTCTTTCAACTTTTCGAGGGTCGATCGCGTCTGCGAAAATAATTTACATATATAAGATAAATACCTTAGTACCTTTAAACGCGGAGTGTTGTTCCGAACTTGGCAACACCAAAGTTATTATCTTGGATTAGTAACTTTTTGAAATATAACGAGAAACATTAGAAGAAGTCGGAAAACATGTCTTTCAACTTTTCGACGGTCTATCGCGTCTGCAAAAATAATTTACATAAATAGGATAAATACCTTAGTACCTTTGAACGCGAAGTGTTGTTCTGAACCTGGCAACATTAAAATTATTATTTTGGATTAGTAACTTTTCGAAATATAACGAGAAACATTAGAAAACGTCGGAAAACATGTCTTTCAACTTTTCGAGGGTCGATCGCGTCTGCGAAAATAATTTACATATATAAGATAAATACCTTAGTACCTTTAAACGCGGAGTGTTGTTCCGAATTTGGCAACACCAAAATTATTATTTTGGATTAGTAACTTGTCGAAATATAATGAGAAACATTAAAAAAAGTCGGAAAGCATTTATTTCAACTTTTTGAGAATTTATTGCGTCTACGAAAATAATTTACATATATTAGATAAATCCCTTAGTACGGTTGAAAGCGGGGTCTTGTTCCGAATCTGGCAACACTGAAATTATTATCTTGGATTAGTAACTTTTCGAAATATAACGAGAAACATCAGAAAAAGTCGGAAAACATGTCTTTCAACTTTTGGAGAATCTATCGCGTCTGCGAAAATAATTTACATAAATAGGATAAATACCTTAGTACGGTTAAAGGCGGGGTGTTGTTCCGAATTTGGCAACACCGAAATTATTATCTTGGATTAGTAACTTTTCGAAATATAATGAGAAACATTAGAAAAAATCTAAATATTTTCTCTTTGGTTTTCGGCGTTGATCGCATGTACAAATAAAACTTACATATTTTCAGAAGATCTCTCTGTACCGTTGAAGTCGAACCGCTGTACCGAATCCGGTAACATAAAAATTATTAATTTAAAGAATTAAAACACGCTTGGAAAAATTATTAATAATTTTAATGTCATGAAAAACATCTAAAAGTGATAAAAATTATAAATATTTGTCTGAAAATCTGTCAATATAATTATAATTTCTTTTTAAGTATACTGTAATTAAATATAACCTTGCAAAAAATTATACTTAACAATAACATCGAATACTCTTTACCTTTTAAATCTTAAACAATTTACTCAGTCAGATAGCTCCTACCAGTGGCTAAGGGATAGAATCGTTGGAAACGTTACACGTGTGTAGCTTTCACCAGCTAAACCGGCTGAGGTTGGTGCTCTGTAAAGCGCATGCGCCAATGCTCTCTGGCTCTTTACACCATTCGGTTATTCTCGTTGTGAAAGCTGTCTCGTAAGCGCTTTCATTCCGCCACTGACATTCGAATAAACAATAGCAATCTGATCGTTTTTTACATAAAGTATAGAAGTTTTTAATTAATTCAAAGTACGTTAAAATATGAAAATTTATATTTCAGGAACTACAAGGAAAGGTCATTGGAAGGTGGAAGCGGTGGAAGCGCCGCTTCCAATGACGGCACGCCACTAGTGTTTCCTCGAGTACACTTTAGAGACCACTTTCTGCAAAATTCTCCTCCAGGTTCTATTGGAACAGCAAACCCATCCGGCTGGATGAAAGAGGAGCAATTTCTAATATTTTTGAAGCATCTCGTTGAAACTATTAAATGTACAAAAGAAAGGCCTATGCTGTTATTGCTTGATAACCACGAGTCTCACCTCTCAATTCCCGTATTAAATTTCTCAGAAGACAACGGTGTCGTTATTTTATCTTTTTCCCCACACTGCAGCCACAAGCTCCAGCCTCTAGACCGGAGTGTTTCGGCCCCTTAAAAAAATTTATCAACTCTGCAAGTGCTTCGTTGATGAAGACTAATCCAGGGAAAACTATCACCATCTATGACATTCCTGGTATTGTCTTTTTAGCACTTCCATTAGCAGTTGTGCCAAATAATATAATATCTAGATTTCGCGTGTCTGGAATTTATCCATTCAACAGAGATATTTTCACCGATCAAGAGCTGCTAAGCCGCAGTCATGTTCAGTAATTTCTACGGAGGTTATTCGGCCACTACCAAAGGCAGGAGGATGAAATGGTAACCGTCAAGACAGAAGAAAATGCGAGTCTGCTATATTGACAGACACCCCTGAAAAAGACAAGTTAGAGGCACGAAAATATTCTAAAACCGCAGAGGTTAAAAGAAAAGCGTCTTCGAGACACAAGGCTACCTCTAGTAAAATAAAAAAAAGACCCGCTGCTAAGACTGACTCATCAGAAGAGGAAGAAGACACCTTCTGTTTGGTTTGTGGTGAGAGTTATAGCCGATCCAAGGAAAAATGGATTCAGTGTACCAGATGTAAAAATTGGTTTCACGAGCTATGTACGGATGTAAATCCATTTTATGTTCGTCACAACTGTGACTCTGAAGACGATATGTAAAGATTTGAGTTAATTGTCTTTCGCAGAATAAATAATAATAAATCTGTAGTCTATTTTCTTTATACAATTGATACAAGTAAATGTCATATTAAGCATAATTTAACATAATAACTCAGGAAATGTTAGACTTAGGCTACCTGTGACAACATACCCCGTGTAAGTATATGTTGTCACAGGGTGACACAGTTTTATAAAAAAATTAATAACTATGACAAAAAAATTATTGAATGCTCATATATTTATCATAAACCAAATCAAAAGATATGTAGGTTTTTCACTTTTCACTTTATATGTAGGTTTTTCACAAAGACATTTTCACTTAAACCTAAATAAATTGATATTATAGATCCTAAAACTAGAAATGACTAAAATCTGTGACAACTAGCACCGGTCTCCCCTACTACCTGTTCGTTGATGTCCAGACTTTGTGCCCACTGTCTTTTAAAGTTCGGGGATTTTATAAAACTTCTAATTCTTCTATTCATTGGCTGGACTTCCCTTTCCTCGCTTCCTAATTCCAACTCACTTGCCTCCAGGTGGAAATTGAGATCAGTTCGGGTGGCGAAAAAGGTCATTCCGGGACGGTCGGGATCGCCGACTGGACACACTGCGGAATTGTTTGTTTGTCTCCGCGTCGCGTTAATAATTTATTACAAATTTTTATAAACCTTTATAGGTTCCAACTCAATCTGAGTCACACAATAACCACCGTTTGCATTACCAACAACAGCACTCACTTTTACATTTGTTCCGTCTTCATACCTGGCATATCGGATATCAAGACAAACCTATATTAATTGGAAGCAACTTTAACAGGGCTTCTTTTTAGCCAGCCTATTGAAATGGGCTCGGGATTAAAATGTATGAGGGAGGCTGAGAGTCCATAATTCTTTTTTGCTGCTTGACAAAATTATAGATAGTTTTGTCCCGATTAATATTATTGCAGTGGCGTGCCGTCATTGGCTTCCAATGACGGCACGCCACTGCAATGAGCGGTGGAAGCGCCGCTTCCTTCGTATTTTATAAAATATAAATTTTCATATTTTACGTAGTTTGAATTAATTAAAATTAATATTTTATTATAATTGCATTATGTATCTTATTACAAATTTCTACACTACATGTGAAATAAACGATAAGATCGCTATTGTATATTCGAATATCAGTGGCGGAATGGAAGCGCCGTATCGTCGAAACCGGGTCGCTTCCAAGCAGCCAGATTATCGGCATTGGCGCATGCGCTTTACAGAGCACCAATCTCACCCGGTTTAGATGATGGAAGCTACACACGTTTAACGCTTCCAATGATTCTATCCCGGACCGGTTCTGGGCTGTTAGCCGCCCTCGCCCGATTATGTGAATCATAAGTACATTTATAACTTAACCCAATCGATAGAAATTTACTGGTATGTTTTTACGATAGTTCTGTATAGTTGACAAAAGTTTAAAAAAAAACCATTAAAATATTTGATGTTTTTATTCCGCTCTCCCATCTTATATTACTTAGGAATTTCAATGTTAAACCGGTGATATTACGATTTCGTATGTGCCATCTGTAAGGGGATGCAGAAAAAAACGTGTACAATTCTTGTACAATGTTAAAAAATTAACTGTTACTTTGGCAGCATCGTTTACAACCAAATTTAATGAACGAGACGCACGAGGTACAAAAAAGCTCCAGAATTTATTTTCCTTAAATTTACGATTTATGTATCCGTTGTCATAAATATTTGTCTTTCCACATTTTTCCAAGACTACAAAGTAACTGGTTTCGACTTATTTCTACTTAAGAAGTAATTAAATAATTAAGAGATCAGGGAATTGGGGACATAAAACCTGCTGAAAGAGCCGGAATTTTACTTAAAAGCTTAACGGAACCAATCTCTAGCCCAGTACAGTGCGGACTGCTTTCTTCGTAATATTAGATGTGAGACCGCGGATTTTAGCGGGAAAATCTGTGTAAATGAAAGAAAACTTTCATTTTTTTCTCACAAATTAGTGTAAACAATCCCCGAGAGAAACAATTCCTCGCGGAGAAACGGAGCAGAGGTCTCCCGCAATTATCAACAGTTAGGTGGGAAAGTTGACACTTGGCTGTCAAGAATTCGCGAGTCATCGTCAACAACCGACAGCTTCCCACACTAACTCTATAAAAGCTCGCGCAACCGGAACTTTGCGCGCTCGCATAGGAAGTTGTTTCTATATTTGTGTCTATCATTCTCCGTGTCTAAGACCGGAATCCCGTCGGAGAAGATCTCCAGAGACTCTTCCATATCATCCGCGACCGCCATACATCGAGTTATATCGTCATATCTCACACCCAGAGGTATTTTGTTAGGACCTTTGTAAACTCTCTCTCTCCTGCAACGGCAATAGGCTTAACGCATAGCCGTCTTAGTTAGAATCTGTAACTTGCATATAGTTGCATTCAGGCGTATGTTAACCGCATTTACTCTCATAGTATATAATAGAATAGCCTTGTAACCGATATTGTAGTAATGTAGTTAATCAATAAATGTTTTATTTGTTAACCTGTCTCCTTGTCAATCAAAGACGCCTGTCGACTTACCGACGCACCTCCCCACTCACTCATTTTTCTTGCCCTCCTAGCCATCCGAAACGACTACGAGATCGGGTTTTGCCAACCCGTGCAGTGTAAGTGGTCAGCGAGGATAACCCCTGACCCTCTACTTATCTCACATTAGATAATAAAGACAGAAATTTTTCCAGTTCAATTAGAGTGACTAAAAAGTTGTAAATTTTCGTGGACACTGGTCCTAAAACAAATTAGTTAGAAAACAAATGACGGACAATCTTTTTTTTATCTCTTTCCGCCCTGTAGGCACTAAGAGGGCCTCTAATAGAAGGCCCATTATGGGTTCGGCCAGGCCCACAATGGGACGACCGGGTGGTGAGGGACGGGGCCCGACATATCCGAACGGACCACCCCCCGAAAAATTCCTGGGGATTATTCGACCGGTTCGGATTCGATCCCGGGTCCCCCAGAGCGGAAGGCTGCCGCCTGGACCGCTCGGCAATCCACTACATATTAAGTTTAACATATTTAGATTTTTACAGCTATGGTGAGAAACGTTTAAAATTTACAACAACCCCGTGGCGTTCTTTGAGGTACACTAGTGATGCGACGAGAGGCATTTGACATCGACCGGTACCGGCACCCTCGGGATCTGGCATGCACGCACTCCACACCTACCTGGACCGTGTCTGATTCCATTAGCCACTCGTATCGAGCTATTTGACTAAGTGGATTGTTTTAAAATTTAAAAAATAAAGAAAATGAAAATAAAAGAATAAAATAAAGTAAATTTTATGTTAATTTTATGTACGCTTCTTTACAAAGCTGCATTTAATTATAATTTTCTTTAAAAGTATATTAATACAATCGAACAATATATTGTACCGGGCATGTATATCCACCACAGATTTTATTTCACCGAGTTAGTTTTTATAATTTATTTTTAACTTTAGCCCTTATATCGTGGCTAGCGATTCGGAATGTAATTGTGATATTAAAAATGCGTGTAGAGAAGTCTGCAGTTTTTACTGGCTTATCGAACAAATGAATACGAATGGACCCTAGACCGGGGATGAGAAACCTTTTTCTATGTAAGGGCCGCATTTTAAGACTTTTGAGCTGTAATCAGGAATATTTATTCATACGTAATTATAAATTGGCATAGGTATACTTAATTTAGCTTCTGAAACCGATGTAAACGTAATATATTGGAAATATTTGGTTAAATATTCGTCACTGCTAGTTTTAGATTAGTTTCGATGTGTCCGTTAGCCGGTTTCTTGTTTTAATTTCAATTTTGAAAAATTTTGTTCCGCCGTCGCTGTCGTCACCGGTAAAGTTTAAAAAATGAGGCATGCTGCAATAACGTTGGAGGATCCACTCGAAGCAGCAGCACGAATTAAAAATTAGTTGGGCAACTTGGCGTATAGAGGTAATTTCTTTTAAGTGAGTATTGCTTCAATTTAAAATGTAAAACACATTTTAAATTGAAGCAATTAAAGTCCAAAACTAGGCGAAATGTTAGAGGGATATGCCGATTGTAACAATTCTGATCTTTCCAGTATATTTTTATCACGTGACGCGACAAGATATGCGGGTGATAAGCATTTAAAGTGCACATAATTCTCGAACAGATTCAAATCTAATAGTTAATTGGTTAATTATTAAATCCATTACTTTATAAAACACTTGGAATTTGAAACATTGTTCATTGTTTTCGATGCACTCATATACCTGTAATTCATCAAAGAATTTTTGCAATCTTTTTTGGGGAAAAGAAGGTTCAATATTCCATATAGCCGATAACTCGAGGGCATCGTTTTTAGCATACTTCCAATTATTTCTTAAGTGCCGGAGTTGGGTTAGATGTGACGAAAGCATCTCGACGGATTTCTCGATATCTTCACGAGCACTTTGCAGCATTTTCGAGACTATTAATTGGTTCGAGTATTTTAATTTGTACTATAATCAAAATAATGATTGAAATTTGTTCAAAATAATTAATCAAATTTTTAGCTTTACGTTGCTCGTAATAATTTTTTTTTCATTTAATGATAAATATGTCAATATTTTAATTACATGAAAATAACGAGAACGTAGTGCATCGAGAGCATTAATACGGGAAGATCCTCGTGTTGGACAAAATCTTCAATGTTTTTGCTAAGTTGGTTCGATTCGTTTCCATTAACATTGCCCAACTCCTAACAGAACTGAAAAAACAAGAAAATTTTCTAACTGTTGGTAAAATTGCCGGACTTCTTTACATTGGTGACAGCAATGTACAGATCTGGCAGCGGGGTTTGGTTGTTTAATTCTTGCTTGTAACCCCGAATGGGCACCACTCATATTCGCAGCGTCGTAACCTTCACCATGCAATTTTGATAGATGATGAAATTCTCAATACAGTTTAAAACTGTTGTTTCTAATCGTTGTGATGTTTGATCAGTAACCCGAATAAATCCACAAAACGTTTCCTTTATTTGCAGCTCGACTGGTTTTTCATTTTCACCTTTTTTTATTAAAAACATAACGGAATGCGATACTTAGCTGATCGAGTTTTGATAGATCTTCCGTTTTATCTGTTATTACTGTTAGCGCGCGTTTTTTATGCAGCGCTCCAGAAGCGCTTTACAACCAACACTCCGAAACCCGTTTCTGAATGGCCAACGCTGGTCGCGACGTCATTTCGCTACATTTTTGCTGCATAAAAAAACGCGGCTTTACGAAAGTGGTGTCCTCTATTTCCTTTTAATTTGGACAGTAATTTCGTACGCAATCAAATTAATTCATTCATTTTGTATATCCGGACTCGAGTAATTGGTACCGCCTTTGGGTTTCTTTAATAGATTTGTTAAAACATGATCAAAGCGAGAAAGTAATTTAATTATTTCTAGAAACTTTCCTCGCGAAGTTCCTACATCTCGAAGATCTGTAATTCTATGAACTCGGAAAGGTAAATTATTTATAGCGAGCGTTATAGTTACATCTATACATCGCAACACTTTGCGCCAATAATTTACCCCGTTGTTAATTTCTTGCCGACTAACAACATCTATGGTCGAACCACTTTTCCATCGATAGTAAACTTCGCAAGAAATTCCATGTTGGTTCGACTCTTCGTGTTTTTCAACATTTCTTGTTAAATGAAGACAGATTAGCAAAACGGTACCAAAGGACACACATCCGCGAAAATCGTACCGGGCAAGCGCAAACTCTAACATACCTTGGCGAACTTTGACCTACGTTACCCGAGGCAGACCACCCTTGCAATGGCCGCGTTTCTTTATGCAGCGCTCGAGAAACGCTTCGCAGCGAACACTCCGAAACCCGTTTTAAATGCAGCGCTGCAATGTAGCCAACCGTTTCTAAACGTTTGCTGCGAGAGATCGCTGCGGCAAAGATAAAGCAGCTTTTACGTCCACTACACGTGTAAAGCAAAATGGACGCTAATGTGTATAATACGATATTATGCTGTAAAAATAAAAAAGTCGAAGTGACTGTTGTGTTGATAAAAATATATGTAAAGATTAAGAATTAAATTTTATAAAATGACTCTGAAAGTTATCTAAAGAATAAGAAAATACTATAATTTAAGTATAATTATACATCTCCCGTGTCTTTACTTCGCTGACATTTTCGGAAAATGCTCAATTCTTTATTTAAATATTGTAGTTCTTTAACTAAAGCACTACTTTTGGCTGTAACTGGAATTAAAGGATAGATTACGGCGTCCGTGTTTCGCTCGAGCGGAAAGCGTTTCTAAACTATGATTCGGCGACGCGTAGCGATAGCTGCTAGCCACGTCATTTTCGCTACACTCTCGCTGCGTAAAGAAACGCGGCCAATTAGTCGGGAAAGGAGTAAACGAGGCAATAAAATACTTAGCCGGCTTTAGAGATAAAAGGTTCGTTTTGTCTGTGTGTGACTAATAAATCTACAAAATTCGGCGAATTTCTATAAATTAACTACTTTTGTTTTGTTCGAAAATTTGAAATTTTATTATAATTTTTTTACAAGTTTTTATTTCGCTTTTCTGATTTGGAGCCCTTACGATTCGTGCGCCTGGAGCAGTTTGCTCCGACTGCTCCACGGTAGCTACGCCCCTGTACGTACCTTGTAATACCCTATTCGCACTGTACATTTTAAGCGGGATTAAGATTTAAGCGGAATTAAGTTAAGTCGCATTGTCGAAAACAAGATTAACTACTCGTTCGCACTAGGTAGTTAAAGCGAATTATTCGCTTAGTCCTCGAGTGGGTGTACTCGATATTACATTTTAAATAAAATCAAACTTTTGCTTATATTTCGTAAATCATCATAAATTAATTTATATTTAGTAATTTAAATTATAAATAACTTATTTAAAAAGCGTAAGACGTTAGTTAGGAATTATTAACATTTATTATCGGTGATGTCGTCGTCGTCGTCGTTGGCAGCACGATTCTCTCGATGTTTATATCACTTTAGCGAGAGAACTGTGGGTACGTTCGTTAAGTCAAACGAGTTAAACGAGAATGACGTCATCGTTATTCTTGTTTCCAACGATTCGTTATAACTAAATGGCTGTTTCTAAAATCGAAGATACGAATTTTGCTAGCGCAGCCTGATCCAAAATATTTTTCTTAGGTTGCTTCGGACGGACGGTTATTTCTATCATTTCACCTTTTAATTCACAATTTAAACACTCGAGTACATCTAGAAACATCGATATCGTCGGGCGCCATTTTCTTAACGAAGTAAACTAACTCTTTCCTTCGTGAGCTTCGTTAGAGTTTCGTTCGATACGTCATCACCGCGGAGCATACGCACCGAGCGAGACTACTACTTTTCGAACGATTCGTTACTAATGCGTTTAACTCGTTCGACTTAACGAACGTACCCTGTGATAAGAATGGATTTTTGACAGAAATTTATATATATATATATATATATATATAATATATATATATATATATATTATTCTTTTTTTTCGTAAAGAAGAAATTTATATTATCATTTAAACCTCTTGTACCGAAGCAGCATGTACTGTACACACTAAGAGAGAAGAGTATCGTTTGTTCGAACATTTGTACCCGTACATCCGCTTCCGCCATTATTTTTGAACTTATGGCGGACCTCGTGGAAGGCTCGAAGCGACTTAAGCTTCTTTGAGAAATCGATTTAAGCCGAGTCGGTTGTTGGTAGTTAAACCGGTTTAACGTTAAGTCAGCTCCGTTCGTATTTCATACCTTAAGCAGGCTTAAAATGTAGTGTGAATAGGGTATAAGACGATAGACGTAATTCGTAACAGTCGAGTGTCATTAACAACATTCAGCTTATTTCCACCGCCTGCGAATTATACATTCCTAGGACTTCCCCTAAGGGAAGACCGGTTCCATGGTGGAATCATACCCTTTCCGATCTTCGCAGGACCAATAACCATCTCCGCAAATTGTACCAACGCACTCTCGTGGAACCTGACTGCTCCGCTCTTAGGACTCAATACCTTCAACATCAACGGACTTACAAAGAGAAAATTAGGAAATCCAAAATCAATTCCTGGCGGGAATATTGCTCCAAGGCCTCTAATAATCCTTGGGGATATATTACGAAGCTTTGTACAAACAAGCTACGTCAAAGTCGCATCATTTCTACTGCACACACTGATGACAGCTATACAAAAAACCTGGAGGAGACTCTACAGGCCCAGATTGACAACTTCTGCTTTAAAGACCCATCTGAACTGGACAACAATTACCACAGTAATATAAGAAATAACATCCATGACAATATAAATACTACAGACATGCTGCCATTCACATATGAGGAAATCGACCAAATCTTCAACACCCTCAAACGTGGCAAAGCCCCTGGTGTTGACTACATCACTGCAGATATCGCCAGGCAGCTCTGGAAGCTCATTCCAGATCCTCTACTACAGATTTTCAATAATTGTCTTAACCACGGCATTTTCCCCAAGGCCTGGAAAATTGCCAATATCATTCCTATTCCTAAACCAGGCAACCCAGATGACTTCCGTCCGATCTCTCTTTTACCAGTAATGGGTAAGGTCTTGGAAAAACTGATTAACAACAGGCTCATCTGGCATATTGAAAAAGGAAAACATCTCAGCAACCATCAATATGGCTTCAGACCACAACGCTCTGCCCTACAAGCCATTAACTCAGTCATCAGTAACATCAAATCATTACTCAACAATAGCAAGTATATACTAGGCATCAGTCTAGATATCTCGAAAGCCTTTGACCACGCCTGGTGGCCTCTCATTTTACAACAACTAAAAGATTTCAACTGCCCTGCTAACCTGTACAAACTTATAAAGGACTACCTAAATGACAGAACGGCCATCCTCCAATATGGCGACCACAAGTGTATGCGGAAGGTGGAACGCGACTGCCCGCAAGGGTCCATATGTGGCCCCACCCTATGGAACATCGTGTTCGATTCTTTTCTTAAGATGGACTTTGGACAGGATTTTATCACGGCTTATGCCGATGATGTGATTATACTCATTGGTATAACTCCAGAGCTGGGCTGGAGCACAGGGCTGATCTGGTATTAAAAAACATTTGCACTTGGGGAGAAAACAACAAGCTCAACTTCAACGCTGACAAGTCCAAGTGCATTATGTTCAACAGGCCCGGCGGTAAAAACTTATACGCCCGTGTTCCCACTATCAAAATGCATGGCAAAACTATTAAAGTAGACAAGTCCTTAAAATACTTGGGGATAACTTTGGACCCGACACTTACCTGGACTCAACATATCAAAAATATTGCAAACCGCACTGGACTTATTTTTCATACTTTTGGCAAGTATGCCAAAAATATTTGGGGCCTCAATGCCGAGGCGATGTCAACCATTTATGACTACATTTTTGTCCCCACTTTGACCTACGCTTGTGGCACCTGGGGCCATGCAGCCTACAAAGTCCATCCTCGCAGGTCCTTAACATCTGCTCAACGCAAAGCCCTGCTCCTTATAACAAAGGCTTACCGTACTGCTCCGACTGATGGTTTGCAGGTGATAGCAAAAAAACCTCCAATTGAGAAGACCATTGACTTTTTTCACAAACAATGGAAGCTTAAATGGGGACACGACATCGATATCAACCCCTCCCAAAGAATCTGTGCCAAAGATGTAGAAGTGAACACTCCTTTTTATCTTGTCCAATACCCAGGTCAGCGTAATCCAATCAATTTCGATGACAACATAAATACCGTAATTGAAGTCTTTACTGATGGCTCCAGAATAGACAGTCATGTTGGGTGCAGCTTTGTAGCCTACTGTGATGGCAACGAAATCTACCACAGGCGACTTCGTCTGGCTGACCACTGTTCCGCTTTCCAAGCCGAGCTCTTTGCCATCAACTCTGCCCTCCACTGGTGTGACGATAATCACAAAAGTCAAAAAATTAATATTGTTACTGATAGCCAGGCTGCCATTGCCATCATTAAAAACAAGCACCCTCACAGGACTGGTTACCGACATCTACCGAACTGCAATGGCATCCTCCAACAGCTACTCCTTAACCTGGACCCGTGCTCACCAGGGTAATCCTGGAAACGACAGGGCTGACATTCTTGCAAAATCTGCAGCTAAAGACACTACTATTTCTATCACCTACAATAAAATAAGCAAATCCACCCTTAAGAAAGTACTCTGGAACAACCTTCTTCACGACTGGCAAAACACGTGGAATGCCCGGCAATCTATCACAAATAAATTCTTCCCCATCATCACTGATTTATTCAACTACAAGTGGATTAAAATTAATCATCATAGCACGCAGTTCTACACCAACCATGGAAACTTCTTTAACTACCTGAATAGATTCGCCCATCAATCAACCAACACCTGTCCTCTCTGTGACATACAGGATGGAGCCAACCATTATATTTTTGAGTGCCCTATGCTTGAAGCTGAAAGATTACATCTAAAGACCATCATTAATTCTAGAGGCATTCAATGGCCATGCAATCTCAACGATCTGGTCAATGATCAGACCACCTACACCCACTTTGCCCAGCTGGTCTCCCAGTACCACAGCCTCGTCACTCATCGTTCCGCCACTTCTCTTCCCTGAACCACATCATTTGGTCGATGTCCCATCAGCTACTACACTCAGCTCCTGTTTTTTTCTGCTATTGTAGGCATATTGTATATCATAACCATGTATAGAATATTAACATTTGTATAATATTTTTATTCCAATTTTATTTGTATAATATGTATCATATATTTTATTTTCTGTATTTTGCATTTGTAATTTTGCATTTTAAATTCTCTTTGTATATTATATTTTATACCTTCATTTTATATCCTTACTTGTATTCTGTACTTTTAAAAAAAATTTGTATCTTCGTATTCTTATACTGCATTTTGGATTTGTACTTTATATTTTGTATTTTTATTTTGTATATGTATTCTTGTTATGTTTTTGTACTCGCGTTGTTACCGGTTGTGCTTTTTGCGGTACCGGTGTTGTACTTTTCTGTGCAGCAAATAAAATTGATTGATTGTCATTAACGCCGCCGTTTATCGACTACCCAACGTGAAGGTAAAAACGAAAAAGGGTGCATATACTTTTCGTTTTGTATGGATCGATCTGTAAAATCGGATCAGTCCTTGTCACGTGATACAGATAGCTTCTGTCGTGGCGGAAAGTATACAAGTAGGATCGAAGATGGCGGAAAACATTTGTTAGTTAATAATAGTCTGCTTGTTAGTTAACATACCGAGTTTTAAAAATATACGTATATCATCTTTGAAATTCTGTATATGTTAACTAACAAGGATCAGTTAATTAAATTAAAATAATCCATTTTATCCCTCGATATTAAAACTGTAGTTAGTACTAAACGACGTACGCTATTACGAATTATGGTTTATTTGACAAAATTGTTCGCGCTCATTCGTACGAATTTTTAAATCGCATTACTCTGTGAACGAAATTGTTTTCCACAAAATTAAAAGATAAAACTTGCAGAAAAGACGAAAGCGCGGGCTAAACATTCTCGAGGTACGGTACAACTTCGCACAATTGTCTCTAAATACTTATTTTTTCATCTCGGTTTATCGGATATTTTAATAATGTTGTTTTTACTTGCCATTTATAAGTTTTAAATAAGTTTCTTTGTCAACAATTAAACGCGTTTCTTCGTTATTTACCGTAAGCTTAACTTCGATCACGGTAGCCGCCATATTTAATCTCTCTTATCCGATCCTACCCTCCGTTCGGATTAGTTTGATCGCGATCCAGTTGATCCTAGATGGCGTTTGTATACGCGAATACAGATTGATCGGATCGCGGTAGTTCCTTTGTATACACGATTTGAACGATCGAAGTGATCTTGGATCAGTTTGATTCCAAAAGTATATGCTCCCAAGGTGCGTTCGGAAAGTCGTCGTTCTAACTCGTTTACCACAAAATGGCCGTTTCTAAATTCGAAGCTATTGCGGTCTTATCCGTAAGTTTTCCGGGATTGCTCGGCGTGGGCAATTATTTGTGTGATTTGAGTGGTAAACCGCAATTTATACTACACATTTCGGCGATTTCACCAACGCACGAAAAAGACGTAACCTGTGACGTCACCGATATACCGGCGCCAGATAACCCAGGTATGCTCGTCCGCCATGTTGGTCCTTAGAAAGCGGACGACTCTCGTAGAAGTTCCATAGAAGGGACAAGAAAATAATCATAAATTCAACTCTATCTTAAGATTTTGCAAGGTCGAAATGATAAACTTTGCCAAAAATTAATGCAACTACAGTTATAAAATACAGCTAAATTTAAAAACACGTATAATTTAGATCGAAAAAAGAATTACACACGGGAAAAAAGTTAAGGCAAGATCAATTGGAAAAACCAAGAGCAATAGAGTAACTTAAATACATTTTACATACGCTAAATTTGCTATCACAAATTAATTTTAATTAATTTGAATCGGGGATCTATTCTAATTCGAGTCTCGAGAGTCGAGGGAAACACCGGGTCTTTGATTTCAGTTTCTTTTATTTATTAAATACAGATATATTGTCATATTGTGATTGTAATTATTTCTTTTTTGTGTTGTTATATTTTTAACCCTATTAGTCTTGTGACCAGTTAGAATAAAAGAAACCCAAAATCAGATGCAAAGAAAACGTTTATTTTGGTGCACTTTTTGTGTATTCAATTTTATTTTTGGATTTTGTAATAGTGTTCTTTGCTGTTTCCTATGATCGTGCTTGATCACACGAAGGTAATGTGGTCTTGCAGTATTTCAGGACAATATTTACAAATTCATCGTCTGGATGATATTGCCCTTGGAGTAATTCGATTTGAATTTCTGCATTGGCAGCATCTGCTGCCTTTACAATATCATATACCAGGCATGGGCAAATGCGGCTCTTTTTGAGTTACACGCGGCTCTTGCCGAAAGTGTGAATTTCTGTTTTTTATTATTATTTTTACAATTTTATTTTTATAATTTTGTGAAAATATGTTTATTAAAAAATTCAATATTTGTTTTATATTATATGATAAAATCGCGCGCCTTACCATGCTATCTACCACGACAGTACAGAACTGCGGCTCCCATGCATTTTGCAAAACCTACATTTCGGCTCCCACTGAACTCTTGCTTGCCCACCCGTCATATACTTTGATGCTGATTAACCAAAAGAAGACTATCTTGTCCCGCTTTAGTTAGATCATCTATATCTCTTGTCATTTCTGTTTGGCAGTCACTACAAACTGATTCCATCAAAGAGTGGACACAACTACCTGCAATATAAAAAAGTGAATTCTTGTGAACAACATTTCTGTTACCATTCATTTCAATGGCACTTTTTAGCCTCTGACACATTGTCGTCAAAATGTCTGTGTTGAGGTTCGGCTTGTCTTTCTTTTGGATCCAAAATGTTCAATAAACTGCGAGTTTGGTTCTTTTTCAAGAAACTGTGCGACAGACACCGTACTTGATTTTGATTGCTATTTCCAAATGGTGTTGGGACAGCATCGAGTCTTAACTTTCTCTTCCCACCCACTCTATTATTTTCAAATTGCTCCTTGGTAAAATGGATGTACATTAAATTGATAATAAAATAAGGAATTAAAATGTCTTAACGTTTTGAGAAGAATGATATTTTAGTTAAAATATCGAACTTTTCATAGATAAAAATTCTCCAGCTTTACGAAACATCTTTAGAGTAAACATGGGCTGACAAATCTTTGGTTACAAATTAATACTTACAGATACTAGCAAGTGTGTATTAACAAATAAACAGCTTATGGTTAATGTTACCTATGGTTCCAAAATGGCGGATCGCCTCCGATTCCAGCAAATAGAAGAAAAAAAACAGTGGGTACGAACGTTCTAATCTATTCTAATAAATTACCATAATTATTACCAACAAAATTATTAGAATAGGTTAGGTTAGGCTAGAACGTGCGTTCCCACTGTTTCCTTTCTTTTATTTGCTGGAATCGGAGGCGATCCGCCATTTTGGAACCATAAGTAACGTTAACCCAGCTTATTTTCAGAGTTAAGAAAAATATTCTTAACTTCTGAATTTCATCTACATCCATTTTAATATCATCTCCAAAACTGGGGTCCAATTAGTAAAACCGAATCTGTCAAAAAGTTAAATTTAAATGCTTACCTCGCACAACGAGAAGACGATGTTGGTTGCCAGTTATCCCGTCTTGTATTAACGACCCAAACCTTTCTTCTGTTTTGATCGGCAGGGAACAGTGACGGTAACCTTTTCCGTCACTGTTCGCACAATTTGGAGCCGAATAACGCGGCATTTTGTTAATTTTCTATGCTATGCCGAACACACGATGCTACACTAACAAGCTGCGATCTCGGATTATGACATCAAAAAGACCTATATGGCTGCACACGTGGCCGAAGCGTATGAGCATACCTGGATAATTTAGCGCCTTAGCGCTACGAGGGTAAGAAGAAAGTGATCTCGGCACCTTCTATAGAGGGGGTGCACGTGACTTCACACGACTCCGCTCACATATACAGGCGCCATATTAGTTGCTGATTTCACGTTACCCCGCTCGATCACTTTATTACGTCAACGTGGAAGAAAGGAATTTTATTGGCTTTGCAGCCGATTTAAAAGGTAATGATTTGAGAAAATGTAAAGAGAAAACTTATTTTATTGAATTGGTTCCATAAGAAATTAAACAAACGGATTTTTCATCCAACGATTTAACCATGTGGCCAGCTATAGACAGGGTTCCCACTCAAATTTTTGTTTTGAATTCCCTGATTTTCCCTGACCAACTCTGTCCAAATTCCCCGACCCTCACATTTCTTACAGTGTGGAATATCGACATAATAAAACAGCATTTTATTTACTGCGAACATGGAGTATATCTATCCCTCTTTTTGCCTAGTTGTACGTTTCAAAGACTGCCACATTAAAAGAATACAGTATGCATACATCCTGTAGAAAAATGTATGATAGAATCCACAACTTCAATGTAATGAAAAAATAAGCAATTTACAAATGAAACACGAGCTTTTTATTTTATCATCATTTATCAATATTATTTGTATGTAAATCTAGTAAATACAAGATAGCATAAAAACAAACAGTATTCTTTGATATACATATAGTACTGTACTGTACTTAAAAATTGTCTTTTCAAACAATGGAAAATTCAACTCCAATCCAAATGATCGATCTCGAGAGCCGCACTGTCTCGACTATTTCTCAAGTTTCTATAAAAAAATTTTTACTCATTCCTTTTTTTTCATCTAATAATTTAATTTTTTTACGTTTTTCTATTTTAGCGAGACTCGTATTCCTATGACGTCATAGTATTACGAAAATTAGGATTCTTAAAATGTATAGAATTTAAATAAAATAAAATAAATACACTCAAACCTGTTTTTGTGCGGTGGATAGGGACCGCAAAAGAAAATCGCAGGAAACTTCACGAGTAGCTATAAAAAATAGTTTTCGCAACACAAAAAGTATTTTTTTATGCGGTAAATACGGACCGCATAAAAAAAGTCTCGCGTGGAAAATAACTCAAAATCGTACCAAATAACTAGGAATTGCTTTTTTAACTTCTCGGGCCTTTTTCTGCAATCCCTAATGGGGGAAAAATCCTCTAAGAAGTTTATTTTTTATATTAATTATTTCCACTTAAATACGAATCTAACATTAAAAAAATTTGCCGGAAAATAATTCCCGCGAAATAAACACCCTCCCAAAAAGTGGTTTTACAGAAAAACTATATAAAAAGTTAAAAGTAATGGTTAAAAAATACTTTTATTTGATAAATATAGCTGCGGGAAGTGTTATTCTTTCATTTAACAAGGCGTGAAATTTTACACCCGCAGTCTACATTTAACACAATATTTGTGATTTTTACGCTATTAAAATACGAGGGGACCGAAAAAAAGGTAAGCGAAAAAAATTTTACTTAATAGAAAATGAAAAAAACTTGATGTGATAGAAAACATCGGATAGTTTTAAAAAATTTTACACAAGTCAATTATGTTCCAATTTGATTGAAATTTTCATATACCGCACAAAAACAGGTTTGAGAGTACAGAAATAAACATCGAACGAAATTACATTTATATGTAATAAAATATAGAAGTTCGGCGCATAGAATCGTAACTACAAATCTTTCTTTTGCAACATAACTATAAAAATTGTTTTGTTGTTGTTTCGCCCAAAAGATAATCAAATTTATTTTAATTTTTCAGTAATTTACCAGCTTTTTAAATTTATAATTAATTATAAGCGAGTTAACATTGGTTAAACTATCGGATTACCTAGTTGATTTTCAAAACGATAACTACAGTATATCTATTACAAGTATGATGCCTAAATTTGCCAAAATCGGTGGATATTTCTTACCCAACATCATTTCTGTTAAACTAATTATTAAACTACGTATCGAAGTTGCGGAAATTAACGGGACAGGGGGAAAAATACGCTCGCAGTAGTTCTTTTCGAGGAAAGTCGTAACAACAAATGTAAAATACTACTAGTCGGCGCCAGCATTTTACTGTAAATGTCGGGTAGCTATTTATAATTTTTTATGTTGTATAGTAATGTTTTAAACGCGAAAAACAATTAAATCGCGGATTTTTACCGATCTATTTAGCTATTTTGAAGCGAACAATCTAATAAATTACGATTTCGAGTTTTAAAAGTTTGTAAACTAATTTTTAATTAGTTATTTTTTATTCTAATTAACAAATTCATCTTTTTATAATCGCTGAATTATTCAAATTAAAAATTAAACACTATTACATAATAGTAGTTTATCTTGTTATTAATCCACAACTGTAAAATTATATGGCTTCGGAACGGTGAAAAGAGCCATTTCGGATTCAAAACGGATTCTGGTATATTTTCTAATTAAAGATTGCGGCATTACTTCTTGCCGCCTGCAGATGGTTACGCTTGGTCAGCCATATTCGGCGAACGAAATCAACGAGGCAGTTAATTAAGGAGACAAATTCCCTGACTTTCCATGACTTTTTCCGAAACTAATGAAAATCCCTGACTTTCCAGGTGCGTAGGAACCCTGTATAGAACACGGAGGCAGTAAATTACAGTAGAGCATCGTTTATCCGAAAGCTTTCCGGTCGGACTGTGTCGTGCCGAATCGAACGTTTTTGATACTAGATTAACTTCTAAAGTATAATTTTTTATATTCTTCAATATATTTATTTTGTTTGTACAAAATGCAGAAATAATTTTTAACGATACGATAGCCTCGATTATTATTATAAAAATTTCGTTAGGCTTAAAATCGACGAAAATTCGACACGAAGCGACACGCGACGGAGAAAAACTTCAACATCGGATAGGTTTATATTTTTTCGTACGTAATCGGTTATCCGAACAACCGCAGTCCGCAATTGATTCGGATAACGATACTCTACTGTATTTGGTTTTAACAACTAACGCTGTCACACTGGATCAGACGAAGGAATATAAATCACTCGATGCTCGTAATTTTTTAACAAGCGGATTTATTCATCGTGATATTTTATTCGTAATGATTTAATTTTGCTTGTAGAAAAGGTACGTATCTTCATGCCAGTCTTTCCATTACTTTTAACATAACTGCGTTAATATAAAGACGAATGTAATTTTTTATATTTAGTCACATTTTACGTTAAGTTATATTTATAATTACCACTAAATTTCTTTTCTTTTCTCACCATGGTTTTGTGTTGCGCGAGTCTATAACAACCTATTATTAAGATTAAATTAATTAGCCTAATAAATATGGCTGTAATAAATTGGAGGGCTTATCACATCAGGGACTGAATGGAGCAAAATAGACTAAATTTTTACAAAAATTAGCCTTTAATTAAGCACAATCAAATTTTTAGTAGAATGCATTTCGGGCACAAAAACTCATCATCAGCCTACATACAGTATAAACACAAATATCTATCAACACCATCTTAACATAAATAGCAATTCCAGACTAATTAATACATTCTGGAATCGGCTGATCGGGAGTTTTCGTGTAAAGGAGTTTCCAAATAATTTACTCTCTCTCCATGTTCTATAGTTGGCCACGTGGTTAAATCTTTGGAGGAAAATTCCGTTTGTTTCATTTCTTATGGATCCAATTCAATAAAAGAAGTTTTCTCTGTATTTTATCAAATCATTACCTTTTAAATCGGCTGCAAAGCCAGTAAAATTCCTTTCTTCTACGTTGACGTAATAAAGTGATCGAGCGAGGTAACGTGAAATCAGCAACCAATACGGCAATGATTGTTTTGTTTGGCGGAGCGATGACGTTATATCACGTGACTGCACCCCCTCTATTGGTAGAGTTTATAACTCGTATTTAGAATAAAAACAACTATCTGGCGTAGTATTAAATTCTCTTTTGGGTCGAAATTACTTTCCCACACTTCGTTCCTCTCGATTTCTACCGTCGGAAACGAAAAAGACGCGCCGACTTAGTAGTGTCGTGGTATTATCGGCCATTTTCCTTTTAGTTTAAGGGCACCTATTTAACATATTTTCTATTTATCGAGAAATGCCTGGATGCGGTGTCTTCTTTTTCAATCAACAAAAGTAATTTCACAAAGTAGGAATAACGAAAGGGACCATCCATAAATTACGTAATGCAAATAGGGGATGTCGGGTAGTCGCGATATGTTACGGTAGATGTGGCGTATTTTCATAAACGTTACGTGAAGCTAGGGTCTTCGTATCGATTGTTATTTTTTAAATATCGTACATAGGGATTAAACTACAAATGACAACTCGGGTTTGGCTATAATTTCCATCGTGTAATTCGCCAAAAAAACGGATACGCAAAACTAAAAATAACGCAACGTTCGATATCCAGTGTCCTGTACTATTCCTTAGTACGTTTAAGGGATCGCTGGAGGATACGCGTTACGTACTTTTGGGAATGGGATGGTAGTCGAGAAGAATAAAAATAGTGTTACGTAATTCGTAGCGACCTTAGTCCATAAGAAAGGGTGGAGTGGATAACGGCACGGAACACCAGTATTGTAGATAAATCCAGTGTTCCGTTTTCCGGTATTATCTAGAAAATGTGCTCGGTCCGTTGGCGGGTTCGCACCCTGTCGACGGACTGACCACGTTTTCTAGATTTTCTTTGTATTCTAACACCTAAATAAGGGCGTTTCCCACAGAAGTTCTCTGTGTAGGCAGAATGCCTTCCGAGGATGACCAGGAAGAATTCTCCCTTGGCACTCGTTGCCATATCCAATCAAATTATTTCGACGTGAATTTGACCCTTGTCTCGACGGCTGGATATTTAAAACCTAGTTAATCGGAAGCCCTACTAGGCTAATGAATATACAGTAATAGGTTTTAACTACATTCTACCTTAACTTGATTAAACTGTTTACTTATATCGGTTTGGTAGATAAGTTGGTATTTTAAAAAACTAAATTTAAAAAAATGTTATATTTACTTCATTAAAAAACATTTACAAAAACAAAATTACAATTGTTCTATAATTAAAGATGTACTTTCGTACGTATATGTATATGCACAATGATAAAAAAGTTTAAATAATTTTATTTATTTATTTATAAAATGTTTTACTATTTTTTTGACGACCCAAATTCCGAAAATCCCATGATGGCGGCCATTTCTGGATCGATCTCGTCGTCTCTAGAGTCGTGCGATTTTCTCTTTCTCTCTTTTCTTTTCTCCCTTCGGTATTCTTTCAGTTTCTCTTCCTGAACGAAATGAATTATTTAAAATTAAATCTTTATATTTATTGTATGGAAAAATGTCGTATGCTTATGGTAATATGGCGTATTTTAAAAACTTTTTCTGTCCCGTGGGCACAAAGGCCTTTTTAGTAAACCTTTCGTGAGTTTGGTCGGGCCGACGGTGGGACCTCGAAGCCCGGTAATGAGGCCCCAAGTATCTGGATGGACCGTCCCCCAAAAAATTCCGGGATTTTTCGACCCGTCCGGGTTGTCCCGGTCCACCAAAGTGACGGGCTGCCACCTTGCTGTCAATGGGGTGTATGTATACTAATATGTGGGATGGTTAAAATTAAACCAACAGTACTCGGAACAAATGTTAAAAAATGCTTTTGAGGAGATCCCGATCGTATTTGTTTACTTATACAATGAATGTCTAAAGCATGGTTATTTCCTGGCTAAATGGAAGACAGTCAATATAAAGTTAATCCCAAAACATGATAATTCATCTAGTCCTGGGGTGCGTATACTTTTCGTTTTGTATGGATCGATCTGTAAAAGCGGATCAGTCCTTGTCACGTGATACAGACAGTTTCTGTCATGGCGGAAAGTATACAAGTAGGATCGAAGATGGTGGAAAACATTTGTTTGTTAATAATAGTCTCTGCTTGTTAGTTAACATATACTGAGTATTAAAAATATTGTACAGTACGTATAATATCTTTGAAATTCTATATATGTTAACTAACAAGGATCAGTTAATTAAATTAAAATAATCCATTATATCCCTCAATATTAAAACTATAGTTAGTACTAAACGACGGTTAATGTAACCCTTGGTGCCAAGATGGCGGCTCGTCTCTGATTCCAGCAAGGAAACAGTGGGACGCACGTTCTAACCTAACCTAACCTAACCTATTCTAATAATTTGGTTGCTAATAATTATGGTAATTTGGGGGCGCTGTCGAGTAACCGTCGCTGCTGGTGACTTTTCGCAAGAGAAACTGTTAACACTATTTTATAGTAAATTATTGTGTTTTTTTACATAATTTGCCACTTAAGTTGATACGTCCTTGCTTTTGTGTCATTCTGCGCTATTATTAGTTTTACTTTTTTTGGAAATGTTTCCGCGTACTCCTCCGGGAGCGTTAAATCACACCCAAGAAGAACGGAAGGGAATTAAACACCATCGTTCACCGAGTGATCCCGGTGCAAAATATCCAAAATTGGAATATTATTTTAAGAGACAATCTCCTCTGGACTCAGATAGAGAAGAAATGTCATCCTTACGGCAATATTTGGAGTCTACCTCGAGTGCAGTAATGATGCAGTTGAAGTGTATCGAAGATAGGCTGGCCAACTTGGAACTGGCTAACCGGTCAACATTGTCCTTGGTAAAGAAACTGGAAACTGACTTTGCTAAAGTTTGTTCGCGATTAGACAAAGTGGAACAGCAACAACAATTTCCTTTGGACGACATCGGCGAGTTACACTCCTTTGCCTACGATAGACAAGTTAATGCTTCCAACAGAAGCAATTTAATGTTGTTTAATTATAGCATTCCGCACGAGTTAGACACGAAGGATCATATTGTTAATTTACTATCTAAGGAATTGGATGCGGCCGATCTATCGGGACATAATATTGTCGGTATTTCCCGTTCGCGGGGTAAAGCTCGGGAATTCTATTGTATCCAGTTATCGTCTTGGAAATGTCGTAATTATTTACTGCAAAAATTTCGAACGAAATTCAACAAGAAGGTAGGGAAAGACCGGTTAAGTTTAGACTGGCGACTGGCGACGGATCTTTCGTTTAATTCGCGAGTTGGCCGTAAAAACTTGGTTACTTTTTTAAAAGACTACCGGAAAGCTGGTGGTCGTGTTTTTTTTGCGAGATGACGATAAGAGATTTACGTATTCCATCGCGGGGCAGCGATTAATAGAAGTTCCTGTCTCTTTTTTATTTTGAATTTTCCTTCCCGTAAGAGCGAAGGTTTGGCGAGACTTCCAACTTTATCGTGTCCGGTCCAGTCTAGTTCGGGTTGTTATTCGAACTTGTTTCTTTGGAATTGCTGCGGGTTTGGCAACAAGCGTTCACTGTTGGATTATATGATTAAAAGACCTGATTTAATTTGTTTGGCCCTTGTTGAGACCTGGATGGTCTCGATAGATGGCGATTTTCTTGCTAAGTCTCTTCCAGTTAACTGGAAATATTTTATGATTCCAGCTGAAAAACCATCGGGCCCGGGTAGGCCCCACGGTGGAATTTTGTTCTTTTTTGATGAAGCTAGAGGGCACTTCGAGTTATTGGAAACTTATCCTGATTTGATGGTGATTGGTTTATCGCATTATTCGGCTTCCGAACCTAGGAGTATCTTGGTGCTGGTAGTATATGCCACTTCGCTAAGGCAGCGAGGCTTACGCCTAGATTTTTCTTCTATTTTGAATTCCTGGTCTTCGTATTACCACGGAACTGTGATAATGGGCGATTTTCACGTCCATATTGGCGAGGAATTTGATTCATATTTGAATGTAGCTTCTCCTAATATCTTCGACGTCAGACAGTCAAAGGATTTAAAGGTCGATCGATACAGCAGGGAGACAGTTTCTGCGTTGGTTAATTGAACACGATCTCATTCTCCTCAATGGTCGTAGTAGGGGAGATTTTCCGGGTGAATTAACTTTTTTGTCGAAAGTGGGTAGCTCTGTTATAGATTTTATAGTCATTTCTCAGAATCTGGTCCACATGGTCGAATCCCTTCGTGTTGGTTCTCTCTCATCTTCCGATCATTTTCCGGTGGAATTACAGTTATCGATTGGAAACAGATTTTCCTTAGGTGATGGGCCTCATTCCATCAAGACTCGTTTTGTTTGGAATGATTCTAAAATAGAATCTTTTGGTGATGCAGTATCGCAGAGCTTCCGGAATATAAGCTTTGATTCTGACTCTGTTGATGATCTCTATGGTTTAATTATTTCCGAGCTATGCTCTATAGCAAGGAGTTTAAATGTGTTAATTGAAGGTGTTGAACCATACGGGAGGACTCGTCCCTCTTGGTTTGATAGGTCTCGCTATACCCGGAAGAGAGCGAGGAATATTGCCCTGGGCAAATTTCGTAGATCTAATAGTCAGGCTGATTTGGCTTCCTTTCTAAATTTAAAACAACAATATAATTCATTTATTAGGGCGAAAAAGAGGAAGTTTTTTTTGTAATTGTGCCTTGCAGTTGGCTGGGACTAGGGACTCTAAGACCTTTTGGTATCGGGTTAGTCGTTTTCGCCGGGTCAAGAGTATACCAGACCAAGAGATTTCTGTGACCGACTGGTTTAATTATTACCAACAGTTGTTTAGCTTAAATACGTCGAATTTACCTCCGATCCCGTCCCTATTGATGACTCCTCTTGTAGTCGATCCTATCTTAGACCTTCCTATCTCTGATTCAGAGGTGAATACAACAATTCAAAAGATGCGAATTCGTTCGGTTCCCGGGGTGGATAGTGTTTGTTTCTCCGTCTTTAATTGTTTACTCTAGGACTACTCTGGTTCCTTATTTGGGCAAGTTATTTAATCGGGTTTATGACACTGCTAAAATTCCGGAATCATGGTTGGAGGTAAAGATAAAAGTTATTCATAAAAAAAATCCAATAGACGAGCCCGCAAATTTTCGACCAATATCGCTGTTACCTGTAGTTCGGAAAATTTTTACATCAATTTTGTCTAAAAGATTGGGTAATTGGTTAAGAGAACGGAATTTAATTCAACCAGTGCAATTCGCTTTCCAACCTCGGAAGAGTACTTTGAGCAATATTCTAATTCTTCACTCCATTATTTGTAGACAACTTTCAAAGAAAAGACAACGTTTACTCGCAGCCTTTATAGACTACGAAAAAGCCTTTGAGTGTTGTTTTGAAGATTCTGTTATCCAAATTAAAAATGCTTGGGATTTCTGATAAGTTTATTGATATAATTTATTGTTTATTTTCGGGACTGAAAGCAAGGATTTCCACTAGTGCTGGGCTTACTGATGTTTTTTCATTAGAAAAGGGTTTACCACAAGGCGATTCTTTAAGTCCAATATTGTTTAATTGCTACGTTAATGATATGGTACAAGTTTTTGACGATTTAAGTAAGGATTCCATTTCTCTGGGCGATTACGAAGTACATTTACTTCAATTTGCCGACCATACAGTAGTGTTATCCACTACCCCGATCTATTTACAAAGGAAATTGGACAGGTTATATAATTATTCTTCTACTTTGGGTTTACGTATTAATTTATTCGAGTCGAAAATAATGATTTTTAGACACGTTGGGAGGTTGAGAAAGGCCGACAAGTTTTTCTTAAATGGAAGAGGAATAAGTATTGTTAATGAAGTTATATATTTGGGGATTCGTTTCTCGGCTACTGGCTCGTTCCAGAATTACATATCTTACGTGAAAGGTAAAGTATTCTCTAAAATAAATGTTGTAATAGATATTTTGAGACGGGTTAAGAACAGCCATGTGGCTTTGTGTAAGAAACTCGCAGCTTCTCTATTTACTTCGAGTTGGTCTTACGGTCTGCCCTTTTGGGGGCCTTTTTGTTTTGATGACATTGACTGTATAGAACCGATGTTCTTTCGTCGTCTTTTTGGCCTCGAGAGATCGATCCCATCGTACGCAATTAGATCTGAATTGGGCCTAGACTTTCCCCGGAAACGATTTGTTAAACTAACCTTAAATTTTCTGGGGAACATAATCTCCGACCCATCATCCCTGGAATGCGAGGCTTATTTTACCTCGAAGAAGTTTTCATCGACCAGATCACTGAAATATAGTTGGTCCACTAAACTGGAGAGTTTATTTAATAGAATTGGTATCTCACTCTCCTTAATAGATTCGTCCCCAGAAGTTTTGAAATATTATACAAATACAATTTTACAAGAGTTTAACAATCTTTTCTTGATAGAAGGTGACAGGGTCCTTAAGGCTAAATACCATCCATGGTACTCAGAAATATTAGACAACCACCGATGTTTTTACATTTATTATCGGCAGTTACCGTTTATTATTAAAAAAACGATTATACAGATTCGGCTAAATAAGTTTCGTTTAACATGGAAACATTTGTGTATTGATCTACGTTCACCAGATATGTGCCCGTATTGTAAAAAAGGAAATGCGACCCTAAATCACTATATGTTTGATTGCGAGGATCTCGATTATTTGCGTTTATCAACACCTTCTAATAATGTTCTTTGTATTAATAATGGTATTTGTAAAGATCCAGCAGATAGAATTCATGGATTATTCTCCATCAACGACTCAGTCGAGTCCATTTGGTGTAAATATAATTTATTAACTAAAGTAATTAATGTAACCCCTCCTCCTAAAAATTAATTTTATGTATGGAGTTTTTCTAATAAATAAATAAAATAAATAAATAATTATGGTCATTTATTAGAATAGGTTGGGTTGGGTTAGGTTAGAACGTGCGTCCCACTGTTTCCTTGCTGGAATCAGAGACGAGCCGCCATCTCGGTACCAAGGGTTACATTAACCTAAACGACGTACGCTATTACGAATTATGGTTTATTTGACAAAATTGTTCGCGCTCATTCGTACGAATTTTTAAATCGCATTACTCTGTGAACGAAATTGTTTTCCACAAAATAGAATTTAAATAAAAATTTCACAAAATTAAAAGATAAAACTTGCAGAAAAGACGAAAGCGCGGGCCAAACATTCTCGAGGTACGGTACAACTTCGCACAATTGTCTCTAAATACTTATTTTTTCATCTCGGTTTATCGGATATTTTAATAATGTTGTTTTTACTTGCCATTTATAAGTTTTAAATAAGTTTCTTTGTCAACAATTAAACGCGTTTCTTCGTTATTTACCGTAAGCTTAACTTCGACCACGGTAGCCGCCATATTTAATCTCTCTTATCCGATCCTACCCTCCGCTCGGATTAGTTTGATTGCGATCCAGTTGATCCTGGATGGCGTTTGTATACGCGAATAGATTGATCGGATCGCGATAGTTCTTTTTGTATACACGATTTGAACGAAGCGATCTTGGATCAGTTTGATTCCAAAAGTATATGCACCCCTGGGGGCCTATTCTGGTCATCGTCTCTCGTCTTTCACAAGCCGGTCGCCGATTGGCTAATCATTTGTTTGCGTCTCTCTAAACCCAATTCTAGACAACTTTTTCTCTTTTCGCTTCTCTCGTTTATCAGAGACGAGCGGATAGTTGACTTTCGACCGGTCTTTCGTCTTTCGCCTCGATTTCGTTATATCCAATACGGACGACACGGTCGCATTACAAAACGTTCCCTATCTCGGCGAAATTTTTCGAGAGAGAAAAGGCTTGATTTTTTTTCCAGTACCTACACTGATTCCATTTTTTTTTTAATTATCCTACATCAATTACTGAACTATCGAATATGATGTTCATCTTACTTAGATAGTTAAGGAGAAATTAGATGGTAATATTTCAAAAAATATCTAAGTACGTAGGCTTTTCTAAGTTAGCTTATTAAACGTTTTGGCTGTACTATAGATTACCAGCTATGGAATTTCGGGACTTTGAGTATATATTTGAACTCGGAGGACCGAGACGAGTTCAACGGTACCCTACTTTTAGACCGCAGACAAAAAATAAGAAAGTCGTCATACTCTTTTAATGCTATCGTGCAGACGGCACCGTAGTTGCTAGTATCGCCATCTTGCGGTAAAGTCTGCAAACCGTGACGTCGGACTACGGTCGTCTCCCGGAGGGATAGGTTAGGTTTGTCGGACAAGCCGCGAAAGCGGCGCGTAGTACTAGCAAATAGCTTATACGACGTATAAGCTATTTGGTACTAGCCGACCGCCAGCGTGTCGGCGGCCGAGAGGCCGTAGGCCCCGAGGTCGAGGAGCGCGAGGGCGTGCGAAAAGGACTTAACTCCAACTGCAGACGATCGGTGTGCTCGTGGATCGGCATCTGCTTCTCTTCAAGATATATATGGCCGACTTGCCGGACTGCCTGTTAAACACGCGATAGGCTTGGCGAGAGAGCGACGCGACTCCCGCTGGTCGCGCGATCGCCGAAAAAAGTATGATAACTTTTTTATTTTTCGTCTCCGGTCAAAAGTAGGGTATCGTCGAACTCGTCTCGGTCTCCTCGGTTCAGATATATACTCAAAGTCCCGAAATTCCACAGCTGGTAATCTATAGTGTCCCCAAATTTTTATTTGTTAAGAGACAAATTGACATTACAATCTGTAAAAACGTTATAAAACAAAAAACATAACTTCGTCGAAATTCCGTGCTTTATTTGAACGCGTGCTTTCCTTGCCACGTGATCTATGATTACGTACTCTGCATTTTCGAAAATTTTACAATTTCATTGATTAAAATTCTATACTGTGTTGCGCGCGCAGATAACCCAAACATGTATAATCAACCGAATAGAATCGTGACGTCAACGACAAAGACCAGATCGTTACGAACGACCAGAATCGCCATTGTGTATGAGAGAAGAATTTCGTCTCTCGCTTTGACGTCATTCGTCGGTGAAAGAAGAGACGAGAGATAAGTGACCAGAATACGGCCCCTGGTGATTACGGGCCAATTAGCCTAATCCCTGTGATGGGAAAAGTCCTTAACGCACTTATTATTAAACAGATCGACAGACACCTGTACAAGAATGGTCATATGCACCAAAGCCAATTCGGATTTAAAACAAACAAATCAACGATACACGCAGCATTGAGCATTAAAGAATTTGTATACAAAGCATAGGAACAGAACAAACATGCTTTATTAATAGCAATCGATTACAAAAAAGCCTTTGATCACTTAAGATGGCCAGTCATAAAAGATCATCTCAAAGATGTTAATAATCCAAAAAGTGTCAACAAATTATTAGATAGTTACTTAAACGAAAGATTTGTCGAGTTTCGCTCCGACTACATTCGTATAAGGAAAACAATAAACGGGGATGCCCACGGGGCTCTCGAAGTGGCCCGGGGCAATGGAATTTGGTGTTCGATAAACTACTGACAAATTTTGACCATTGCAACGATCTAAAAGTCCGATCTTTTGCCGATGACTTACTTATAATGATAGCGAATAAAAGTTGTGATAAACTGACCGATGAAGCTAATGGAACACTTCACAAAATACTGCAATGGAGCGAGGAACAGATGCTTCCAATCAACTATGCTAAGTGTGAAGCGATGGTGTGTACTCGAAAAAATAAACGTAGACGGTTACAAAAAAACCCTTAAACTTCGTATGGATAATAACAGAATTAAACAGGTGAAAGTTTTGAAATACCTTGGAATATTCTTCCACCCAAATCTCGGTTGGCGCCATCGTGCGAATGAAATTAGCAAGAAAACGAGTCAAAGAGCTAACCTCCTCAATTGGATTGTTGGAAAACACTGGGGATTAAACTTTACAAACAGCAAATTAATTTATAAGATGGCAATTGAGCCGGCAATTTTATACGCTGTCCCAATATGGCAAGACGCACTTAACAACACGCGTTTGCAAAAAATTACTGTCGATACAGAGAAGAGCAGCAATAAAGATTACTCGCGCTTATCGAACGACCCTTGCCGATGCAATACTAATACTGGCTGGACTAATGCCAATACATATCGTGGCAAGAAAAACAGTTTGGAATTTGCTCTGCACTAATATTTGACTGTGTAGTCAAATATTAGTGCAGAGGACATTGAAAAACATATTAAAAATAAAATGATTCCAAACAGCTACTCAAATATACCTGATATTATTAAAAAATATGAAATTGATAGAACTAGTAATGATATATGCCTCAAATTACACCCAGCAGACATGCATAGCTACGAAATAAGTTTTGATTATAATCCCAAAACAGACAGATACTTCCAGTGGATAGTGTACACAGATGGCTCTAAGCAAGAATGTGGAGTGGGAGCTGGTGTGTGCATTCTAACAACAATAAGACAATATATCAGGTCAGATTAAAACTTGCTAAACATTGTAGCATCACGTAAGCTGAACTATGGGTCACATACAAAGCAATCAGCCAAATAAAAGATAACTTAAATAAATACAAAGGTAATATAAAATTCTTTATTGACAATACGGTGGTTCTTCTTGTCTTGGCAAAAGCTGAAAACATCACGCCACTAGGCAAAGAAGTTATTAAAGTAGCACAGTATCTCAGTACTACCTGCAATATCCAATTGAGTTGGATACCAGCTCGTAAAGGACATAAAGGAAATGAACTGGCCGATTCTTTGGCCAAAATGGCTGGTACTCTCAAGACGCAAGGTACATATACCAGGTTACCAAAATCAACACTGAAAAATTCCTTACACAAATGGCACTAATTGAATGGCAGGAAGATTAGAATAATTCTACAATGGGGAGACTTTGCCACCAGTTTATTCCCTCTATTACTAAACGCATCAAGGCTAATTACTACGAACCTAGATCCGAAACCACCCAATGTTTAACGGGACATGGCAATTTTATGGCCTACCTCTACCGCTTTAAGAAGAGAAACACTAATAAATGCCGGTGCGACAATAATAGCGTAGGAGATGCTCTGCATTTTATATTCCACTGTGAACGATATGAAGGTCAACGCATTCTGTTCTATAGAGAATGCATTCAAGAAGGTCAAAATTGGCCACCGACACTACAAAACATTTTTGATAAGAAAAATCTGTGGAAGTGTTTTGAATGGTTTATTGAAAGGGGCTCTTCAGCCACACTTCTACAGAAAAGAAAAAATTCCCGAGAATGAAAACGGCGAAACGACGGAATCGGCCGTGTAAAATTCTTCTGTACGTAGTTTAGTTGCCTAGTATTAGTTTAGTTTTAGATTCTAGATTTAAAAAAATAATAAAAAAATATAAAATAAAAAAAATAAAATAAAATAAAAATAAAATAATTTTCCATTAATATGTATCGTGTCCTCACGTACCATATATTCTGTATTATTATATTATATCATAGTAAGCTGCTATCTTCATTCTCTCTGCGTATTAAAATTGTAACCTGTTCGTAATATTATTGTATTATTGCAGTGTCCGAGGTTACTTTCTACCTACCCCTTACTTCTACGTAATGGATTTTGCATTTCATTGTAACTGGACCATTTCTTGTAATTGATAATATTGTATAATGGTTTTGTCAACTGTTGTAATTTTGGTTATTAATAATTTCCGATACAGTGCTCTGAGGTCCTAAGAACTTTTTCCACCTTTACTTTTCCCCCTTTTTCTTTATACTTCTCCTTTCAGAACCTTTCCTTCAACCTTTTCTTCACCCCTTTTTCTTCCTAGTGGGCTAAGTTTGCAAAAGCAGGCAGCCCCTCCTCCTTTATTAGAGTACTCAGAACAACAAGTGGCAGTGAAAATTGGTGGTTGTCTTAATAAGAACCTGGGAGGAGAATTTGTGAATAAAAATATTATTTTTTATGTTACCAGGTAACATTGGTGCACTAAAATAAAGAAAATACCAAGTTGAACCAGCAACTTTTATTTTAAACGTCGAGATTCCCGATACGTAAACTGTTAGTATGCAAAATGTGCTGGAAAGGTAATGTGGCAGGGTACACGGTTGCTTGGGGAATGGCCAAAACATCCCGTGTTACCTTTCCTTCCATTTGGCAAGTAATTGAACATTATCTTGGTAAACTTGGCTTTTCAAATAACCCCATAATCAGAGATCCCACAGGTTATTGATTGGGGGGATGTAGTGGCCAACCATTACAAAACATTCAAGAAATTAACCCATTCTTGCTAAATGTGGTTCTTGCAATAATTGTGTTACAATGCACACATTATGTATTGTAAGCTTGATAATTTTTTTTCTGCAAAGCTGGGATAATCCTGTGGAAGAGGGGAGTCCATGTAACGAGCTGCATTCACCAATTTGTACGTGGAGCCTTGAAGCAGTCGCCTTGATGTGACTGGCTCGTGAGAAATATTTTACCTTCCAATGATAAATATTCCCTCCCTAAAAAACTGTTTTTCAATTTTTAATTCTTAATTTTCAGCTTAAAGTATTATGCCATTTATTTTCATAATACAGCTGTGAAGATAATCGACAGACAAGATTAAATTAAATTAACCAAACTTTCAGAAATGTATAAAATATTGTAGTATGTTAAAAAAAATTAATGTTAGTAGCTTTTTAAAGACTTGGAGTCTATAAAATTTTGAATTGCCTAGACTTAAACTGATACTCCTGGGAGAACTGTGTACCTTCAAGAGTATGCACATCTAGGTTGTGAAATGCCGGTCTAAAATATTTCCAGATTAATTATGTGAAAGCCGCGAATTTACGCATTTGAACTTCCAATTTGTTGGAAATTGTAACAAATCCGAGGGAAGAACGCACCGGGTGAGAAATTAGATCACCACCGTTTTGATAAGAATCTGACGGGAAAATTGACATGTAAGTGCCAACTTAGCGCTGTTGTGTCAACTTTTGACTGTCATGTGACCCCCCTTTCCTATGATAAGGAGATAAAAAGTGGCTGTCGCCAGAACTGAGAGAAAGCGATTCAACGGGAAGTTAGATCGGGACGTCGTGCACATCCCGTCTCCTGGGCCTCCATAAGTCAGACTGGTCCCAAGAAGCGGAGAAGACACCTGTTGGAAGAACATCGACGACAATGACCCTTCCATACAACGAAGTTCGTCGAATCGACTCTCTGCTATGCATAAGAGAAGTATTTAGGGGCTAGACACTTGTAAACTCTCTCCGCGAGCAAACCATTAGAAATAGAACGAGAACGTGTTTTGCGAGCAACGTAGAAGTAATGGCTCTCCTCCCGATAGGAGTATTTGTACTGCACTTGTATTTAATCACATATTTAACCGCATGTATTTAACCTGTATATCCTACCTTTAGTTATAGAATAAATGCTGTTGTTAAGACCTGTCTCCTGTCAATCTAAGGACACCTGCCGACTTACCGACGCATCTCCCCACTCACTTTTTGCCCTCCTAGCCATCCGAAACGACAACGAGGTCGGGTTTTACCAACCCGTGCAGAGTAAGTGGTCGGCGAGAATTAACCCGACCCCCTGCTTATCTCACAATTATGTGATTATCATTGAAACTTAGGCAATGGATATCAAACAAATATAGAAATTGTCAAATTGAGAATTCTGAAGTATAATTCATATTATTCTATAAAATTCCTATATTATTAATATTTCTACCATAAAAATTGTTTATCAGTACCTCGTCTCTTAATTCTTGCATCCGTTGTTCAAAGTCATATTCTTTTTTCTTCTCGTCTAACTTTTTCCTGTTCATTTCGAATCTCTTTTTAACTTGATCCAATGTGGATCTTTCGACTCTCATGGACATTCCCAAATTTCTTTGATCTAAAATTTAGTTTGAAAATAAAAAAAAATATAAATTTTCATTCAATTATGTACTATTTACACAAAGATTAAAACAGAACACTCATCTGTACAATCTAACACCAAATAATTTGAAATCTTTTAAACATAAAAACAAAGTTATAAATATAAAGTGTTACATCAAAAAATTTCTGTTTATTTTTAATAAATTATTGTATTTCCAATACTTTTTTTTGGTGCTAAATAAGGTACAAATCAGAAAAACTACAAATGCATTAGTCTATTTACAATTTCTTTGTTTATTGGTTATTATTAAATGACATTAAAAATATCATTATTTGTGTAATTGAGAAAGAAACTCCATAAAAACAAATTCACTAATGTGGATTTGTGAAAATAAAAATAATAAAAGTTACAACAACTGAACTTCTTAACAGATACTGGATGAAATGTACTTTATCATACAAGCAACTTTTAAATGCATCACTGGATTTTAAAGGTTGCTTGTGTGATGTAATAAAAGTTAGAAACAAGCATGTTCATGTTCTGTAACATAATAAAATTTAAAACATCAATACAAGATTAGAAATAATAAATTATAATGAAAAATTTCCATAAATTTTTAATAAACATCTTAAAATACACACAGGATCTTGATCTCACTTACATTGAATCTAATCTAGTTTTTATAGTAGCCTACAATAAAAGCCAAGTGGGAAGTGATCATAAACTCCTGTATATTATTTTTAAATTTTTTTAATTTTTGGAACTTTTTCAAATTTCTAAGAGAATGTACTAATTACTTTATTCAATATTATACTTCGAATAACCAATAAATTTTATTACACATCCAAACAGTGTCCTATTACTGTAGAAATAGATATATTTAACTAAGATGTTTTTCCTTTAAAAAATGACTAAAAAAATATAGTGGACCACGTGTGGAAATATATATATATATATATATATTTATATATAAACACACATATATACAAGGAGATGCTGAAAACAGCAAAAGCTGTACTATAGAATAACAGAGAAGAGATTTCTAGAGTCCATCTGTTACAACTATTAGTTTGCTTATTTTGATAACTTGAATTCATGATGGATGGACCAAGACCAGAATTTAGCAATATTGAAGTATGTGATCATGAAATCCTTATTCCTACAGGGGAAAGGAGTGCGAGAGATTCTGAGATACTGGCAATTCTAGGACAGATTTCCTTTCTCTCATAACAGCAAAGAAATGGGGGAGACATTTACAAAACGGTCATTTAAGGAAACAAATGAACCACACTCTGGAGGCCCATTTCAACAAAACAGACGAAAATATGGATGAAAGCCATGATTTGATCCTTAAAGACTGCTGCATTTTGGTCAAGATGATTGCCGAAATCTTGCAGATTTCCTGCAAAAGGATTTCCCATATAATCTGTGATAATCTCAACATGCAAAAGCTGCAAGATAGATTCCAAAACTTCTCAATGCAGACCAGAAGCAGGATTGCATAATTGCCTACAAAGCCATTTTGGCACAGTTCTAAACTAGTGCTGAGGATTTTGTGACCAAATTAGTGACTACAGATGAAATGTGGTTTCATCACTATGATCATGAGATGAAGGAGCAATAAAAGGAATGGCATCATAGAGGATCTCCTGACTAGTGTCCAGAAATCAGCCAGAAAAATCATGGCTTGTGTGTTCTGGAACACTGCCATTCTAGTAAAGTATTTGCCAAAGGATCAGGGAATCAACACTACCTATTACATGTCTACACAGGATGAACTGTAAGAGGCTTTAAAGAAAAAACAGCATGGAGACTGAGTCAAGGCATGCTTTTTCTACAAGACAATGCCACTGCCCAGCCTCCAAATCATGCAAAAAATCAAGGTTTGGGGGTTTGAATTGTTGGGCCATACACTCTATTCACTGGATCTTACCCCCTCAAATTATCATGTCTTCTCAGTTTAAAAAACACCTGAATGAGACAAACTTCGCTTCCAATCAAGAGATCATTGGAGCTGCAGAGGGCTGGTTTGAAGACTACACTAAGTTCTTTTTACAGGGGTTAAAAAAATTGGATAAATGTTGTAATAAGTAAATAGAATTGAGAGGTAATTATGTTGAATGAAATACAGTGGGTGATCATTTAACGAACAATTTGGTTAATGAACAAATCGGATAACGAACACTTTCGTAAAAGATTTTTATGTTCGGACAATAAACACCTCACCAAACCAGGTTGAGGTTAATAGGCTTAGGGATCTCTACAGTTACAACGCTATTAATTATTTCTGAAAAATCCTGAAGAAGAGAGAAAAGCAATTGACATTAGACAGATTCTTTAACCCCCACAAATGGAAAAAACATGACTAATAAAAATGCAAGACTGTGTATATATGTATTTTTATTATTACATATAAATAAACATAGTAAGAAAATATATATTCTTTATTTTGGGTGTCCCAAACAAATTATTCAAATTCCCATAAAAACCTATGGTAAATCAATAATCGTTAATGAACAATTTGGATAGCGAACAAAGTCTTGGAACAGATTGTGTTCATTAACCGATCACCCACTGTGATCATTCTGTTTATCAAATTTCTCTTTTCTTCTAAGAAAAGTTACAAACTTTTCAAAATTTCCCATATTGTATTTGATGAAGTGGATTGTACATGTCAGACTATTTGGTTAAATGTATAAATGCACTTAATTCAAGGCCCACCAGTGGCCAAGTGGTCTTCGTACCCCGAACACTGGGAGTTTGGTTGTTGGTTTGCACTTGCTTGGACAGGCTGGCCAAGTGGAGTTTTCTGGGTTTTCTCACGTCTGTAACACCTAAATAGGAGTCAGTTTCCCTTAAAAAGACCTCCCGGAAGGCATCCCCCCTAGGCAGATAGCCCAAGTGTTGTGTTGCCATAACTAAACTAAACAAACAACAAAGTAAACACTTAATTCAACCTAATTATTTTGGCATCCTTTGAAAATATTCTTTCTATCTTCTGAACATTAAGGTCATCTATTGTGAGTTCAGCTAAACTTGTTGTAGTGAACTGAGCAGTGAGAAAGGATATTAAGATATCTTTCTTTCTTTCTTTAAACTCTTTCCGCCCTGTGGGCACTAAGAGGGCCTCATTTAGTAGGCCCATTATGGGTTCGGCCAGGCCCACAATGGGGCAACCGGGTGGTGAGGGACGGGGCCCGACATATCCGAACGGACCACCCCCCGAAAAATTCCTGGGGATTATTCGACCGGTTCGGATTCGATCCCGGGTCCCCCAGAGTGGTAGGCTGCCACCTTGACCGCTCGGCCATCCGGCCTGGATATTAAGATATCTGGATATGATTACTCATGAAAAATTCCCAAGTATCTAACCCAGATTTGAACTGGGTTCTTTAGAGTGGCAGACATATACTTCAGCAATTACAATGAGCATTCACATTAGTAACAAACAAAGTCAAACTTTAATATTTTGATTGAACTACAGATCTACTAATAAACTTAAAATATGACAGAGAATCTATTTGTTCATTTTATTTAAATGACAAAAACATAAGTGCATCATGATAATTTCATTTTCTTGTTTTGTAACATCAATATTTGTTTTTATTTTGTGCGCTTAATATTACAAATCAATGTTCAACCAAAAAAGGAAAAATGTTAAACTTGTAAGTTCGTTTCTTTTATCAATTAAAAAAGTTTTATTTCTGTATTAATAAACAATTATTTTTAATTATCATGGAAGTGTAAAAAAAGTGTCAATTCAGTTTAGTTTATCTATTACAGTACATGAACTTGGATTTCTATAAAAAATTGTTATCTATGTGTGTACTGTACGTCATTTCCAAAAATGCTAAACACGCATGTTAAATGAGCGTTAAATCATATTTATGAACAAACACTTACGTTTCTTTCCATTAATATGGTCCAAAAAATTGATAGAATCTTTCACTACACAATCACACACATTACAATAGTACCTAAAAATTAAAATTTGATTAATTTTTATAATTAATTAATAAATAAATAAATAATTTAAAAAATATTTTACATTTAAGTTTTTAAAAAATGGATTCAATTCAATTACTGTATGTATCTTTTAAGTTTATATCTTTTTCTCTTTCTATTAACTAATGGATTGGCTTGGCTTGGCTTATGCCTGTTCCTTCATAACTAACTGCAGTCAAATCTTATATTGTACATCAAATACAGTACCAATGAACAGTTGTGAATAGATTGTCCCTGTAAATTTAAATAGTAACCCTATGGTATCTGTGAATTATTAAATGTGCGAGTTTACTTGCAAATGTCATCGCGATTATTGTATTGTGTGATTTTGAACCGACATTTAGACTTTGTTACTATAAATATACACTATATCAGAATAGATCAGTGGAATTTTTTAATAAGACATTTAAATGAAAATCCCACATTTTAGTTTGGACTGGATCAGATCTGAATTAGCATTGGGGGACTTGGGGACTTCATTTAAATGCTTGTAGTGTGTGATAAGCTTCATTGTTTGTCAATCCTTCATTTTAGCACTGCACTCAATTTAAAGCCAATTTCAGAGGTAACAAATACAAATAATGATCTAAGTTGAAGTTTGAATGTATACATATTATATCTAAATTTAAATGTCAACCATTATTTGTTTTTCTAATAATTACCACTTTAAAATGTTATTAATAATTAGACAAAATATAAAGAATACTTGCCCCCCAGCTTGAGATGCTGGCGTAGTTTTTGTAATCACAGTAGTTTTTCCTAATTTCGATTCTAAATCTACCTATAATTAATAAAAAAAATAAAAAGTAAAGTTTATAGTTATAATTAATCATCATATTTGATTGCAATACTACAATCAAACAGAAAAAAAACTTCTAATAAGTAAGAATTTTGTTTAATGTTTTTAAAAAGTAATTACCATAATTTCCTGCATAAAACCAATGGATTATTTATGTTGTAAAGTCAGTTTGAAAGAAAGTGCAGGCTGTATTCTAGCAATTTTTGAGGGTTACCAGCAGGAAATTATGGTAAATTTTTTCTATATTAATTATGTTTAAATTTGAAAATGTATCAATGCAAAAAACATGTATATAAAACAATAAAAACAATTAAAGAAAATATATTTCTTGTTAGACTATACATATGAGTCCAAATCCTTCTGTCCTTTCACAGGCTTGTAGAAGCAATAACAAATCTCATATGTATAGTCTAACAAGAAATATATTTTCTTTAAATGTGAATTTGTCCTGGCAAATTTTTTAATTTTAACAATAAAAACAATTTCTGAATTAAAAAAAAATATGTAATCACCACAGAGTATTAGCCTGCTCCTTGATCCAATTCAATCACACAAAAAAAATGAAGAAAGCTGAATAAAAAAGGAAAAATAAAGTATGCCAATCATGCTCTGTGTTGAAATAAATATACACTGGACGACAAAAAAAATAACGCACCATGAAGGACTTGTTGGATTTGAATAAAAATTGGTATATTGCATCATCATAGCTAGATATGCAAATGATTAGCTTTTGGGATCAGGTTCTTGTGTTGTATCGCCACCAGAGGGTAGAAAAGTGCTTCCTCTGTCTGGTATAAAGATGTACGCTGTGACGATTTGTGCATATGTCCTGCTCTTGTGTTGATGGTTGTGACTTCGTTGAGTGAAAGACATGCCTTTACGACACATTCAATGGCCTTACACTCAGTTAAGTGAGTTTGAGAGAGGACGCATCGTTGGATTGAGAGGAGGAGGATGGTCATATCACCAGATTAGCCGCCATCTGAACCGTTCTGATGGAACTGTTAGGATGTGTTATGAGCAGTGGGTACGTAGGGGTACGCATGAACGGCAAACAGGCTCCGGACGCTATCGACAGACCACCAGGCGGGAGGATCGTCTCATTGTACGTCAAGCACGGACAGCACCTACAGCTTCGTCGTCTACCATTCATGCAGCAGTAGCACCTGCGTTACGGAACCATGTATCCAGCTGCACCATTTCCAGGCGCTTAGTAGAAGGCAGATTGGTCTCCTGACGCCCAGTATGTGTTCTACCATTAACAGCCACCCACCAACGCCTCCGTCTGCAGTGGTGTCTTGCACGACAATCATGGACAGCTACTGACTGGCAGCGTGTTGTCTTCAGCGACGAATCCCACTTTTGTTTGGGGGCTCACGATGGCCGTATGAGGGTATGGCGGCCCGCTGGTCAAGGTGTCAACCCAGCCTATACTGTGGGGCAGCACACGGGCCAAACCCCTGGTGTTATGGTGTGGGGAGCCATAACATACGACAGTAGGACATCTCTAGTTGTCATGCGTACTACCCTCACAGCCCAACGATATGTGCAATACATCCTCCGGCCACATGTGTTGCCCCTCATGGCAGGGCTTCCGACAGGAATATTCCAGCAGGATAATGCTCTGGCCACACACCGCAGTGGTCTCCCAAGCATGCCTACATAACATTGCCACCATTCCTTGGCCTGCACGGTCTCCAGATTTATCGTTAATCGAACATGTGTGGGACTACCTGGGACGCCAGCTGCGACAGCCGCGGGATGTGACGCATCTTGAGTCCTAGTTGCATCACGCATGGACAGATATGCCACAGAACATTATACGCAACCTTTATATCTCCATGCCAAGGTGTATCACAGCTTGTATTTGCGCTAGAGACGGCCCAACGGGATATTAGTGCCTGCACTGTATTGAACATTACTACAAAATAAAGTATGTTTTTGCTTTATGGTTGCAATCATATACCTGTCTAGCTATGATGATGTCACGTACCAATTTTTATTCAAATCCAACAAGTCCTTCGTGGTGCGTTATTTTTTTTGTCATCCAGTGTACATAGCACTCAAAATGTAGTACAAAAATGCACAGTTTTACATCTAGTGCAAACAACATTCATAATTTCTGATACAAAAACATTCACCAGGAACTAGCCAAGCATTTTACATATGCAACCAACATCTCACAAGCTATGCCAAACTTTCTTACACATGGCATCATATATATAAAATCCAAAAATGACAATATCACAGAGCCTACACAATAGGCCAATTATGTACCATCTTATACTCTACAGAATATGTATTCTATGTATAACAAATGAAATATATCATACACAATTGAAAAATAGAAGAAATTAAGTTGTCTTCACACTTTTGTTGTGTCCAATTACCAGGAACAAAAGTCTTCCTTCACAGAGGCAATGCCTCTGCAAAATTATGTAAAACAGTTTTAAAATGTCTACTGGCAATAAGCCAATAATTTAAAAATATATATGTATAATTTCAACTAAAATGGCTAACAATATTTTTATAGAGTTAAAAATACACTAACTAAGAAACTAAGTTGACTTCACACTTTTGAATTGAAATTATAAAAATATAACATCATACAGAACAACACAACATTCTCATAGAATAAAAAAATTGTCATAGAAACCGTATGAAATGAAAAGAGCAGTCACTCATAGATTCAGTCATTCTACGACAAGCACACACAAATGTACACATATCTTATGTAGATTACAGAAAAGCATTTGACAGCATTCCACACTCCTGATTATTGTATACATTATATCTATACAAAATACATCCAACACTTGTAACATTTCTAGGAAACACTGTGCAACATTGGAAAACAACACTACATCTTACAAGGGGCACCCAGCAGTTTGTAATTGTCAATTTTGATGAAATTTTGTGGATGTGCTCTATTTACTTGTACTTATACTCTACCAAAACCAGGACCCACTATTGAGATATTCTTGAAAAAATTACAATAAAAGTTTTCTAGAATCATTAATACCTACATGGGAAGAATGATCCACAAATTTGCAGAGTGTAATCATTAAAAATGCTGCATGAAGAGCTTTTGTTTTTCAGTTTGATCCCCATATGCGAGATTTTTTTTACATTTATAATTTAATGCAAAACACCTCACTTAAAAATCTTGAAGAAAGGTGATTTGTACTCAGAATTGGAAATGTCATTGAATCCATGAAAGGTCCACATATGTTAGGATTTCAACAGGCCAAACTCAGAGCATGCACAAATGCCAAACAAAGACTAACAAAAGAATACAGAGCAGATTAAACTTAATACTAACACCACAGCTGAATGCAAAACATACAAAGCAATCAACATACATACTGTTCCAGTACTACATATTCATGTGGAACTATACACAGGACACATAAAACTAAAACTATTCAAAAGGAATACAGAAACAACATTAATAAAACGTAATCCCACCTCTAAACCTCTAGAAAGAGGGAGGACGAAACCCGATAACTTAAATCTTCAATACAAACAAATACAAACACTGCAAGAGGTTTTCTACAGAAAACAAGAAACATCACAATATACAAAGCTGTAACTTTTCCAGACTGAGATAACACGCCATAACCTACACACAACACCGACCTGGATCTAACACAATACAAAAGAGACACAAGCACAATAATCTAAGTCCACACTAGACATCTTAAAAATCTAAGTTCATGTTGACAAAATTGCATCAAACTGCCAACTGCCTCACGGATTTCTCTTTGGAAACAGAGAAGAGTTCACAGTTGCTGTACAAGACCAGGCCATAATTACAAAAAAACTACAGAAAGTATACTTTAAAAGACAACATTTATAAAAAATGCCAAATCATGAACAAAACACATCAAGCTGCAAGCTTTTGACACAAATTGAATACTTACATCAAAATAACCAAATAGCAAATATCAGGTCAGTCCATAAGTTCATGCATATTTTTATCTACAAAAACAGCAGCAAAAAATTTTAATTAAATTTTATTTCAATCTATAATGTATTCACCATTATTTTGTACAATTTCTTGCCATCTTGATGGTAGCTTTTTAATCCCATCTTCGTAAAATGATTTCGGTTTTGAATCAAAATATTCAGAAATAGCCTTTTTTACATTGTTCTCATCCTCAAAAGTTTTCCCTTTTAAAAAATTCTGCAAACTGCGAAAAAGATGATAATCACCGGGAGCAATATCTGGCAAATATGGTGGATGAGGTAAAATTTCCCAGTTGTAGCTTTCGAGTTTCTGTACAGTTATTTTTGCAGCGTGTGGTCTGGCATTGTTATGCTGCGAGAGAACCCGCTTTCTGTTCAATAACGACGGTCAATTTTTTTTTCAATTTTTCATTTAAACGCTCTAATTGCTCACAATACATTTGAGCTGTAATTGTTTGATTACGTTCTAACGGCTCAAAGTGAATTACACCCGACATATCCCACCAAACAGACAAAAGAATTTTTTTTGGATGCAACCCACCTTTTGCAGTCAGTTTTGGGCCTACCAAGAAAAAGTTCTAAAGCAATACGGGATAAAAGAGACGTGCAAATGTTTACACGTTGTTGTCGGTTAGCTATTGGCAGTTTGTGTGGTATCCGTTTTCCTAGCTTTGAAACTTTTCCGATTTGTTGTAGGTGTCTATGAACGGTTCCGTGGGATGAATTTAAACGTTCCGCAATTTCGTCGACTGTTAAAGATGGTTCTGCTTCGACTAGTGCAGAGAGAGCATCGTCGTCAAAGTCGACGGGTCTTCCGGTACGAGCCTTATCCTCCACACTAAAATCGTTGTTTCTAAATCTGTCAAACCACTTCTGCGCAGTCCTTGCACTAATTACGATTTGATTATGTACAGTATTTATTTTTTGGCTGCATTTGTAGCATTCTCACCACTTAAAAATAAAAAGTATAAAACATGTCTTTTGTATTCCTGGGTTACTTCCATTTTAACGAAAATAAACAACTGAAATGTTCACAATTCTGAACAGTATTATATGAATGAGATCCAATTTAACACTTCGGTGTAAAAATTATCACATTAGACTGACATTTTTAACAGTAAAACAAGATTTTTCTCAAGGTCATAAAAATGTGCATGGACTTATGGATTCACCTGATATAATACATTAAAACTAAAACAATATAACAAAGGTATAATGGTATTTAAAGAGTGTTGTACATGTAAGATATGTTTTAAACATCAAAAATCATTAAAAAATTTCAATTTATATGCTGTTATTAATGTAGTAGTTAGTTAATGCTGCCAAAATGTCTTGACTATTCCATTGATTGTTTTACTATTTTTAATATTGTTCATTCAATTGTCACTGAGGAAGAGTTGAGATTTTCTCAACAATTCAAAATGCGTACATATTACAGTAAAACCTTGATTTAATGGACTTCAGATTTAACAGACAAAATTTCCAGTCCATATGTCATGTGTTCCAAACATCTACAATACAAAGGTTATGTACAAAATACACTTTCTGACAAAAGATTCTGTACTCAGAATTGTCCAATTACTACAAAACTCAGCATAAAACTGTCTCAGACAGGTATGAAAAATATTACAATTGTGATGCAATTGCATGCCACTAGAGTACCCTAAAATTGCTATGTCAGTAGCCTATAAAAAAAACAGATAAGCTCACCATGTTCAGTAAGTATTTTCATCGTACCTGTTGTTTGGAAGTCTTCAAATACCAGACACACCTGCATGACACAATCAAAGACATTATGCACGGTTAATGTAGTTTAACAAAGGCCACATCATCAGGCTGCCATAAGCAGAACGATCAGACCATTGAACTGACTGTTATCTGGACTATTCTAACTTGACTGTGAGGAAGGATATGAAGCAATGGATATGTCAGAATACATATACAACAGCCAAGCTTAGATGTCCCAGACAGATCACCAGAAGAGATAATAGTCTACTCATGAAACAAGCATAAATGGCTGCAATAGCATCTTTGCAGCCATTGCAGCTACAAGCCTGAACTACAAAACAATGGCTCTTCACATTGGAACACTTCCTTGGCCTGTTTGGTTGCCACCAAGATTTGTGAGACAAATGGGGTGCCAGCTTTGACCATCTATAAATGTGAGGGATCTGGAGTGGCAGTTGCAATATTTGTGGGAAAATCTGTTACAAGGTAGAAAAACATGACTGTCTCCATGCCTAATTATTCAGTTGCACGAATCCAGGCAAGAGGCAATCCTACTAGATCCCGAAAGTCCCTATATACCAGGGGTGGGCAAGCAAGAGTTCGGCGGGAGCCGAAATGTAGGTTTTGCAAAATGCACGGAAGCCGCAGTTCCGTATTATCGTGGTGGATAGTACGGTAAGGCTAAGAAGAATAGCACTTTCGGCAAGAGCCGCATTTGCCCATGCCTGCTATATACCATCGTTCCACAAGAAATTGTTCCTTTGTGACAATACACAACAGCATTGTCAATGTATGCAGCAAACCCGGATATAACACCGAATTTTAATGAGGCAAAGGTGATCCGCACCACCCAACATCAAGAACATCTGAGAACTCTGGAGGAGATTGAAATTTATAAAGCCGATCGCACAACAACATGTATTAATTTCAAAGAAGAAAGGAATCTCTCCACTGCTTGGCAGTTTTTATTGGAAGAAAGGTCGTAAATCAGTTGACGTCACGCGTATTTATCATAGCAGGCACACATCGTTTTCCCAAACGGAATAAAAGGAAATTTAAATATTTGGAACGGCACGCGGTTGCCCAACGTACTCAATCGTTTAAATTACGGAACATGTTCCATTTATTTATGCTGTTCGATTATCAAATCCAGAATTGGCCTGAGAGAAGAGCCCAGGAGGGGCAGTGAAAACGTTCGCCATTTCGAAAAATAGTTCGCACCGGTTATCGGTTTTAGAAGGTATTTAATTTTTTTGTTTATACAACCCGGTGTGGGAGAAGTGTTGCAATACTCAGAATTCGCTCAGAAAATGGATGGGAATCATAGTCCTTTCTTGCACAGGCATCATACCACAATACTACATATCACATTACAGAAAGCAGCCATAATAACATATACCACATAATACTTAAATTCTTAAACATGAATACTCACATGAACTTCACATAACTATAGAAAGTTTACTGAAAGTTTATGCCTTAACCTCAGTTTGGCATAGCACTACACATAGGAATTAACCAAATAGTATACATTAAACAATAAATAAATCCTATAAATGTCTTTTTATCAAGTGGGAAACTTATGTGAAAACAATATTAAACTGATCCAATAAAATCAGTTTAAATTTTGTAAAATTTTCTTTTATTTTTCAATCAATATTATATATTTTGCATCTATATTAATTTTTATAGAAAATCCAAGAGTACTTTATCTTTAAAACATTTTTGTACTTTCATAAGAGACTTGCACCATCCAATTTAAGCACAGATCATCCAACAGGTGAGCATAGTTGCTTTAATAAGTGATTACGATGAGTCCACTTTATAGTGATAGGTAGGTAGAATATAACATACAATTGCAGTCAAAGTGGTTCATTAAATGTCAACAAGATCTTGCTAAGTTATGTCAATATTTTTGTAATATTCATGAATATTTAATGTAAAGTGTGTACTGTTTTAGAACATAATTTAATATCATTGTGATTTATCAAACTAACTATAAAAATTAATAAAAAGATTTCTCAGTCATTCATTTATAATGTATTATTCATCTAAAAATACTATAAAAACTAAAAATAATATATAAAAACTTTGTTAATTAGATTGTACATATTAATAAATATCATTAAGTAAAAGTAGGAGCCTCATACTCTATAGTCTCTAGGCTTTAGATATTCACGTCGAACGGGTGGCTGCTTATCTTTAGCCTTTTTTTCCAGTTCGTATTCTTCTAGTATTCTTTCGTGAGCGATTCGTTCGAATTCTTCCCTGTCCCATTTTTTACGATGGTCATCCAGTTTCTGAAAATAAAAAAAATAATTAATTTCGGAAAAATAAAATCATGTACAGTCAAAAATTAAGTTATCAATATAATTATTTTAATAGTTACTCTTTTATTGGGTGACATTGCTATAGTAGTATAGAGATTATACAGTAGTAATAATAAAACAAAAATATTTTCCCCAGAAATAAATATGTATACCTCTAATATAAAGCTAAAATTAGCAATACTTGTTAGATATAACCACTAAAAATGGATTTATAGACGAATAAACAAATTTGTTATGTGCAGCTAATCCGACATTCACCGGAGGTCAATGTTGGATTAGGACATAACAAATTTGTTTATTCATCTATAAACCCCTTCTTAGTGGTTATCAAAATATGTATAACTCATTGATTTATATATTTAATTTCCCCAAAGAAGCCTATTTTATAACTAAGATTTTTAGTGCTAGACATCCTAGCCTTATGTATAACTAAACAACAAAGACCTAAATGCCATATTTTTTAGGCCATAAATAGACTACATTTTAAGTAAAGAAACTAAGTTATTTGATGTAAAAGGGGGTTAGTCTATTATCTCATTCTAAATTCAAAATACTGCACATTAAGGTATTTGGTTATTAATTAAAATTCAGATTTAGTTGTTACATGTATTATATTATATATATATGTAACATTGAGATTAAGAATAATTATTTGTTAATTAATTTGTTAAGAATAATTATAATTATATGTTTTTTAGAATAATAACATTGCATTTTGTCACTGAATTATTACAGCGTAATTAGTTAATGTAGTAATCACACTATGCAGTGTATGCAGTAAACACGGCGAGTGCATTTCCTACTACGGCCGCTTTGTTAAAAGACAGTTAAGCCATTTCTGCTTCGAGTTAGCCGTCACGGCACCGATGCATCGAGGTTTGCAAGTGCCGAAAACAGAAGTCGAGACGGCCACCACCACAAATTATATAAACATTACATATCGCACCTCAAACAAAAATTGCGAGATACCAAAATCTATTTTAAACTGGTTATTGAAAAAATTAGAAATGCAAATCTCTGCATAATCTTCTAATACGGCGTAAACATTTTCAAATTTATTAGTAACGGCAGTTTTTATTCGTACAATTCCACATAGTCGAGACATAAAAGTATTTCCCACGAAAACGGAAACCGCTTAAAGCACCCTCCGGCAGCTCGAGTAAAGTAGCTTTTCCACAAAACGCACCCGCTATTTTTTGCATTACCGTGCCCGGTACTTTTTGGTTAACGGCACACTGGCCGACACGTACGGGAACGGTTAAGATTCGAGCTCCGAACGAAAGATTTCACATCGTCCCAGAATCGTCGACCCCGGGCAAAATATTCGTCTCCGGAGGTCGGCTTTACACGTATCGGTCTACTACCTTTTCTACACGCTCGTACCCTCACCCTCCTAAAACTATACTACATTAACTATTCCACAAACGTTCCAGCAGGCCACTCGAAGCCGGACTAAATCGTTAAACGCGACAGTCTTCCAGCATCCCGTTAGCCAAAAAGAACACGATACGCAATAAACACAGTAAACGGATCACCATTTGTCTTTCAACAGTAAAACTGAATTTTTTAAGAATTTTAAATGGTGAAAGGACTTGAAAGGGCTTTAATACAATGATAAATTAACTAGAGATTCGTAGTGTAACCAATGTTCAAGTTATGACAAAGTTTACACGTTATAAATCTGAAATTAGTCTGCATTTCATCCCAGGAAAGGCTTTATAATAGTTTAAACATGTCTGAAAAATATAAATTGTAGTCATTTTAATGCAGTTAAGTCAATATACGAAGAACTATCATTCATAAAGTTTTTAAATGATCGCCAGTGTAAATAAAAGAAAAATAACGATATACATTTTGATCGGGAGGCGATACTTACGCTGGTGGCAGCCATTACGTTTCAAAACAATTCTATAAATCAAATATAAAAAGCATAAGTCACTACGGAAAGCTTCCTTCGGGTTAGTTCCAATTATCGCCGCCAGATTTCGCTAATTACGCAACACGTTCGGGGACGTGGTTTAGAAAAAAAATAAGATACTAATGGTTATAATTATTTACAAATTTTAATATGATTTATTTACTGTATAAATAAATAGTACATAAGTGTTTAAATAACAGCGTTTATTATTAATGTTGTTGTTATTTTCTGTTGTCTCGTCCCGCTGTGGGCACTAACTCATAATAGAACCTTTTTTTTAATGCCCATTACGAGTTCGTTCGGACCCACAATGGGGTGTCCGGGTGAGTGAGGGAACATCGCCTATCCGACAAGTCATCTATGAAAATTCTCGAGATTTTTCCACCGCTCGAATCCCATCCCGGGTCCTCCAAAGCGGTAATAAGATGTCTTAACAGCCTCGGCCGTTTGACCGTCAAATCTTGGATTTTGTTTCTTTTAGACTCTTCCTGCCACCAATCAGAAGATATGTATTTTATATATGTTAAGCACAGACCGAAATCGCTCATTGAGCGAAAAAAACGCGACCACAACGCGAAATTCGTGTCGTGGCTTTCATATTTGATTAAGAAAAGCCATAACGCGTTCCGAACGTTAGCTGATGCAACCACCATACGAAGGATAGGTTGTAACTTATCAACGGGCGCATTGCAAACACTTGCGGAGTTTGTATTGTGTTCATTCTTGACCAGTGCTGCCATTTCTAGGGTAATTACCCTTTCCTAGAGTAATTTCAAACTTCTCAGAGTAATGTTTCGAGTAGTCTTATATTAAACTACCCTGTGTTCTGTGGTCTTATTACTCATCGCGCCACAAGTTTTGCTGAAAAACGTTTTAGCTTAAAACCATTCTGTTTTTCCCTATAACTGGAGGGTTTTAGGCATAGGCGTAGCTAGAAGGGGGCGGTGGGGGCGGCCCGCCCCGGGTATCACTCGGGTAGGGGTAACCCGGTAGGCCTGTACCTAAAAAAAAAGTCAACGGCTCGCCTCCCATGACAGTTTCTTCGCTATGAGGAGACGCCACGAGAGCTCGCACCAGCTGAAAATCTTACTGTGATTTATTCTATAAATCTAAACTCATACGTCGCGACATCGCATATTCGATATAGCGTTCAAGTTGCTCGAGTGCGAAGATATTACAATTCAACAGTGTTTTATAAAAGAGTTAAAAAGGGTGACACTACGATATCTGCACCGGGTATCACCCATGCTAGCTACGCCACTGGTTTTAGGGTAGGACAACAGAAGCTAAGGCCGCGACTCCACTAGCCGTAAAAGGGCCGTAAAACCCCTCGCCGTAAAAACTTTTAATCACGTGACCATGATATTTTACGCCCGAGCAGGTCGTAAAACCAACGTAAAAGCGAGTCGAGCAGTGTTCAACTTTCGAAGCGAATACGACCTTAAACCGGTACCATCCACCAATCAGAAGTCAGTTAAATCTAGGTCATCGTGACACGGTGCAAAAATGGCGGAAAACGAGCTTTTGTGTACGTTCTCTGGTGGCTACTCTAGAAGATCTGGAAAGATTTATCGAAAACATCCGAAAGTATTCGTGTATCTACGACGAGAGGTATCCCGATTATAATAATGGATGCCTAAAACACGCGATATGAACGGCCAGAGGAAAATCCTTCAATTTAGAGGAGTATATAATAAAAAAGCTAAGCTTATAAATGCTGTATATTATCTTAATAATATAATAATAAAAGTCAATATATGAAAGTAAAGATATTACTTTTACTATATTTGTAATTATAGTACAGAGAAAACTCGTAGAATATAATTGTCGTCTTTATATCGATATATCGCGTATACACCGTAATAGTACCGTCGCCGTAAAAAGCTTCGCTAGCCGGACCTCCACCGCAATCCGAGCGCAAAGGCAAATAAGTCACGTAATTAAAAGCTTTTACGGCGAGGGGTTTTACGGCCGTTTTACGGCTAGTGGAGTCGCGGCCTAAGAAATAATGCAGATTGATGCTAGGTACAGTACATGGGTGTACACTGTACAGTGATACCTCGGTTTTCGTCGATAGTCCGTTCGAAAACAATCGGCGAAAATAACTCCGCAACATTCTCGATTCTCATAAAAATGACTGATTTATTAATAAAAGTTCCGGACAAAGTACAGTAATTATTTTCAGTAAATTAGTTGTTAGAAAACGTTGACATATCGAGCACCGCAAAAGATTTTCCCGAATGATTAAATCTTGTAAAGTAATCGAGTTAAATTTCTGTGTATGGTAAATAATTTTGTTACCTGCGTATATAAGATGATCGAAGATAAATAAATCATAATAAAAAAGAAAGTTTTATTTTCTTATCATCACCTGGTTATTAGTTAACATCCGGAACATGTAGTGGCTTTTGACCTTAATAAATCCGTCGCAAAATGGTTTTTAACTTTAGCAGCTGATATTTATTTCATCGTGTATAGTATATCAAGCACCTACAAGTAGTTAGACCTTTAGCGCTGTTTTAGCAAAACGAAACAAACAAATGTGTATTTTTCTCCATACATTTTTCCTTGAAATTTTTTTAAGTATAAAAATTAAATTTCTAGGAAAACTTGTAGAACTAATGTTGTTCGGCATTAAAGATTGTAAATAAAAATGATTCGAGTCTAGAATCCATATTTTAAAGTTACAAACCACTGTGTGTCCTATGATTCTCTATCGTGGTTGCATCGGCAAGGCTTTTCTTAATCACCACAACACGTAGTGGTCAAATATCGAATTTCGCTTTGTGATCGTTTTGAGTTAGCCACAACGCGTTGTGGCTGTTTATTTATTTTTTTTTTTTGTTCCATGAGCGATTTCGATCTTTGAGCCTAACATATACACGTCGAGAGTTTGGCACGGCCTGCCATTAAAAGAGGAGCTTATATTTCAGTGGCGTGCCGTGACATTTGATGATAGGGAAGCCGTGTTTCTGTAAGAAGCCGACTTACAGGGGCAATTGCGCGTCAGGGCCCGTTCGTATTCGTTTGTTCGATAAGCCAGTGAAAACCGTATACATCTTTAAATGTATTTTTAATAGATTATCCGACGTACTTAATAAATAAGAAAGTTCAATATAATTACCTCCGTTATTAGATTCAATAAATTCCCTACGCCCTCTAAATGCCAATTCTCGCTTTGAGAAAAAACATATAACGTCTATTAATTTAGATATACCTATTAATCGTAATTATCTCGCTATAATTTTCAATATTTATTTTACATCGTCTACCAATGTTAAATTCTATTCTATTTTGATTTCCAAATTGCTTCAATTTTACGAAAGAATCGTCGTTCGTCATAAATTTTATCGTCAAAATGTCGAAATTTTTTTGTCCACGTATTTATATTTAATTTAGGCATCGGTCTTTCTCTTTTAATAACGTTTTCTTTTTCATTACATGGTCTCGAGCCAAAACCTTTTTAAAATAAATTTTTGAATCACTAGCCACGATATAAGGGCTAAAATTAAAATTATAAAAAAAAAACACTTGGTAAAACAAAATGTGTGATGAATATACATGCCTGGTACAAAAAATTCTTCAATTGTATGAATATACTTATAAAGAAACTTATAATCTATATATATAATCGAGACGTGTTAATAATAATAATAATAATAATAATAATAACTCTCCCGTGGTCACCACCTGGTCGTGGTGGGAGAGCCCAGTAATTTTACTGATCCATAGGGCAATGCAGGCTGGAGCACAAGCTCCTGGTAGGGACACCCATGCCAGTAAGGTCTATGGGGAGAAATGAAGCTAAGAGTGACCACACCCACATTCTGTGGAGATATTTATTATGGTGATAACTAGATCAAAGTGTGATACCGGCTCGGACGTCGCCCGGGTTAACGAGGTCCGCGTTCGTGGGTTAGGCAGAGGCTCATGTTCGAAAAATAGGCCGCAGTCTCTCCTGGTTACCGGTGGCGAAAGCAGCACCGGCCCAAGCGTGGCTACTGCAATGCCCAACAGATGTGAGGAACTGTGGCCAACCTGGCAACACTTACTGTTACCCTAGATTTTGCCCTTTGTCTCCCGGTCAGCCTTTCTGACCACGTGCATGGTACTGCTGACACTCTCTGTACTAGAGCTCCAAATAAATTTGTTTTATCCGTTAAGTTCTGTAGTTATTTCATCAAGAACCCCAAAGTGGTGACCCGAACGTGATCACAAGAACTTATTTACCCAATTCTGTGAGTAGTTAATTAGTTATATATTTCCGTCACGATGAAAAGCGAAGACCCCGTTGAGGTAGCACGTGTATCGGTGAAAATTCCACCATTTTGGAGAAAGAACGCTAGAGTATGGTTCACACAGGTGGAATCACAATTTGCTGTCTCTAATATCACAACAGAGGTTACGAAATACCATCATGTACTAGGATCGCTCGACTGTGAAATAGCCGAATTGGTCGCCGATCTTATATCCCAACCGTTGACGAGCACGCCCTACACGGACCTAAAGTCGCGATTAATCGACGAGTTCGAAGAATCTGAAAGTAGGAAGGCAAAAAAATTACTTTTAGAAATCGAGCTAGGAGACAAAAAGCCCTCTGCACTACTAAGAAAAATGCGAGCACTGGCCGGTACGCAAGTAACGGACAAATTTCTTAGAACGCTCTTTCTACAGAGGTTGCCTAACAACGTGCGTTCAGTTTTAGTGACCAAACAAGACAGTCTCCATACCTTGGCCGCTATGGCTGATAAAATTATGGAGATAACCAGTCCCAATTCAGACATATGTTCCACCAGTGATGCAACCGCACACCAGACAGATCGGCTCTCTCGCTTGGAGAAAGCTGTGTCAGAACTTGCCATGTCGATCCACGAATTACGAGCACGTTCCCCCTCACGCTCAGAGAGACGACGACGTTCTCCCAGTCCGAATCTACCGGGTTATAATGTTTGTTGGTATCACTTAAAATTCAAAGCTAATGCCAAGAAGTGCACACCACCTTGTTCTTTTAGACGTGTCATCAAGGAAGCTTCGGGAAACGACTAAGCCCCGCTCTCTTTGCGACCCAGAAGAGCGGGGAGAAAACATCCAATCGCTTATTTATTTTTGATACTACCACTGGTCGCAGATTCCTGGTAGACTCGGGGGCAGACATCTCTGTCTTACCTCCCACAACTCTAGAAAAACGACATATCAGTAATCGCCAACTGTACGCAGCTAATGGCTCCGTGATACCTACATATGGGGAGCGCCTCCTTAAACTTGATATTGGACTCCGACGAACGTTTTGCTGGCCATTTACATTAGCAGATGTACAGCACCCTATTATAGGAGCAGACTTTCTAAGCCACTTCGGCATTCTTGTGGATTTAAAGAATAGGTGCTTAAGAGATAATCTCACTCACCTGGCAACCCCAGGAACTACCACCACCACAAATCAGCAGACAGTGCTAATGGTATCACCTCAACAGAAGTATTCCAAGCTTCTCTTAGAGTTTCCTAACCTCCTGAAGGAACAACCCACATATCAGCAAGTTAGTGACCATAATGTCTACCATACAATCGTCACGACAGGAGCTCCAGTCACCGCTAAGCCAAGACGACTTTCTCCTGATAAGCTCGCACAGGCAAAGCTGGAATTCCAACAGATGATAGACATGGGAATATGCAGGCCCTCCAAAAGTTGCTGGTCCAGCCCTTTACATTTTGTTCCAAAGAAGGACGGTTCATGGCGTCCTTGTGGGGACTATCGGGCCTTGAACGCTATCACTATACCAGACAGGTACCCGATACTCCACCTTCAAAATTTCAATTGCCAACTCAGAGGCAAATCCATCTTTTCTAAAATAGACCTGGTGCGGGCATTTCACCACATACCTGTGGCACCAGAGGACGTTCCAAAAACGGCTGTGATCACAACCTTTGGCTTATTTGAATTTCTAAAATTGCCATTTGGACTACGCAACGCTGCCCAGTCATTTCAAAGATATATCCACAATATTTTACGTGAATTAGACTTTGTCTACTCGTACCTTGATGACCTCCTCGTCGCATCTCGTTCAGAGGAGGAGCACGTATCCCATTTAAGAACACTGTTCACTAGACTCCACAGGCATGACATCAACATCAACCTGTCGAAGTGTGTTTTTGGTGTGCAGGAGGTTTCTTTCCTGGGCTACAATGTCTCCCAAGCAGGAATTGTTCCCCTGCCCGAACGAGTTCAAACCATCCGAAACTTTCCACGCCCGGATACTATAGAACAGCTCCGAAAATTATTAGGACTGGTCAACTTTTATAGACGCTCACTTCCCAACACGGCACGCACGCAACAAGCTCTTTTTGATTTGTGCAAAGACACCAGGAAAAGAGATAAACGAAAAGTGCAATGGACCCCAGAGTCAATCGCAGCCTATGAACGACTTAAAGAGGAATTAGCAGGTGCTTGCCTCTTGGCCCATCCCTCCACTGATCTTCCAATGATGTTGATGGTGGATGCATCAGATTTCGCAATAGGCGCAGCTCTTCAACAAAAGAACAGGTCCATTGTCGAACCTCTAGGCTTCTTTTCTAAAGCGCTAACCAAACCACAAGTCAACTATAGCACATATGACCGTGAACTTTTAGCGGCATATTCAGCAGTGAGATACTTCCGCCACATTTTAGAAGGCAGAAATTTCACGATATATACTGATCATAAGCCCCTAACCTACGCATTCCAGCAACGTTCAGATAAGGCCCCTCGCCAACTCCGTCATTTAGACTACATTGGCCAATTTACCACAGATATCAGGTACATACCAGGGAAGGATAACGTAGCTGCAGATGTCTGCTCAAGAATTAGCTCCATTTTTCTCCCAACAGGAAGACCCCTGGAAGATATTGCCACTGCACAAGCTGTGGACCAAGAGCTGGCTCAACTTCAACAATCACAAACATGTTCGCTGAAATTTCAAAAGGTTTGCCTCGATAACGGCATTGAAGTGACATGCGATATCTCAACAGGCAAATACAGGCCTTATGTACCTGAACAGTACCGCCGGCTAGTTTTCGACTCCCTACATGGGTTAGCACATCCGGGAATGAGAGGTTCAGTGGACCTGGTCAGCAAACGCTTTATTTGGCCATCAATAAGGAAAGATGTCAGATTGTGGGCTAAAACCTGCATTCCTTGTCAGAGAGTCAAAGTAGGAAGACATACTAACAGTGCAGTGGGGACCTACAGCCAAGTCGATCGCCGTTTTTTCACATCAATGTGGATATAGTGGGTCCCTTGCCATTTTGCCAAGGCTTTACCTATCTAGTCACAATCATAGACAGATTTTCACGTTGGCCAGAAGCCATACCGGTGGCAGACATCTCAGCTGAGACTATAGCCAATGTAATCCTTTCTACATGGATCGCACGGTTTGGCATACCACGCATTATAACCACTGACAGGGGTCGCCAGTTTGAATGCCAACTTTTTGCTGATCTCACCAAAGCCCTGGGAATTAGCCACATTAAAACAACGGCATACCACCCAGCTGCAAATGGGAAAATTGAACGGTGGCATCGTCAGCTAAAGTCCTCGCTGAGAGCTCAACTGACTGATAACTGGGTTGCTAAACTCCCAACCATCCTCTTGGGGCTAAGATCCTATGTCATCCCCAACTACAACACTACAGCAGCAGAGATCACATATGGCGAACCCATTGCACTGCCTTCGGACCTCCTCGTCCACCATGAGACTACTTCCACCGACAACTTTCCTACCTTGATCCGCAGGTTAAAGGATCATATGAGGTCAATCCGCCCGGTCAGAGATGTCCACCACTCATCTAAGAATATATTTTTACACCCCGAGTTGATGAATGCCTCGCACGTCTTCGTGCGCCATGATGCATCACGAAAACCACTACAACCAATCTACGACGGCCCTTTCCATGTCCTACGACACTCAGAAAAACACTTCGACTTAGACACACCTCGTGGGAAACAAACTGTTTCAATCGACCGTCTCAAACCCGCCTTCTTTCTTAAAGATACAACCACTTCTCCGCCATCCTCCAACAATGACAATGGACCTGTGAATAGAAATGACCACCCGCCAAATGAGACCACACAAATCAAGGCACCTTGCCCACGGACAACTCGTTCTGGACGAACTGTACGTTTTCCTTCAAAGTTCCTGAGCGTTGTCACTGGGGAGGGAGTATGTGGCCAACCTGGCAACACTTACTGTTACCCTAGATTTTGCCCTTTGTCTCCCGGTTAGCCTTTCTGACCACGTGCATGGTACTGCTGACACTCTCTGTACTAGAGCTCCAAATAAATTTGTTTTATCCGTTAAGTTCTGTGGTAATTTCATCAAGAACCCTAAAGAACCAACCCAGCCTTGGTGTTTCTGTGGCAATGCATCCACAGACCACAAAGGCTGGAAAACCACGCCAACGGATGAAATGGACAGTAGAAATGAACGAGTTTATCATTCGTACTTATTACACAATCACAAAACTTGAAACAAACATGACAGCATACAGACAACAACTACACCATAAATTCACACAACAATATCCTCACCTCACTGTCACCGAACAAAGGGTTGTTGATCAAAAAACAACAATTATACACAACAACCTTATTCCACAAACAACACTTGAAATTATCAAACAACAGGTTGCTGATCAAATACATCAACAGACAGAAACATCTAACATTAATGAAGATCATGTAACCTGTTAGGATAATCCAGCAACAAGCATTGATAATAACACACATACAACAATTACCACTAATGATACTACAGACACTTCCTCGTCCATCACTGATAACGTAGACATGAATTTAGTTAATACGCTCTTACTTTTATTTCAGGAAACACTCACTAAATATACAGGCACAGATCCCACACAACGACCACGAATACCAAAAATCAACACGTCAAAGGAAGTAGGAAAAACACTAAATTATGTAAACACTCACTTAATACCACACTACATTCATTCAATTTCTACACTCGCAGACATTCATACATTAGTTTATGCTGGGGCAGTCACAGTAGTGACACACCATGGACTGAAAGTACAGTAACAGACAAATACACAGAAAACACAATACTATCATAAGCCTGCCTGGCAGAGAAGAATAGAAATACAAATAAATGACATTAGACAGCAATTAGGCAGGCTGACACAATACACTAAAAGCAACATAACACTCAAATTAAGGAAACAGCTCAAAAACATTTTCAAGAAAATAAAAACACATAAAAAACACAAACATCACAACACACACATTACAGAATACATTGATACACTAAAACAAAAACTTGCTGCCAAAGCACGAAGACTCAAACGTTACAAAACATGTACACTACGAAAACAACAAAATAAATTATTTACAAACAATGAAAAACTCTTTTAAAGACAAATTAATAACAAAGCAAACACTGATACACAGCACAGTGGCACACCAACAGAAGAAGAACTCACAACATATTGGTCTTCTCTTTGGTCCAGTGCTGTCACGCACAATGCCGATGCAGGCTGGATCGAGGAAGAGAACAGAAACTTGCACAACAAACTATGCCCTGTGCTGAAATAAACGTACACGACATCCGCTACTCTGTTAACAGAACGCACAACACCTGGAAGACACCTGGTGTAGACAACATTCACAATTTCTGGTACAAAAAGTTTACATCACTGCACCAGGAACTAGCTGAACACCTAACACACATCATCATCAATCCACAAGACATGCCAAATTTTCTTACTCAGGGCATCACCTACATGAAACCTAAAAACAACAATATCACAGACCCCACACAATACAGACCAATTACATGTCTTCCAACACTCTACAAATTATTGACATCATGTATCGCAAACAAAATATACAAACATGTTGAAGAATACGACATTCTAACGGAACAACAAAAAGGTTGCCGTAGAAATCACAAGGGATTCAAAGAACAGTTACTCATAGATTCAGTCATTCTACGGCAAGCACACAAACAACACAGAAACATACACATGGCATATATAGACTACAGAAAAGCATTCGACCGTGTTCCACACAGTTGGCTGCTACATATTCTACACATGTACAAAATACATCCATCACTCATTACATTCTTCCAAAACACTATGCAGCACTGGAGAACAACACTACATATCAGGGTTCATAACACTTCCATACAAACAAACCAAATCTTTATTAGGCGAGGAAATTTTCAAGGAGATTCCTTGAGTCCTCTCTGGTTCTGCCTAGCCTTGAATCCATTATCCAACATGTTAAACAACACACAATATGGCTACAATATCAGGCATGAAAAAACAACACAGTATACACTGTCACATCTCATGTACATGGATGACATAAAACTTTATGCATCCACACAAAAACAACTTCATCAACTCCTACAAATCACACATTCATACACCAAGGACATACAAATGGAATTTGGCCTAGATAAATGCAAAACAGTTCACATAGAAAAAGGAATCCTGAAGAAAGAAGATTTTGCACTTGGAAATGGAGACGTTATCGAATCCATGGAAGAGGGCGAGTTCTACAAGTATTTAGGATTCCAACAAGCCAAACTAACAGAACATGCACAAATAAAGCAAAGATTAATTAAAGAATACCAAAGTAGGTTAAATGCTATTCTCAGAACACAGTTAAAGCAATAAACACATATGTCATCCCAGTACTCACATATTCTTTTGGAGTTATACATTGGACTCACACAGATCTCGAGCAACTCCAAAGGAAAACAAGAACAACACTTACTAAGCATAAACAACATCATCCTAAATCCGCCACAGAAAGATTAACCCTTCCACGTAAAGATGGCGGACGTGGCCTGATTGACATAGTTAATCTTCACTACAAACAAATACAGTCACTGCGAGAGTTTTTCTACAAAAAACAAGAAACATCACAATTACATAAAGCAGTAACTCTAGCAGACTCGAATAACACACCATTAAACTTACACTCACATCATATGGACACAACACAACATATAAAAAGCATAGACACCATTAAGCAATCGTGGGCTCGAAAGGCACTCCATGGCAGGCATCCGTATGATCTGGCCCAGGATTTTGTTGACAAAACTGCGTCAAACAGCCGGTTAGCTCGGGAATGCCTCTTTGGGGAGACGGAAGGATTCATGATCGCCATACAGGATCAGGTCATAAATACTAAAAACTACAGAAAACACATACTCAAAGATGCAACACTCACAAATGACACATGCAGAAAATGTCATGTCATGCCAGAAACTATACAACACATCACATCTGGTTGCAAGCTCCTGGCACAGACAGATTATCTACACAGACATAATCAAGTAACAAATATAATACACCAAGAGCTTGTAAAGAAACACAAATTAGTAGACATCCACGAACCATACTACAAATATCGTAAAACAAATATTGACAGTATTGGAAAACAACACGCACAAAATGTACTACGACAGAGCCATAATCACAAATAAAGCAATTTACCACAACAGACCAGACATCACACTCATTGACAAACACAATAAAATCACATACATTATAGACATATCCATTCCAAACACTCACAATATACAAAATGCATGTGCTGAAAAAATTAGCAAGTACACAGAACTCGCCCAAGAAATAAGACATCTGTGGAGGATGGATAGGGTGCTTATTGTACCTGTCGTTCTCTACTCTACAGGTGTCATACCACACACACTGCACAAAAGCCTGGGCACATTACTATTGAATAGAAACACATACATCACACTACAGAAGGCCACTGTATTGAATATATGTCATATTGTGAGACACACACACTGATACACTTCTTTAATTTCTGTTTTGGTTACTATGCCTTGACTTTGGTCCGGCATAGTACACAGCCACCGGTGTTAACCGAGTATATCTCACTTAACCCAACACAATAATAATAATCAGCGCAGAGCCCAAACGGTTAGGAGTTGAAAGTTGAAATTTGGTACACAGAATACCAAATTTAAGTACCAAAGTGTTAATAACAATGGAAGTGTTAAATAACAATGGAGAACAAGAGAAAGCGACGTGCAAGATTTACGGGCGCTGGAGGAAAAAAAAAGAAAAAGAGTACTATGTTAGAACATATTCGATTTTCAAATTTAAACAGATTAGTTCGGTTCTTCTCGACTTTTCTTCTTTAGAACATTCGATTTTCAAATTCGACATTTCTTTAGAAATACTTAGTTCGTTGATGAAATTACTCTTTTTCTTTTGTGACTATAACGTAATAAACTCAATCTCAACGCTATCGTTACTTTTGCCCGAGCAACGCCGGGCCTACCTGCTAGTTAAATATAACTTTGTGAAGAAACGTACATAAAAATAACGAAATATTCTTTACTTTTTAAATCTTAAAACAATCCACTTAGTGAAATAGCTCCCTACCAGTGGCTAATGAATGGAATCGGAGATGGTCCAGGTAGGTGTGCCGTGTGTGCGTGCCAAATCCCGAGGGTGCTGATACCGGTCAATGTCAAATGCTTCTTTTGTCGCATCACTAGTATACCTCAAAGAACGCGACAGGGTTGTTGTAAATTTTACACGTTTCTCACCATATTTAGATTTTTACAGCTATGTTAAACTTAACAGATTGTCCGTCGTTCGTTTTCTAACTAATTCGATTTAGGACCAAGTGTCCACGGAAATTTCCAAAATTTACAACTTTTCGGTCACTCTCATCAGTGGCGTAGCGTAGTGGGGGCGGCAAGGGCGGCGCGCCCCGGGCGGCACTTTTAGGGGCGGCAAAATTTCACAATAAATCATAATAATATCTTGTAAAAATTTGAACCATTTTATTTTATATTTTTGTCGCACCTTCGATTCGGACCGATTGAAATGAGCACGGAATTTTTCATTACTTATACCTAAATAAGGGGGGCGGCAAAATTTTTCTCCGCCCCAGGCGGCTGACACCCACGCTACGCCACCGACTCTCATTGAACTGGAAAAATTTCTGTCTTTATTACATCTAATATTATGAAGAGATCAGTCTCCACTGAACTCGGCAAGAGATTCGTTCGGTTAAGCTTCTGTTTAAGTAACATTTCGGCTCTATCATTTACGTCCCTAATTCCCTAATCGCTTAATTATTTAACTACTTCTTAAGTAGAAATAAGTCGAAACCGGTTACTTTGTACTCGAATATTTGTAGTCTTGGGAAAAAAGCGGAAAGACAAATTTCTGTGACAACCGATACATAAATCGTAAATTTAAGGAAAATAAATTCTAGAGCTTTTTTGTATCTTGTACGTCTTATTCATTAAATTTTGGTTGTAAATGATGCTCCCAAAGTAACGGTTAATTTTTTTAACATTATACAAGAATTGCACACGTTTTTTCTGCATCCCCTTGCAGATGGGACGTACTAAATCGTAATATCACCGGTTTAACATTGAAATCCGTAAGTAATGTAAGATGGGAGAGCGGAATAAAAATATCAAATATTTTAACGGATTTTTTTTAACTCCTGTCAACTATGCAGAACTATCATAAAAACATGCCAGTAAACTCCTATCGGTTGGTGAAGTTATAAATCTAGTCTACTCGTGATTCACATAATGGGGTGAGGGCGGCCGAATATCTAGCAGGCAGGCAGCTAACAGCCCGGAACCGGTCCTGGATAGAAACATTCGAAGCGTTATACGTGTGTAGCATCCAGTGACGTGCGTGTGAGGTTGGTGCTCTGTAAAGCGCATGCGCCAATGCCTATAATCTGCTGCTTGGAAGCTGACCCAGTTTCTAGCAGGCAGGTGGCTAACAGCCCTGAACCTGTCTGTTGGAAACGTTATACGTGTGTAGCGTCCACCAGCTAAACCGTGTGAGATTGATGCTCTGTAAAGCGCATGCGATAATCTGGCTGCTTGGAAGCTGACCTGTTTCGACATTCCAGCGCTTTCATTACGCCACTGATATTCAAATATACAATAGCAATCTTATCGTTTTTTTCACATATAGTATAGAATTTTTTAATAAGATACATAATGCAGTTATAATAAAATATTAATTTTAATTAATTCAAAGTACGTTAAAATATAAAAATTTATATTTTAGAAAATACAAGTTAAGCGGCGCTTCCACTGCTTCTAATGACGGCACGCCACTGTTATATTTAAAATACCCTTTAGCTCCGCAATATCACTATAGAATATATTACAGCCTAACATAAAATGTTGGAGGGTGTTGATGGCACAGCGCTCACAATGGTCATCCTCGACCAGGTGGAATGACCTCGGTTTACTTTTGAGGTCACCATGTCCACTTACAATTTATGTGGAATACTAATTTGGCTCAAACCATTTAGCCTTTAATCTTTTATTAATACTAGGGAAGGACCCGTAGGTAACTCTCCCTTTATCTGATCTGTTCCACCGGTCTTGCCACATACCATTTAAGACCTTTAACACCTCATTTTTCTTTATTACTAATGCTAGTTGCAGTGCCGTCATACACCACACCACCAAAATTAAAAGCCATGCATTTATTAATAAGGGTACTATAATACCTACAATCTATTTCTAAATCGATAGGTAAAAGCCCTGCAATCATCTGAAGGGTACAGTAGAAACCGTGTTATAACCCTTTGTTAAAATCAATAAGACATTCCTTTGGCCCCTTTCTAATTTAACTTTGGGAAGTCATGCCATCTAATTTAACCCTTAAGGAGGTCATGCCATGCTAAAATACCATAAAGTAGGCTATTTAAAAATAAACCTTTATATAAAACACACAGAGTTGTGAAACTGGAGCGCCATTCCTTCCTAATGCTTTGCTTCAACATACCAAACACCTTAAGGACTATCTGTCACGTAGAGAGGTGGTGTACGAGGAAGCCAACCTAAAGGTGATAAAGAAGGTGAATAGGGGTTGTCCTCAGGAGTCGGTTCTCAAATCTGTCCTCTGGAACTTAGTATTTGATGGTGTCCTAAGGATTTTTAATGAGCATCGCGTTGAGTATATTGCTTACGCGGATGATTTGGTTTTAATTATATCCGGTAAATCGAGGAGTGAGCTGAAGTCCCATAGTCAAAATTGGGTTGAGATGCTTCAAAAATGGCTTGTGGTAAATAAGTTAGAGCTGTTGGTTGATAAGACGGTGGCGATTTTGCTGAAAGGCAAAATGAGCAAGAAACGGCCGCCAAGGGTCAGGCTTAATAACAAGGTTATAAAGGTTGCCGACTCTGTTAAGTATTTAGATATTTATATTGGGGTATGAGCATTATGCCACATGTCACGTCTATCTCCGAACGGTGTATTAAGTAACTTTTATAAATCATTAGGACACTACATATACCTCAATTCGCTCATTATCGAGGGCCACCATAGGTGGTCAAAAGCACCTTTAATATCAAAAAATATACCAAGTACGTATTTGCTACAAGGCTTTTCAACCAGGTCGCGGAGACGCGTCAACGCATCCTCTGTCGAACAACCTTTCTTAAAACCATATTGATACTTATTATCATATACCTTAATTACAGACTCTGGTCTGTTTTTAATTATACGCTCAAATATTTTGCCCAGTAAAGGAATTAAACATATGGGCCTATATGACCTCGGATTAGTCTTATCTTTGTCACCACCTTTATAAATAATTACCACCTTCCCCTGTTTCCAACAATTAGGGAAGACACCATACACTAGGCATGCCTGATACAGGCACCTCATACGAGCCTTTAAAATATCATAACCCTCTTTTATAGCCTCGTACGTAATACCATCGGCACCGGAGGCCTTGCGCCCCTGCGAAGCCTTGGTAGCTAAGTCAACATCGTTATCACTGATATCGTCGACATGCCCAGCACCATTATAATCATGCACCATTAACCTTTGTACACTATGTGTACTATCATCCTCCTGCTCGTTATCGTTTGGAAACAGGGAGCCCAACAAGAACTCGATTACCTCGGTCCAATTGAGTAACTCCCTATCACCATACCCCATATTAATCAATACCTGATTAGTCTTGAGCTTTTCGTTAATATCTTATATGGGGTGCCCTAGGGGTCACCTTTAGTCTTAGTGTTAACATACCTTGTCCAGCTCCTCTCTCTTATGGCTTTCAACCTATCTGTATAGATCTTTCTCGTTGCCATATACACACCATTTAGGCCATTCCGTCTCTCAAGATCAGAACACCTTTGAAATGCCCTCCTACTTTTATTCACTTGCCTTTTTAGGCTATCAAGCTCATCACATCACCACTTAGGAGTTTTGTGCTTCCTATCTACCTTTGGGATAGCACATACCATAGCATCTTTGATACTACACTGTATATGGGTGCAGTACCTTATCACCTCATACTTGTCATCTATAATTTCGAAATTTTTTGATAATAAATTTTGCCTCAGCTTTTGCCGAAACTTGTGCCAATTCGCACAACCAAAGCCAAACGTGCCTAAAGAAGAACACTGAGGTCTAAGAACTTTACCTATATTGTACTCATAAATAATTAAGCCATGCTCACTAGTGGTTTAATGCACCATAGACCAGTTTTCGATAACTACACCATGTGTAGTGAGGGTCAAATCAATATAAGAATTACCCCTACTGGACATAAAAGTCGGACCTGCCTCTGTATCATTAACACAGACCAAGTCCCATTTTAGGATTGTCTCCAATAGGAGATTACCCCTATCATCGGTAGTCTCACCGCCCCAGAGAGTAGCTTTCGCATCCATACTTATAATAATGTTCTCACCGTGCAGCTTCCCCAGGATACCTTCTAACTCTCTTATACTATTGTTAATTTCAACACTTGGTGGACAATACTGATTCACCACATACACCTTCAAACCATCTCCCATGACCTGTGCCACAGCCAGGGTTGGCATGATTTAAAAATTTGTTTTAAAACATTTAAAACATGGTTTTTTGGGGGGAATAAAACACTGGGATCTATGAGTAGTAAAATATAAAAATAAATCAGAAAAACTTCAGTGTAAGACTCAAAAATGTACAGAATGTTTTATTTAATATAAAATACAGCATTTTTAAATGTTTCTTTACGAAATGGCATTTTTAAGATTTGCATGTACAGTACAAAACCAAAACAGGATTGACAACAACGGCTTCTTCAGCTTGAAGAATTTCTTATTTTCAGAAATGTGTAACGCTCAGTAGTGTTGTTTAGGTGAATGAAAACTTTAACTTCTTTAATGTTGATATCTTGAGCCAGTAAGTTTAAAATATGAGCGGAGCATCCATAAGTGACAATATCTAAATTTTCTGTCATTGCTAATGTTTCTCTCATTTTTTTCATATTGCTCGCATCGTCACTTACCAGGCTTCTTACAGCCATACTTTTGATTGCATTTTTTTATTGCCGCAGTTGCAATAATTTCTAAGTGGTTTGATGCGTGCCTTTCTGCGCCTGTATCAACCGAGTCAATCAAATGAACTGTTCTATTAGGATCAGTCATACAGACACGAAACACTGGTTCATTATGGATATTACTCCACCCATCAATAGCCATACAGACTGTAATATCCTTTAACTCATCAGCCGATTCATTCTCAATGGAATTGTGTACAGTGTCCAGCAAGGGTCCCCCAATTTCCTTTCTGTGTGGAGGGTCATATCCAGGTAGCAACATCTGACAAAATTTTATAAATTTGAGGTGTTCTACACGAGTAAAGGCCGAATTGGTGGCATATATAAATTTTGCGCATTGGAGATCCAATTGCATTTTTTGATTAGTTGACGTTTTCACAATAAGTGAATCAATGCGTTCCAATTTTACTTTGCTTTGGGATGCAGTGCCAGTGCCACTAGTGGAGCCAGAAGTGGTGGCAGAGTGCTTCCCACTAGTCTCAGACTCGGGCTCCCGACTTTCTGACTCCTGCTAATCTAATTAATAAATATAGAAACAATAAATTAATTACTAATTAGGTGTATGTTTTTAAAATTACTACTGCATACAGACGTATGAAAATTATTAGACTCGAGTCCGACAAGTGCAATATAAAATGATACATTTTAGGATAAGAACCAAAAATAATACACTTTATCACGAGTCTAATAATTTACACACTTCTGTATGTTCGGTTCACAATGACTACGATATGTAATTGTATACTATTGACTTTAGTTTCCGAGGCCTAATTAATTTCTGCTCGGAAAATTTTTAATCTATTGACTTTTTAAATTAAATAATTATTTCCACGTAAAAGCGAATCTGACAGCCGAAATAATTGCCGGGGAATCCTCAAAAAACGAGTTTTTATAGAAAAACTATATGAAAAATTTAAAATAACCAAAAAAATGCTTCTATTTGATAAATATAGCTGCAGGGATTGTTATTTTTTTCATTTGACAGGCGTGAAAATTCACACGTGCAGTCTACATTGTTTACAAACCAGTGGACAGTATAACACAAAATTTCTGATTTTTATGCTATTAAAATAGGGAAGAAACTGAAAAAATATATATATATATATATATATATAAAATTCTACTAAATAAAAAACAAAAAACACCTGCTGATGTCATAAAAATCATCCAATGGTATTTTTAAAAAATTTTTATCCAAGTCGAAATGGTCCTGTAAAAGTTTAGAACGATTTAATTAATTTGATTTAAAAAAAACTCTCATAAAAACAATGAGGCAATTAATATGCTAATTAAGAAAACGTTATAAAAAACTTTCGCGGCAAAAGTAATTAATAAAATTTTCATAGGTCATAGATAACGATGTATATGTACTAGCCCATACATTTTTGGAAAAGGACCGTTTTTTTCGTAACGCTATGTAAACTGCCCGAGAGGGCAGAACTATGTAACTCGGGCGAAGAACTTAAGAATATCTATATAGGTACGAATTGAATTATGACCCAGATAAAACTATAGCAAGCTATAGAAAAAATTAAAATTTATAATGGTTCAAAATACTCACCCAGCTGTTGCAATTCCTGTATATCATCCTGTAGGTGGTTATCTTCAATATGTTTTCTCATACGAGCGACTAATCCAGCCATTTCTTTCCTACATATTTTTCATTGCACCCTATATGCCGGTTTTCCACAAACTAGTCTGTACTTCTTTTTTAACTCTTTCCGTCCTGTGGGCACTAAGAGGGCCTCCTTTAGAAGGCCCATTATGGGTTCGGCCAGGCCCACAATGGAGCGACCGGGTGGTGAGGGACAGGGCCCGGCATATCCGAACGGACCACCCCCCGAAAAATTCCTGGGGATTATTCGACCCGTTCGGATTCGATCCCGGGTCCCCCAGAGCGGTAGGCTGTCACCTTGATCGCTCGGCCATCCGGCCGTAATTAGTTTGTACTGGTTCCAGATATTATCGAGCCTTCTTCCTGCACTCATTTTTTCTTAACAAGTAACAACAACAATAATAATGTCTTTTACCATCCAAGTAATATTACAATACATTTATTGTTAACAGTCCTGGCATGTGGTCAGGAAATCTTAGTGATAAAAGTCGGCGTGTCACGTGCATTTATGACCCATGACAGTGAAAAAATTTCACATCCCCACGTTCATATTTAGCTCATAAGTCAGAAAAAGTTTATTTACTAAAGTTATGTAATAAAACATTTTTTTAAAAATTTAAAACATTGTTTTAAAACAGTATTTTATAACGTAATATAAAACTGTTTTAAAACAAAAGAAAACAAAGGTTTCTAAATAAAACGTGTATTATTGTTTTATTTAAAAAAAAACATAAATTTGCCAACCCTGGCCACAGCACAGGTTGGGGATGAGAGGCTTTGAATATCCAAAACCGCCCACTTTTTGTTATATAAAATAACAGCCACCCAAGGCTGCGTCTGGGCGCACTGGAAGTGGACGGCCCTCACCTTAGTATCAAACCCAAGTACACGTCTTGGAGCTGCATACGATTCTTGAACAAGGGCAATATCAACCCCCTTGCATGCTACCACCTTGCTTAGCTCTCCTGGGACAGATCGACACCGATCCATATAAATTTGAGCCATTTTTATTATATTAGTTTTTGGACTACTGTCCATAATCAATTTTAGAAAGATACCTTTCCAAGGCCATCTTTCCCTTAATTTATGTTTTTGGGGTTTACCCATTTGCTTGCATATTATACACGCTTTCTCAGACACCTCTGCTTTACAGTCAGGGCCTTTATGGCCAGACTTACCACACACACTACACATTATATCAGTAGCATTGCAATACTTAGCTACGTGACCAAACTTTTGGCATTTATAACATAAGATTACCTCATAGTAATCCCTTACCACACAGCTTCTATAACTCTACCGGATTGCAATAGCTTTGATCTGAGACTGGGTGCAACTTCAGCTACCCAATCTGTAAGGCCGCCCCTCTTACGACCTGTTCTATATACTAACCTGAAGTCTTTTTCAAAGTCCTCCAAAGGAGTATCTTCCCCGTACAAATTTTCACAGTTCAATTCACTTATGTGAACCATTACCTCATCAGTAGACATACTGTTAGGTACATCTTTTATCACCATCCTGGGCCGTCTCGGCTGTTCAATTTTAAGATTGGAGTCCTGCAATTTAGTATTATTTAAGACCTTATCAAGGTCTATCTTAGAAGCCATAGTAACAACAATACCCGAACTTCTCATTTTACGAATACTGTTTATTCTTACCTTATCTTTCCTTGGATCTATATTTTTTAATAAGTTATCCTTTATTACATCACTGTTCATTTCGTTTTTATTATCTTTGACGAGCAACACAGCTTCGTCTTTTTTACTACCACCTCTGATATGTCCCAGAACCTTAAACTGTACTTGGGACATGAGCACTAGCAACCTGACAGAAACTAGGCTTAGACTTATATACCTTATCCACTCATTCTTTACCTCGTCAACCGTTCTTATTTGCACCTTAAGTGCTTCTTTTTCTATTACCTACCTTAAATCATTTTTTGTGCTTCAGTCATGAATTTCATTATCTTGTTAGCCATAATAAAGACATAATAGCCATTATACAACTACTCTTATCATAGCAAAGTTTACTACATTCCAGCATCATTTGATGCATTTTATCTAACTCATTAGTCACTTTACCGGATACACTTAAATTACCACCACTATTTTCCAACTCTTCAATGACCGAGTCCGAAGACCTACGGCCAGTTAACTTTCCTCCGTCTATTCCTGTCACCACCTTACCTTTAATTTTAGTTTTGTTTAAATCCATGCTTTAAGATGTACTGGGGAAGAAACGGTCGACCATGGCGTAGCCCCCTGCGCCGTGGCAAGGCAAATTACAACGGGGATTCGCCAGGTCACCCGAGGGGAATCGTTAACCACACCAAGATTTGTTAGTCGCTTAAGTGCCATCCAGCATTGCACGACATGATTTAAGTTGGAAGTATTTGAACGTAACTACTGAGTTTCGTAGCAATTGGTCGAATGGCCTAGGCGTGTATAGCGAACAAACAAGCATCCTCATTTACATATACAGTAGACCCCCTATGTGAGGACTCGAACGGGGGTCGACTGGGAGGTCCGAATGGAGGTGTTAACAAGATCTTAAAAATCTCCCTTTACAACGCAAAGGGACGAAATTAAAGATCTAAATTACACAATGGAAGTTTTTTTTGAAATATTTAAAACAATGGAAAGGAATAAAGTCGAGGAACACGCGACGAGAGAGCAATCATATTCAGTCGCGACGTTGACCTCTCCCGCGCCCTCCGTCGGGTTTCGAATTGGCACCAGGTGACAATGAGAAACCAACGGAGAGGCGACTCGGGGGAAACACATTATAAAACCATCGTTTTCAAGGACATTTTTGGTTCTTGGATGCGTGAGTTTCCTCTCTTGGTCGTGTGTGCTCCCGAAACATTGGAAAAAGGGAACCCTTTCGGACCCGGAGGAAGCATCGTCAATTGCTGTCTTCTAGCTATCTCCAGAACGTCGGTTCGCCCGGAGAGAAGCAGCCGAAGGACGTGCTATACGCCCCGGGGCCCACGGATATTTCGCCGTCCACGTCGAACTACAAGTCACGTAGACACGAACTTTTGTCGAACTCTTTTTTTGGACAATTATTCTCGCGCTTTGTGTGGTTCTACCTCATCAAACAAGAGCAAATTGTAAGGAAATTTCTATGTTTATTAAACGGTTTTTGATGGTAACCTGTCTCAGTGAGTCCGTCCACTCCCACAAGACCGTTTGACCGCTCGACCGCCGTAACATTCTTTCACTCCAATCGGCTAACCTCACATCTATAACACAGTAGATACGTTCCGTGTTATATGAATTCCGTGTTGTACGAGTCACTTAGATTTTACAAGTATATGAGCCGTTCACAGCCCAGCACTTGTGCAGTTTAGGGGGTACGGCTGTTTGAAAGGTTTTCTTCCATAAAATTAATCGATTCCAGACTAATTTGACTCGAACATTTCCAAAACACGTATAATTTTTTCGGGAATAATCCATAAAACTATGCTATAAACAAAAAATTGTAGGAATACTTACCGAGTGCGGTGCGTTCGAAGACGCCATTGCTTAAGCTTGTTTTCGTCGCGGAGCGGCTCATCGAACGGCGGACGCGTTTCCCGATAAGTTATTCTTTCTGCGAAAAATTCGCTGAACTTTGGAGACATCATTAACAGAAATATAACTTTTATAGCCGTTGAATAATAAATGTTTTTAGTAGGTCCGCTGCTCGTTTAAACCCGACGGTTTGTGGAATGTCCACTATTGGTCCAGATTCGACCAATCCTGTCGAGACACGAGTCGGCCGTGACAATCTGTCTCATTCTTTTACCGTGTTATACGAACACGATGGCAATTTTCCCGCCGTGTTATAGGGGGGTCTACTGTATATAATTTTATTATACGTAGATAATTAGCCTTATATAACAGAAGAATTTCATAATGCCGGAATGCTATGTATGCACCGAACGCAAATAGTTTGATTTTCTGTAACTAACCCCTAACTCTCTTGATCCTTAATCGTCCAATAGCCACAACGTTAAAACTTCAGCTGTGCTCTGAGGATTTCGGTTAAAGTCCATTTGGGAAATCTCGTTTGCGATCGCTTCGGGACACGTCGCGACTTGTCCATCATTCGGTTACCTTAATATTGATTTTAATGTGGTCTGCACCAATTTGGTGGCCACCAAGAATACTTATAATTGTGCGTATAAGGTTTTAAAGGGTATGCTTAGCAAGCGTATGGTTTTTAGGGTTAGTGTTTGACCTATGTTTTTATTTATATTGATTTTATGGTTTTAATGGTGCATTTATATTTTTGTGTTATTTGATTATAGGGTTGTATTGTACTGTACTTTATATTGATGTACAGTACGGTCCCTAGGTTTTTAATACTAACTGGGGCGTCTACTATACCTTATTGTATAGTTTTTACTGGGGCGGTATATATTTTTTATTGTATGGCACATATGGTTTTTTATATTTTTACACGGTTTTTTATATTATATTAGTAGTTTATATTATATAGTTATATATGGTTTTAATGGGGTTATATACATGGTTTTCAAGGTATTTTATTATTTAGTGTTTTATTTTTGGTATTTGGTTTGTGTGCACGCACTGGTTTCGGTGTTAGGTTTTATATATTGTTATATATAAGGTTTTATTATATATATTTTTATTTATATTGTTTTTATGGTTTTAATTATATTTCTTATTGCAAGTTTATTTGTTCCCCTCCTGCTCGGGGAAGACACGGTGTGTCACCGGTTGCAGTGGTGACCATAAACGTCCCGCTGCGTTTTTATTATACGGTGCATAGGTCTAGTAGATAGCAGATGTGGTACTAAGTCTAAGGGGCTTGCTGGTACGCTCACGCAGGTACAGCAAGGGGTGGTGGTGGAACCTTTGGGACGCGATGTATATATAAATCAGGATGTTTGTTTGTTCGCTGTACATACCTGGGCCATTCGACCAATTGCTACGATACTCGGTAGTTACATCGAAATACTTCCAACTTAAATCATGTTGCGCAATCCACTCCAAAATATCGATCGCATTTCTAAAAATCAATTAATTTTTATTTACAACCGATTTTCAGTTACGCGTAGCGCCATCTATTGGCAAAAAGTTAACAAAATAATTAACTAAATATAATTCTTACGAAAATAGGATATAATTTTTGAAAATATATATTATATTTACCGAATTACTTCGACAATGATACAGCGCGAAATAGATATGCCATCACGCCGTTGCTGCGACAGGTAGCAGATAGCCCTTGCCTGCGTGGAGTGTAGTAGCGTATTGCCCCCGTACATCATACTTTCCCAGTTAGCGATAGAGTTGTACCGGTTATGCGTCTCTGTTCCGGGAAAATTTTTTTTATTAAGTGACTCGCGATACAAATCGGAAGTTCGTATACAGTCAAACCTGTTTTTGTGCGGTCTTTTTCTGTGCGATTTTTTTTGTGCGGTATATGAAAATTTCAATCAAATTGGAACATAATTGAGTCCTGTAAAATTTTTAAAAACTCTATTGGTTGTTTTCTATGACATCAGCAGGTTTTTTCATTTTTTATTCAGTAAAATTTTTTTCTCATACGTTTATTTCGGTCCCCTCTTATTTTAATAGCATAAAAACCATAAATATTATGTTATATTTGAACAGATGCGGTAAGTTAGCTCCCCTCCAGCTTTAGACTGGGGGTGTAAAATTTCACGCCTCGTTAAATGAAATAACACTTCCTGCAGCTATATTTATCAAATAAAATCATTATTTAATGATTATTTTTAACTTTTTAATGTTAGATTCGTATTTAAGTGGAAATAATTGATTAATATAAAAATTAAAATTCTTAGAGGATTTTTTCCCCATTAGGTGTTGCAGAAAAAGGCCCAAGTAGTTAAAAAAGCAATTCCTAGTTATTTCGTACGGTTTCGAGTTATTTTCTACGTGAAACTTTTTTTTATGCGGTCCCTATTCACCGCATAAAAAAATATTTTTTAAATTGTGTTGCGAAAACTATTTTTTATAGCCACTCGTAAAGTTTCGCGCGATTTTTTTTAATGCATTTTCTTTTATGCAGTCCCTATCCCCCGCATAAAAACAGGTTTGACTGTATAGGTAATCTGGTACTTTTCTCTTACGATTTCCACGTGTGGTCTCGACTTTCACCTAAATCCGTTCTCGAGATTAAGGAAGGACAGACAGATAAGGGAAGGCAGTGGGAATTTATAGCTCTACAGTTTTTTTTAAATTACAGCCCAATAATTTTTCCATAAACGCAATATTTACCAGAACAACACTTCCCGCATAGTTTATACAATCTGTTGCCAACATTTTAAAAAAATTATCAGATAAAAGCAATTATTATATTGATAGCATTTTTACAGTTTTTTAAAATTTAAACCAGTCATATACGAAGTCTTTCGGACGTTAAGGTTAGCAACTTCGATCACGTGCGGGGCATCATAACCCATCCAACACGTCCAGTTTTCAAATATTAATAGTAGACCAGTATTATTAGTGGTTAACCATCCTCTCTTCCACATCAACGACTACTTTTGCTCGAATTACTCCAAACCCCTTTCGCAACAGAATCTTTTTTCTATCGGGCTGAATTCGAATAGGAAAATGACGTAACACGAAGTTACCAGCCTGCACAAAATATGTTTTAAGCGGTTCTCGAGGGTGCCGAATTTAAATATTTGGTCCGTTTTTCGCCAATTTGATCGGTCGACAGATTAGCGTTTGATATTCGGCCGCGAATGGCACAATTTCTTAGAGTTAACATTAGGAAAAAGTATGATATTTAAAAAAATTTAAAATAACATATTTTCAATCGGTGTCTACTCGACCGACGAAATCGTACCATCCGAGTATCGCAATAAACGTGACGATGGTAGACTGAGGTAACCAAACTCTTTATATGGTTTTCATTTTAATGTTTGTTATATTGTAGTATTTGATTTATATAACTACAAAGGTTACGTTACGTAAGGTTTATCCGAGTGACCAATCTAACCCATTTTAAAATTCTTTATTCCTCTAGCGTACACAATTTAAAAATTTTTTAGATTGGTCACTAAGTGTGATAAACTCTTACGTAAGATAACCTTCGTAATTATAAATCAAATACTATAATATAATAGAAGGGTTAGAATACGAAATAATCCAATAATTTTAATCTTTCCTGTTATTTTTTGTCCGGGCAACGCCGGCTCATCCGTTAGTATTATAATAATTAATAATATAAGAAGTTTTTAAATAAAATCTCGTAACATTTGGCGCCGCAAGCAATTTTAAATATTTTTGCCAAGAAATTTACTCAACTCGTTGCTGTATTTTTTAAAACTAGAAATGCAATTTTTACACGTTTGAAACAAAAATATTTGAGGTAGACTCCGTTAATGTTTTAATCGTTCCCGTAGTTACGAAAGATGTATAAGCGGACGAAAAACTTTTATCTTCAATTATAATACTTTTTATACGTAATATTTAAAACAATAAAATGAAAATTTATAATATTAGATATAAATTCAATGTTTCTTCAACGAATTTTATTGATCGTATAACAAAAAGTGACAATTATATATAGAAATATTGTTTTATACGTCACAAGTAGAATTTTTTAAAATTATTTTTTAAAACGTTTATATTTTTCATAAATATTTTTGAAAAGTTCATATAGAAAGAGTAGATACCTTTGAAGACGTATCGTTTTAGTTCCCGGTTAGGTATCGAACAATTCACATAATAATCCTTGTCCGTAAAATTTTGATTTCTGAAATTATATAAAATTTCATTTAAAATGCAATTTCTAACAAATAAAAATATTTGTTAGAAATATATATTTAATATATATATATTTTTTAAACAAATAATACGGAAAATACTATTAATGTAGAGATATTTTTCATTAATAAATGCTCGTACGATACAGTTAGACGCATTAAATTTTAGTGAAAAGATCTGTGTACGTTCCATCTGTTTTATAGAGAAATAGGCATACGGGGTACTCAAAAACAAGAGCAACTCCCAGCTTCTACTATTTGAAAACTTTTCCTAAAGTTTAAATTAAATTTAAATCGCTTACACGCGACACGATATTACTATACGCGCCCCGTAATTAATGTTATAGCAATTCCTTCACCCGGCTTTTGCCTAAGCAGTTTCTTCCCTACAAAACGTACGGAATATATCCGCAAAAAATCATTAAACATCGTTCGTGTATAAACGAAATAAATAAATTTGATATTTTCTACCTGATTTTCGTCGTAACTGTCTACCAGATTAAGAGGATCTTCGTCGTCGGAAGAGAGGGAAAATGCATCGTCTAGAGAAAAATCCAATTGAAATTTTATATTTAGAGGCTCGAGTTTTGCGCCAGTCGAAGTAAAAATGGAATTTCCTCGGTGCAAATTTGGCTTAGCTTTAGAATCGCTTTCTTCTTTTTCGAAATCAAAATTCTTAGATAATGCTTTGTCGTCGTCCAAATTTTTTGTAATTTTAGGTTTCAATAAACCTTTCGATCTATCGGATTGCTTATTAGAATGCTTTTTAAAATCGGGTCGAATTTTAATTTTATTTTTTAATAACAGATTCGAATTTGGTAATTTAGATTTTAGGTTTTTTGGTGTTTCGTTTTCAAAACTATTTTTCGACGAATTCCGATTTTCTTTGTTTTCTGACTCCAGAATTAATTCGTTTTCTTCGACTTCTTTCGAATATACATCTTCTTCGTAATTTAACTAAAAAAATTATATCGAAAATAAAAAAGTATTCTGTTTATTAAATAAAATATACAGTAAAACATACGTAAACCGAACCGGTACGGTGCCGGATACTTTTTCCGGTTTGGCAGATTTTTTTTAACACAGAAAATCTCTGTTCCTAAATATTTTACCCGTTTTGGACAGTTTTAACTTATATAAAGTGTAATAGAATTCGGTGTCGACATTAGTACGATCGTATCTAGAAAGACGAAGACGTAACTCGACCAACGCTAGCCCCGTATTAAGGCGTACGTAAATAATTCGTAAAAAAGTAAGTTCTTACAGATGTCAATTTTTACTTCCCGAGTCAAAATAATAAGATTGTTACCGTTTACGCGTTATTTATCAAAAAAAGCTGGTTTGGTCACGAAATATATTAACTAACCAAGTATTATCGGCGTACGACCAGTCGTTAAAGTATCGATAATATTTATGAAAAATATATTACTTATTACCGCTCGGAATTTCCCCGAGCGTTAAGCCAGGAAAGGCCGTATCGGTTGTCTGGCCCGAAATACGAACCGAGAGACAGTAAATAAAATTTTAAACTTAATCCAAATTAATATTCGACATTAAGTTAGAATCTTTTAAAGATTATGTAAGAAATATATATTTTTTCTTAATTTTAAAGATTATATTGGTTTCTCGAATGTAGAGAAAGTATTAAAGGTGGAAAAAACATTAGACCTACGAATCAAATTACGATAATTTCGGAGCAATATCCAAAGATTTAAATATATACATCGTTATTGGTCGCGACGTGTATCCTTACAGCGAATACACTCAATTTTTAAAAGATTCTATCTTCGTGTAGAATGTTTCGATCGAAATAATATGTATTTGAAATTAATCCGTGTTCCAAATGTGTCGCCGCTTTCTCGTACATTCTAATACTATGTTAAATTTTTAATAAAGATATTACAAACCTCGTCTTCGGATATGTTCGAAAGAGAACCGGATCCTAAAAACAGACCCAATTTCTTTCATCGATTCGACGAAACGATCGACGACGTCTTCCGAATGTTCTCGCTTACTGTTTGAACGAGGAAATAAAGTTTTAAGAGAAGAAATATTTGATCCAAATTCGGTTTCGGGAACAAATGGCTGCTTCGTTTTAACATTTAACTCGTCGACGGTAAACAGATTTCGACTAAAATCGTAAATCTCGTCGATTTTCTGCTTTTCTGGCTCTTTCTCATTTACTAACCAACGATTTACTTTAGTTTCTGGATTATTATTAAATTCTTTTTCTTCCGTTATTACGTCGACATTCTCAACAGTTTCTAAAAATAGTTTATCGTCGAAGAGAGATTTTGATTTCGATTTTTCTTTACTTTTACTTTTTAATACTTTTGAATTTTTATCGTTTTCCGCGGGAAAAAACGAAAGATCGCTTCTCGGAGTACGAGTTTTGCGTATTTTTTCGTCAGATTTCGTATTCGAACAAGAATGATCTTCTTTCACAAATTTCTTTTTTTGACTCGAATTAATTTTCGGTTTCCCGGGAATTTTTCCCGTTTCGACAATATTAAAAGTCCGAGACTTAAAACTTGTTTCCGGTTTATCTTCCAAACTATGTTCGTCATCGTTGCCGAATTTTTCCCAAGTATTTATTACGTTATCGATCCCGGAATCTACAACATCGCACTTTACATTTTCGTATTTAATCTGTGGATCGTCTTCGAATGGTTTCTTATTTTTTATCTCTCGCGTTTTCAATTCTTCCAATTCGCTATTTTCGGCAGAACTTAAAAATAATTCGCTATCCGATATATTTATTATAGCGGTATTAAGTTTATCGCTGTTGCGGGACAAGATTTCGTCGGCAAAAAGTGAAATATTCTTTGTTGGAGATTGAAAATCCGTTTTTAAATTAGATTTTATACGCTTTTCGCTTTCGTTTCTTCCGTTAATATTTTTTTCGTCGGTATTTCCGATGGTCGGAAAAGCGGGATTTAACATTTCGAACTGTTTATCGTTGTTTTTGTACTTAAATCTTTCTAGAGAAAACATTGTCTGAAGAACATCGTAATCGGATTCCGATTCGAGCGATTTTTGATTTTCGGGTGAGCTTTCACAATTTGTATCGAATTCGTTGTCGTTTGCAAAATTCGAATTTAAACGAGTATTATCACCTGCAAAATTATCTTTCGTGTCGTCGATTCCTATGTCGTTGGTGGCAAATTTTGTTAAAAAGTCCAAATTTGCCGAAGGAAACGGTTCGAATCGATTTTCATTTCGAAGATTACTTTTACATTCTCGGACAAATGTAACTCTGAATTCCTTGGACGTTTTATTTTCTCCTTTTCTGAAAATATATTATATAAAAATTAATTATCGAGGTACAAAATATCAAAGACAGTTTTACGCTATCACCGATACCCATTAAATTAATTTAATTTCAAATATTAAATTTTATAGAATAATTTGTGAAAAGTTATAAAAAATAAGACAAGTTCGGCATTTTAAATTAGATTTAATAATTGTTATATAGTAACTGATTTACTTGTAATATTATATTTTGTAAAACAAATTTTAAAAATTTAATATATTGATATCAATTTCGCGGAGAAATTTTCCCTTTCTACCATAGTGTAATCCTTTATAAGTGTCAAATTATTATTTCGGCAACCCAAATAATGCTGTTTTTCCAAACTTATCGCAACGAATGATAAGTGGGAAAAACAGTATTACTATTATAAGTGTATTGTTCGTCGTCACTGAATTTACACTAATAACGTTTCGTTTGATTCCGGCACCTTAGGGTGTAATGTTGTCTGGCGGTGTTTTAAACGTCACTATCTCTCGAACGTTTTTATGTTGGAAACTGCTTTAAAAGTTATTAAAAATACAATAATTCGTTAGAAAATATGAAAATTCGTTTAGAAAATTATTCTAGCATATTCGAGCGTAATAGATTATTTTAATATATAACGAATCTGAAATTTAACTGCCCGTTCTAAAAAAATAAATAAAAATCGACGTACCTAAATGTTTACATACGCGAGCAATTATTTACTGCGACATCGTCACAATGTCCGGACTGCAATTTTTAATTATATTTTTAAAAATTTGTTTAATTTAAAATATATGCTCTCCGTCTCAAATTAGTAGCGTCTTTCCCTTGTACAGTACTGTACATCGTACTTTTCCTATTAGCGACAGTGATGCCGTCGTCTATTAACTGCTTTTGGGAGAAACGTTTTAAATCGAAATAATGTGACTTCCGGTTTACATCGAAAGTTCGTATACAGTTAATGGAATCTCCCGTCCCTAAGGTTTCCATATCCGGTCTCGCCTTTCGTCTATCTCACTCCATTCTCGAGATTAAGGAAAGAAACGGACGGACGACAGTGGGAATTTATAGGTGTACAATTGTTTCAAATTGCAGCCCAAAACAGGAAGAAAATTAATATTTTCTATATTTTTCGAAAAATGTTTTATATAATTGTACCATTATAATCTAAATCGTCAATCTTAACCCGAAAATCGTGTGTATTTCTTGTGGAAGGCGAGTCTACATTATATTGTAAAATTCATTTTAAGTTATAAGACAAACTTACTTTCTTAATATTCCAAACATTTTCTTTTGAATATTTTCGGCAGTCGAAAGTTTCTCTTTGCCAAGATATTTCGTAGAATTTTGTGTAGAATATGTAATCATAGATTCCTTCTTATAAGAATTAGTTAGGTTAGGCAAAACTTTTTGATTTTTTTTACACGAATTTCTGCTTGATTTAGAATTAATAGTTTCTCGCCTAAACAAAACAAAATAAATAAATAAATAAATGATATTGATAATTTAACCGATGTGTTAAAAGTAATCCGGAATGATTCGGTATCGCTTTACAACTTCGAAAGCGTATAGAATTTTAATCGAAAGACTTACAAGATCGATTTAGACTCGAATTAATTTGCGGCGACCAGTTAATTTATCTCAAACGCACGAGATGGCGCCACTCCTCTAGAGGCCCCGTAGCCTCGTACACGAGAACTCAATTATTCCCGTGGTATTCTGGGATACCAGTTTTTGTCGGAGGTTAGCAGCTAGAACACGTGTAGCTCTAACGTGTACTGTACAGTACTTGTACCGAATATTCGTGAATAAACATTGTTAGTGTTTAAAAGGTAGATGTGGATTTCACGAGAATCTTTTTACCGCACCCCGAAAAACACAAGTTTTAGTAATGATCGAAATGGATGGGTGATGGACTAGCCATTTCTTCTGATTCCACGTGCGGCCCTCCATTACCCTCAAATTAAAAAAACACCAGATTTATATACACTATTAATTTTTGAAAATCCTTTGTTTCTTGAAAACTGATGGACATCAGTATTTATAATGATATGATTTCGATTATCAGTATTTATAGATGTGATATATGATTCGGGTAGTTCAAACGGGGATTCGATGTAATATAGAGATTTTATAGAAATCTTGGTGAAGACAAGCAAATTTTTGTAAATATTTGTGTCATATTAGATTTACTTTTTATTTCTAAATTTCCAGCTTAGCATTGCCTAGCAATTTATTAAAGTGATGAAATGGGTTTAATTTATTTGGCGAAAATATTCTTATAAATTTTGTTGGCTATAAAGTAAGTTTTCGTCTATACAAAGATATCTTCAAAAATATCTACAATATATCTGAAGATATCGTAGGAAAATTCGGTTTATATATTATTATTACAATATACAATACGTTAATTTACATTTTAAAGATATAACAAATTATTTTAGCGAGGTTGAGGCCGAAGTTTTAAACGCGAAAACGTGTACGTCGAACGTTCGGCGCCGCTTTCCTACAAGCCTAGAAGTTTGACAATGCCGTTTGGAATGTCGAGCGCGATTCCTCTGACTTTCCAAATACCATTGTCAAACTTCTAGGCTTATAGGAAAGCGGCGCCGAACGTTCGACGTACACGTTTTCGCGTTTAAAACTTCGGCCTCAACTTCGCTTTTATTAACTGAGCTTATTCGTGAAATATCAAATTTGATAAAAAATAATACCATTTCGAATATTTTTCGATTTAAAATTCACGCACTTAACAAAACTTTCAGAATTTTCCATTAATTTTAAATCCAATATTAAAGCGTAACTCGGAGATGGGTCATTGTGGTATGCAAATTTTTCTTACAAGTTCAAATTTCGAACTTGAAACGTCTCAGAATTTTTAAGTCAAGCTTTTTACCATAATTCGAAATACCTATACACGTGTTTAAAAAAAAAGAGTAACCAATGACAGAGTTCGTTTTATTTGAAAGAATCTCTGTCATTAATTTGCTCGCTTCGTCCTTTCGTCTTCAAACATCGCTTCCGGCATTAGCCGGAACCGGAAGTGACGTTTCGAAAAATATTTGATAACAAAGTCTATAAACACAATGATACGATCAATATATACCAGACTGAATGTCGATGTCGACGTGTCCCGCGCTCCGAAAAGTTTCTAATTGTTGCCCAAAGACGAGGGAAGACCAATCGGTATTCATTATTTTACGTCGCTTCTTGTGTTTGTTCTGTGAGGTGTTCGTTGTCAGAACATAAAAATCTTTCACGAAAGTGTTCGTTATCCAATTTGTTCGTTAACCTTAGATCGTGCACTGTACTGTCATTCGGTGTAAACGTGTTGCATTTTCTGAAGTAACAGTTTTAATGAAACTGGAAAATACACTATTGGGTTACTAATTGAGATTTCTTTTAAATATTTTAATTTGTTAGATGAAAACAAAAATCCAATATAAAAACTGCTTTAATATTTAACACGTGAAAAGTTTGAAGTATGCATCATTAAAGTGTTTAAATTACATTAAAACACGGCTCTCACGTCGGTACTAGTCTATAGACTGTGGTAAAGTTTTAGTTTTCTGACAAGTTGTATAACATTATGTAACTTATTAAACAGAATCAATGTTATAATATGTTGTTTGTGGACAGAAACCACACTTTAAAATTTAAAATAGAATATAGTAATTGAAATGAAAACTTTCAGTCATTTAAATTAATATTTCATAATTGAGAGTAACGTAACATAGTACTGTACAAACTGCACATTCTGATAACTAATTATGTTGTTTAATAATCATTTTATTATAAAATAATAAAGTTGAAGTAGATATTTCTATTTTTTGTTATTATCTACTGTTTAATAAATTTTTATAAATATATTTATTTAATTCTCTATAAAATAAATTAAATTTAGTTTATATGCAAAAAATGTCTCTAAATAAAAGAAGTTATTATCTCTTGCAAATACTTTTGAAGGTTTACTTTATATGATATATAAAGTTTGTGAGAATGGTTTTCTTTTCTCGGTATAATTTTAATTTATAAAAACGTTTGCTCTAAGCTCCTGTTTGAAGTTTCTGTAATGTAAAAGTGCGTGTGAATATAGAAAACTAAATATATTTTTATTTTAACAAGTATCTCCAAACTTCTCTAATTTTGCATTTCAAAACTAAATAATTTTATTCTCGTACTTTATTATGCGAACCATTAGCGAGGTTGTGGCCGAAGTTTTCGTGAACGTCGATCACGTTTTAGAGATGAAAACTTCGGTCGCAGCCTTTTATTGCTTTTTATTTTGAAACCTACTTAGCTAAAGCATTTAATTATGTCAGTGTAACCTCTAAATGAAAAGATACTCTATTTAAAATTATAAACGGAATTCCGTGGTTCGAACTCGAAGGAACGTGCAGTTTACAGCACGTAGACAACACGAAATCTATACCGTGACCTTGGAACTACCGACCTAATCTGGCGGCTCCATAATGAACATTGGTGTCCCGACCTTGTGTTTATAGACCTTATTTGAAAACATCTATACCAATGCCATCTGCTGACAAATTTTTACAAATGTACAATTTTATCTTGTTTTTTACAATAAATCATTTAAAATATTATTAAATAAACATATAAAATAAAAATTTAATTCGAATTTAAAATAATTCGAAATTTTGACCTACTCCAAACAATTTTTATGCCATAGTTCTTTGGCCTTCTCTTTAATTTGTCTCCTTGTAAGAAACGGATATTTACACGACAAAATCTTACTCTGTTGATCCAAAAACTGTGAAAATGGCAACCGCCTTTTCTTTCTCGGTGCAATTTCCGGATAATCTGACGAATTAAATTCGAAAACGTCCATTTTATCAAACCGAATGGAAGGGCAAATGTTCGTTCGAAATGATGACGTCACGTATCAAAACACGTGATCGACACGATTATCGTCTGCTTTTATTTATTTTTAAATTTAGAATATCTTTCTTTTTATAAATTTAAAGAAATTTCCAATTATTATTATTACTGATTTTGAATTTATATAATTAATTTAATTATTAAAGCGCAAAAAATTTATAATTGAAAAAACTAAAACACGTGACCGCCATCATGTCGTCAGCTTTTCTTATAAATTTAAAATAAATTCCGAATTATTATTATTATTATTATTATTATTAATTTTTAATTTATATTATTATTAATTTCTCTTTAATTATAAAAGCGTAAAATATTTATAATTGGCTGCAATTTTCAAACATTGCAAACCTATAAATTTTGGTGGTTAAAGGTGGAGGGGTTGAAGAGTTAAATGGGTGTCACATATCATATCTCGAGAGGGACAGGACTTAAAAAAAGATTTTTTCATTATTAACATTTAAATTTTCTTATAAAACCCATTCCTACCCTCAAAACTAAGCTTTTTGCTATTTTATAGTAATTAAAAATATAAAAAGATTTTATAACAAAATCTCATAACAGATGGCGCCACACGCAATTTTATTTATTTCTATAAATAATATAAAAGTTATTTTTTAAAATAAAATAGCTTTTTTATTATTAACTCATTACAGCCGGGAAAGTTATGCAACTCTCGTTGCTGGATGTTTTCACTCCCGTTTTATTTCAATTTATGCACAGTGAGACTGCTAATTTATATTTAATTATCGAGCGGAAAATTGAAGGATAAAAAGAGGTTTTTTTTCTTGGTTAAAGTTTAATATTCGTTTCTTAGTAAAAAGTATTTTTTTTTTTCATCATGACAGCCACACAACCGGTTTGCCATTTTGATTTACAGAATGAGGCGCTAAGCATTCGATCATATTTCATCCGATAAACTTGATGAATAAGTGTAATTTTGGTAAAAGTAAATCGATCACACTTATTTACTATAATTACAGTAGTCTCTCTCTAGTCTGTCACTCGCCAGTCTGGCAGTTCGGTAATCCGACACTCTACCATAGGGCGGCGAAAATGAAATTTTCGTGTTACCACTTGATGTATGCGACAGAAGGAGAGACTGGTGTACTGTACGGTACACGTATACTGTCATTCGCTAATTGTTGCACGTGCTGTCAACAAAAAGGACTTAACTCTCTAAATAGCGCTACCTGCTGGCGAAATCGTAATTAAAGACATTCCTAAACAATTTAACTACAGTAGAGCATCGATTATCCGACTTAATTGGGAACTGGGGTTGGTCGGATAACTGAAAAGTCGGATAACCGAAAAGTATGAAAAAATACATTATTAGTATAGTGTATTAGGCCTGGTTTAAATACTAGCCTCCCTTTCATGGTCGAGCCAGTGCTGCCAGCTAAAACATGCAAAAATTTAACAAAAATAATATTAAAGTAGCCAAGACATAACCAAATATCGTAGCGCCACATCACTAGCGGTCATTTGAATTTGCCGACTAGAATGCGGTCGGTTAACCGATAAATCGGTTAATCGGGGGTCGGATAATCGATGCTCTACTGTATTTGATTCACTAATTCAATGTTTATAAAAGAATTTTCGCGAGGATAATTCGAAAAAGCCAGTTTCACAAGTAATGCCACTAGTGTGGCTGTTGTGGGAATCCCGATTAAGGGTCGATTTACACACAACATACGTGATCTGTATTCTGTCAATCATACAAGTGTCGTAGATGAAACTCTGATTGGCTGTGTGTGATATTTATCGATGCTTACTGCACCAAACGGTCACTGTGCCAGCACGTCACTGTTGTGTGTAAATCGACCCTAAAGATGATTCAGGACCATGTACTCGTGTCTATTGTTAACGATGTTATGCCACATTTTAATTTAGCCCAATTCAATAATATGAATATAATTATTCGGATGAAATTCGTGTGCAAAATGAACTTTATTCTAGAGGCTCCCAAACTCGATCACTGCGCCCATCTGTAGTCGAGTGTATAACAAGGCCGTAATACTAGCTGTGTGACATCAGTTTAGTTTAAAACGTACTCCATTTACAATTATAATAATACACCATATTTTGCTGTAAATCTGAGTTTATTTAATGTTATATTGTTCAATCCGATAATTTTCTATTTTATAAATTATAATTATTTGTAAATGTCGGATGGAAGGACACACGTGAGAGTTGACATCAGTAGCGTAGCGTAGTGGGGGCGGCGGGAGCGGCATTTTTTCACAATAAATAATAATATCTCGTAAAAATTTGAACCATTTCATTTCATATTTTTATCGCACCTACGATTCGGACCGATTGAAATGAGCACGGAATTTTTCATTACTTATTCTGTGACGAAACTGGGGAATCCCCTTTCTTTAAATGAATGTATAATAATAACATCTTGCTCATTGTAGCGACTGACAACACAGACCGTCTGTACTGACTTGTAGGGATTCCCCGTATTTTATTTAAAAGGGGGGCGAAATTTTCCTCCGCCCCGGGCGGCTGACACCCACGCTACGCCACTGGTTGACACACGGATCCGATCTCTTGAAGCTGCTTTGTTTTGTTTTTTTTTTAATTTTAACACATTTTTATAATATTTTTATTACAAATAATTTTAATATTTTACTTTTTATTACAAATTTGATTACTGTGATCCACGTGTCAACCAACTCCAAAGTATCCTTCCCTCTCTCTCGTCTGAAATAGATCCTTCCAGATCAGACTGGCTTGTGTCTACTCTTTCGCAGCACGGACTATAATCAGTATTAAGTTTACTTTTTAACTTCATAATAGAATAGTTTTCATGATTTTATGTTTTATGTTCTATAGTTGGCCACATGGTTAAATCGTTGGATGAAAAATCCATTTGTTTCATTTCGTATGGATCTCATCCAATAAAATAAGTTCTCTCTTTACATTTTATCAAATCATTACCTTTCAATCGTCTGCAGCCTGGTAAAATTCTTTTCTTTCACGTTGACAATAGTGATGGTTAATGTTACCTATGGCTCCAAGATGGCGGCTCGTCTGATTCCAGCAAGGAAACAGTGGGGACACACGTTCCAACCTAACCTAACCTATTCTAATGATTTTGTTGGTAATAATTACGGTAATTTATTAGAATAGGTTAGGTTAGAACGTGTGTCCCTACTGTTTCCCTTCTATTTGCTGGAATCAGAGACGAGCCGCCATCTTGGAAACTATAGGTAACATTAACAATAGTGATCAAGCAAGGTAACGTGAAATCAGCAACCAATATGGCGCGCGCGCTTCTTTGCGCAGTCTGTTTATGTGAGCGGAGTCATGTGACGTCACGTGCACCCCTACCGTGTGACCTTAGATGGAAACTTGGCCGATTTTCTAACATATTCGGATTTAAATTCCTCACTTTTTAGGCGATGAGTACGCACTCCTTTATCATCAAAGGTTACACAAAAAGCACTTTCGTTACAAAAGTCTTCGGCCACGCGATTATAGTACACATTCTTGCCACGTTACGAGACTATTTCAGAGCTAAACTCGATGCCGAGATGAATATATTGCTATGCAAAATTCATTTAAGTAAAACAATATCACGAGCAGCACTAATTTTGGCCCGGCCGGAACGTTTTCTTGGAATTCTAATGGCTCTCCTCTAATTCGCTTTAAACATTTACTTATTACAGATTCCTTTCGTGTTTTCTTTCCAGTGTGTCAATTTGAATTTTTTCTGCACCAGTTGATTGCCTTCCAGATCCCATTTTCACACAAACGATAACAAATACTTAGTCAAATGCCAGTGTTCTAGAACGTTCTATCAATTCAATCGTATCGCGTTGCCTGGAATTATACAAATTCCAAATTTTCGAAATGAATTCTGCAAGTTTCCAAACACTTGAAAGAAGTTAAAATAATTGATATTTATTCAATTGTATGTTGAATGATTAATATATTGTTTAATATTGCTCTTTCATATTTTAAAATGACGTCGATTTGACGCCATTTTGCTGCAAGCTAGACGCTACGCGCAGGAACTTAAACCCAGCTTTACGCATATTTGCGGATCTTAATCGTTCGGGAATCGCCCGACTGTGCTTGCGCGTAACCATGTTTAATATAAATATACGGATTAACATGCGAAGTTTTATAAATGAATCAATTATAAAAATGGGATAGGAATATACATTTGTCTATTCGAATCAATCTTTTTTTGCCGGTTGGCCGAGCGGTCGAGATTCAGCCTATGGCATAGGGGTTAGATCTGCATGATGTATTAATGATATTGCAATTTTATTACCATACCGGAAATGATCATGCAATTTAGTTCCACGTGCAAAAGCATATACTTTTCAGAACAAGAGAGTTCTCTATCTGCAACAGCCAATAGCATGCTTTAAATTATGTGAAGGCCTTTCATGTGTGCAAGCGAAAACTGAAGGGAAGTTTCCCGCACTGCAGAGTTACTTAGTGTATCTGATCTGACTATCACGTAAACAGGAAGACCAAATTTTAGGGGATTTTTCCAGAATTACTTTACAAAATCAGAAGTCCAATTAAGAAATCTAAGTCACAGATTGTGACGAAACTTTGTCAGACGACAGGATACTACCAATATCTAGATTTAACCTGTGGCGGCATGCAATCCTAATAGAATTATTTTGATTTCGTGTAAGAGTTTTGATAGGTACTAGTTTTGATAAAATTAGTTTTAACTTAAAATTAATAGAAACAATTTGGACACCCTCCTGTGACAGCACCCCGTATTAGACACTATGAGCAGCCACTGCGTTACCTCGTCCATAGCCTTTTATATGATGAAGTAGCGTCTACACTGAGCATGTGTGTCTCATGCATACTTTTGTTTTGAATTCTATCTATCTTGTAGAGGTAGGTGACTAAGCCATTATTGCATCATAGATTTAATAACTAGAAATAAATTTTTGTTTTACTTTTTCAACCCAATAAAGCCTATTATAGGTATCTTCAGCCCACAATGTAACCGGTTACTGGGTGTTGAGGGAGGGGCCTAACATATCTGAGACAGACCATCTCTGAAAAATTCCTAAGGTTTTTCAAACCTGTACATGTTCGTTCTGTACAATATCACTTGTGGGAATACATTTGTGATACATGCATGCACATAACATACCTAGGTTAATATTTCATCACAAGTGAAAGGAAAGTTAACTTATGCATTCAGTAATTCACACATCATTCTGTGTAGTATGAATGCATAAGATAAACTACTTTATGTATGGAAACTGTTGAATGCCATATATACACTATTTCATATGTACTGCACACAATGTTCCCTCTATTTTTTTTCGTAGATGAGCGGAACATATACTTCTCTGAGCAAAAAATATTTTTGCTGAGCATATAAAATCTTATTTTTTCCTATAAAAATTAAAATTAATTAATTATAAAGTAGAGATTAAAATTCATTTTAAAAACATACTTCCATACAAAATATTATCTTTTGTCAATGATTTAATGTATTTAATCGAAATATACGTAGCAATAATCATGTTGCAGACAGTGAGAAATAAGTAAACAACAATTCAAATCAGTGTGCATGCTCGCCTGCGCGGCAACAATTTGAGCAGTGCGCAGCCTACAGGGAACATTGACTGTACAGTATCTCTACCATTATGTGTGAATATGCATGTGTATAATTAAAAATAATAATTGTTTATAAAATTCTGTATTTATCAATGACAGCAGCACAGATCACTAAGAGATTTAAATAAATTTATTGATATTTACAACATTCACATTGTGCCCAGACAAATTACATAATTTTACGAAAAGTTATGTAATTTGTATACAGTGATTACAATTGCATCGACTATGACTAAGCTTACGGATGTCGTTTTCAACGGAATCATTTAAAATTATCGATAAAAGGTAATTCATCATTAAGCAATAATGAGGTAAGTCGTTAAGTTTCCAGTGACGTTAAGTTGTTTTGCAGACGTAACAGCCTGGTGAGCATTCGACAAGCACGAGTCATCGTGACGTTTTCTTCCCCCAAAAGAAAAACAAAAAAGCAAATCACACACAAAAAATGCTACTGCGCTACATACCAAAAACTATTTTGATTCACAAATCGAATTATATACATGGACAGAAAATAATTTTGCATACGACGAATCGATCTTTCTCTAGTGTCGTTGCAATTTACGGCAAAATAAAAAATACTTCTCGTAATACAAAATGAGACGCTTTGTATTTTAAGTCACAACACAAAATTATATACTTAACAAATGGAATTTCATTAAACAATTAAAAAATGTATAATATATAACTTTTAAAAAATCTAGATAGACTTACACATACTTTTAGATTTAATATAATAAACCTTCTTCAAACAAATAGATTTCAAAAGGTAATGTTTTGAATTAAATGTACTGTACAATTTCATCTTTAATTTTATGAACAAAAGATAAAATTATTCACTTCAAAATCTTTGTATTTTTGTTTTTTACTATTTAGAAGGCTACTTTAATTGCAAAAATTTAATTTTTATATTAGAGACAGATGGAGTAAAGTAAAAACTGAACCTTTATATTTAGAAACATAGCAAAGATTATGCCAATTAGAGACTATTGGGAAACATTATCAGGGTCACACAGAGGCATGGGCAAATGGGGACACTGGCCTGGAGCCCCGTGCCATCAGGGGCCTTGCAATTAAAAAACCAAAGGAAAAAAAACGAAATGAAAAATACAATATATATTTTCCAAATTACAAAATGTCTTTTAAAAAATGAATTTTTTTCTATTTATGCACGACAAAAAATATTTTAGGGGGCATCTGCCAAAGAATTTTGCCCGTGGCCCCGCACAACTTAAGTTCGGCCCCCAATATTATCATATACTTTCATTCGGAAAGTCTTCAAACTACAGAAAACTGATCAGAAAAGTAGACGTACTGTGAACAGAGTAAAATCATCTTTTAATAGAAAATTTCATTTTTAATACACAAATGTAATATTTACACAAGAGGAACTAATTAATTTTTGAATTTTCAAACAAATATGGTGCAATAATTCAAAATGTGGTAGGAATAACCTAAGAATTATTTTTATTTTTATCTCCAGCAAATTTGCCGAAGTGATAACACCACAGTGTCATTTTTCAGTTTAAAACATTAAACTGAAGATAAATAATTTTTTAAAAACAGCATAATTAGGATTCATCTTTTTATACAATTTAAAATAAACATTTTGATTCGTCGCTAAAACAAATTATAGTAAAAATATTTTTTCAGATACTCTTCATTTATCAATAGCACCATTAAATTTCACGACAGCCCATCTTTTTGAATTGTATTTAAGTGAAGAAGGTTTGACACTGGAAATAAAAGCATTTTCGGATTTTTGATTAAATATTTTAGTTTCATATATTACCAAAAACATTATCTGACGAGTCGAACTTAGTTCCGAAGGATGCCATGCTCAGAGTATCGTGGTGTGGATAACAAAAAAAACCTTAAATCTAAGAGTATTTAATAGCATTTATTCTAATAATAAATTCGACTGCTTAGAAAGAATATTCGGTCGTAGATATTCCTTTGCAGATATTGATAAAATTGCAACGTTGTGGTCCCGTGTAGCCCTTCGAACCCACGTATGCACTTTTTCAGGCTGCACAAAATGTTTTGCGATTTGTACATATCGTTACACTATTTTTTTAATATCGAATTTTATTTTTCATATCACAGTATAGTAGAATCAGAATATAGTTTATTTTATATTTTTAATAGTTAAAACTATATTTTGGCTTTCGCTAAAAATTTGACTCTCCGTCGATGCAATATAATCCGGCAGAATTAAAGTATGCCGAATAAAATCGTTTTACATCGTTACAAATATGTTAACGGCATAAATATTTATCATCGTTGGCAGATTATCGAATAAAAAATGATTAGAAACTAAAATTTAAAAAATATAATTTAAGGATGTGACAAAATTATTACTTCTTCTCAATTACATTTGAATATTATTAGGCTTTAATCGAAGTACTTTTATGAATTTGTTTATATTACATGTCCTTGATGTTTGCTTACATCTGAAAGAAAAACTCCAAATTAATTTGCAATTGGTAAATTTAAGCAACATGCTGAAGGGTGGTACAGTCAAAATGAAATCTAACAGCTCGAGAGGGAGCCTCGGTTAAGACTGGCAGTAAAGCTCTGGATCAAAATGATAGGAATAAGGAATTTATAAATTGAAGACAAACATTCGTGAAATTAAAATAAAACCTTTTCTATAATTTAATTCTTCCGTGTCTGTGGCACTAAGAGGGCACCTTTTTTATACCCATCACGAGTTTGGTCGTACCACAAATGGAAACAGACGGAGACTTTAGAAACCTCTGAGACTTTGATCCAGGCTCCAACCCCAATCGCCATCTTTATTACCATTGATTTCTGGTTGTCGCAGATTTTTAAATTACTGTTACTACCTAATTACACTGATGAACGATTTTCCAAAATAATAATACTATTATTTGTATATTTTGTTAAAACTAAAAACCCGAATCTGCCTCTACTGAGCTATGAGATTCGATTTCAAACACCACCCTAAGCAGCCAAAACACCATTTTTTTTATAATTATTTAACAACTATAACATTTGTATAAACAAAATAAATAATAATTAATTTAGTAGATTAATTTATTCAATTTAAAAAAGCCTGGAAAATTAATTAATTGTAAAGGAATGTGAATGCTATTTGTAAATGATCTTTACTACATTTTCACACAAGTATGGCTGCAAATTGTTTTCCATAGTCTCATACACATGTGCAGCCAATATTTTCACGTAGTCCTCATGCAGTATATTTTCTGTGGATGCCAATGTAAAACTAACCCTGTTCAGATTCTTTTACCAGATTTCTCTAAATTTGATTAATTAATCTATTATTATTATTATTATTATTAAAATTATCAATAAGAAGAGAAAATTATTCTAATTATCATAAACTTAGAAACTGATTGCACCAAGATGCACATTTAATGTTCATATACCATGCAATTACATGTTATCAGAGTTTAATAATTCTAATTTAACTTAAAGATATGGTGACACCATCTGACTAAATGCCAAAAATTTCCTGGTCCTGTATTTTAATAATAAATTTATAAATACATTATTATTATTATTATTATTATTATTATTTAGCTAATTGCTGCAAACAGCAATTAGGTAAATAATAACACTAGATCTAATGCAGTAAGTGATGGTCTTGTTTGCTAATAAGTTTACTTTTACTCTACTGAACTAACAAATCCGAGCTATTAATCATACACACCACCTCATAAAATCAAATAATTCAAGCATAAAATTGGAAACAGACCAAATAGATGGAAGAAGAAAACAATATATTTGTTTAAAAACTTGCATTTGAATAGTAGAAATATCAAAATGATAAAATATCTATGCAATGAATACGCAGATAACGAAGAACAGAAGTTTCCCACAGAAGAAGAAGCCACAAGTTTCGTGACGATTTCTAACTCCATTTGTGGGTGCGTGGTTGCTGTCTGGCAGGACTTCAATGCTGCTAAAGCAGCTGGCACTAAATGGTTAAGGTCGGTGTTTTTTTTTGGGGGGGATGTACTTGGGTCCCCTTTGTAGGACGTCGTGCACTTCGACAGGCACATCCTCTTCTGCATAATTGTAATATGGAGTGGTTGCTAGCACCCTTTCTTGTGTGCATGATGAGCACATTAACCACTGTAGTTTTTTCTCAACTTCTTTCTTATCACCTGCGTAGAATTAGATGCTATACTCTGTATTTTTCCTAGTTGAACATATAGCGTAGAAGAGTCACATGTTTTAAAGAATTGTAGATGCGTCCTGCCAGACAGCAACCACGCACCCACAAATGGAGTTAGAAATCGTCACGAAACTTGTGGCGATGAAGCAAATATCTGGTGCGCCTAAGCGTTACGTGAACCAAAAAGTAGTAACGCATTCCTAGCTAGGAACGACTTGAGGCTATTAATTTCTGACAAGGACAAACGATTCGTTCTGTGCAGGGAGGATGATTTTATTACTAGAGCCGATGAGTTCCTATCGCAATCACACTCGCAGGTAATAAGTGACGACCCGACGCCAACAGTACTGCGAAGAGCAAGAAAAATAATAGCATTACCAGGAGTAGCCTCGACCATAACTGGGTGCCTCGATCCTCCCGCAAACGTAGCATGCCCTAGACTATTTTTCCAACCAAAAACGCACAAAACAAACTGGCCGTTACTTCCACTGGTAAATAAGAGATCGCATCCTACATATTACCTAGAAAAGGCACTCGCAAAGTTCTTGCGTGAACTTCTTCCGGATTCACCGTACGTTACCCCATCATCTGTGGCAGCCAAGTCCGCCATTGTTTCCAGCATAAGTAGAACGCACCAATGCTCCTTATACTTTCTACAAATTGGATGTGGTGTCATTATACCCATCTGTGCCTGTTTTCGAGGCCGTAATGCTTGCCAACGCCTTGATCATCAGAAAAGGTTTTAACATACAACAGGTGCTAGACATACGTGACGCCCTAACTTTCATCACCGAGCACAACTATTTCCTTTTCAACAAGAACATCTACTTGCAAAAGCGAGGAGTTCCTATGGGCTCCCTGCTATCTGCAGTCTTAGCTGAGCTCATTATGAGAGAAATCGAGCGTAGAGTCTTCCACTCCCCTCTTGCCATCGGTTATCCGTCACTGTATCTGCGCTATGTCGACGATATCTTAATAATATGGGAGAATACAGAGGAGGAATTTTTCAAATTTGTGCAGCAACTAGCAAGCATATACCCCACGATCAGTTTCACTTGGGAGAAAGAGCAGGATGAATCAATAACATTCTTGGATTTGTGCATAAAAAAGTCGGTTGAGGGGCCGCAGTTTGCAGTTCATCACAAATCTAACGAGTTACCGTCTATTATCCCAGCAGATGCTTTCCAACCGTCGAGATATATCAATGCCGCCATTGCTGCACTTGTTAGAAGGGCGCTATTACTTCCGTCGACGCAGATAGCAATAAAAAGTGAATTAGACATCGTCAGAGTGGCGGTATTTCGTGCAGGATTCACGCGTGGCAAATATGAGCATGTACTCCGCAGGGTAAAGGAGTCCCTATTCCCACGTACCAAGCTGCACAAAAAAGAAAAAACATCCACGTTCCAGATTCCGTTGCCGTATCTTGGACCACCCTCTATACGCATCAGTCGTATCTTTCGGCGGTACAACTACAATCTACCTATAACCCCTCTACCAAACCTACGTAGGTGCATCTGTAATGATCGTGACAAGCTAACCACTTTAGAAAAATCAGGAGTCTATGCAATACACCTAGAAAATCCGGAAACAGGAGCTAGCACAAGATATATAGGAGCAACAACAAGAATGCTCGCCTCCCATCTAGCAGAGCATCAGGATGATGTAGCCAAGGGAAAATATACTACAGAGCTCGCTAAAAAAGTTCTCGAGCAAGGCTACAACCCCCTGTGGTCCAGAACGGAAATAATAAAATGTTGCAACAATCGAAGGCTTGTACTCATCTGGGAAGCGCTACTCACAGCTACTACGGAAGCATGCAATGTCCCCACTCTAGATCTACCCGGAGCGTGGGTAGCATTATATCGGCGCTTAAACAATGAAACGCGCCTAACATCGTATTGCCATCGCTGTGTCAATTCCACGCATGCGCCGCCCGCACCGTAGATTAAAGAATTTGAACATGCCAACATCTTTTTGCACGTTTGTAACGGAATTACCGGATGCCTGTTTTTGAATTCAAAAATTCTGTTCTCTTAGAACATTCTGCACGTTCGTTTTTAAAATAATTCGTTTCACCTGAAGACGACGATTATAAACTCGTCGAAAGTGCTAGTGATAATAAAAAAGAAATAGTTTAACACCGAAATCAGTGAAGTTTCTCTACCGGAACCCGGTCTTACTGAATACTTTATTATTTAAATTTAGTAAAGCAGATCCAAACTACAGAAACTAGATTCATAAAGTATTACATTTTAAAAATGTGGAAACTTGAGAAATAAATTTTTATATAAAATAAATGCAGAAAAATATTAATAATATCCAAATCTAATTGTGATAAATGTTATTAATTGTTGAGAAGCACACTCCTTAGTTATGCCTCAGAAATAACACACAAATAGTTTTTGTATAAAGTTCACAATATATCAGTTTTATTTTACTGTTTATTTAAATTCAGTTTATTTTAAATGTATTTATTCATTTGATGTTCCATTATTAGCACGAAAGCATTTTTATTTTTACTGCCGGACACAATAATCCTTGTGATGACAAAGTTCTTTTCAAGGGCACCCATGATGATAAGCATTATTATAAGCAATTTGTACATTTTTTTGAGTTTTATCTCCATTAAAATAGATTATTATTTTGAAATGATTCTTATACAAAAAATAATTAATTATACACTTTCAATTGATTTCATGCTTCTTTCAATCAAACTACCATCTGTTTTTAATACATAGAAATTTTCTCCCATCATTTCAATTTCATGTAATAATTTTTTTGACACTTGCACAATGCCTTTTTGCATCCCTTCTGGTGCCAAATCGGATGCTAGTGCATAATAAATCACACATAAGTCAACATGCACATTACTTTGAAATCCAAGAAATAGTTCAATAAAAATTTACAGCAATGTTACTTAATAGCTGAAATGGTATTTATTTATTTTCTAGTAGTACTAAAAAATATAAATTCTATTAATAGAATACACTCTAAGATAAAATAAATACTATTACTTGAATAATATTAGGATAACATTTAATAATTATCCTAAATAATCATAAACATGTATCATTACTTTAAAAAAAATTAATACAGGTAAGTATTTACATTACTATTAATCTATTTGTAATTTTACTAAAATGTGTTTTGTAATTATTACTGTAGCTTTTTTCTATTTCTTAAATTTTAACCCTTAAGTTGGCATAGCAGCAATGTAATGAAAAATATATTACATTCATTTATTTTTACTCCAAAGTATCCTTAATTTGTAAATAAATAAATTACCGCTAGAATGTTTTGTTATATTATTCTATACTATTAGAATATAAACATTGATTAACCCAATTTTAAGATTAATGCCAAACAATTGTTGGATTATATTGGGCTATATTAATGCTACTATTAATAATTAAATGTCAAGTAATTTGGCCTAGTGTTAGGCATTGGTGCCATCTCTTGATAAATTTAATAATTAATTTAAAAGGTTCTGGGAAAAAAGAATTGGCCCAAAGCAGGATTTAATCTTAAAATCCTGCTTTGGGACTTGAACCTGCAACTCCCACACGAAGCATGGGAGTTTGTGGATTTGAGTCTCGCTTTGGGCCAATTCTTTTCTTCGAACAGTCTAAATTAATTAATAGCAAAATTAATATTGTCCAATGTAATCTGGCAATCGCTTAGCAATAAACTTAAATGCAAGATGTTTAGAATAAAAAATGTTTTACAAAATTTGGCTTTGTGAAATTAGCAGCAATTTATTTACTTAAAATGATGATGCCAAGTTTTCTTACCTTTCGTGATATCTTTAATTTACATAACTTTTATAGGAATTCATTATTTATCATCACACTTTGTATTTACACTAAAGAGTGATGATAAATAATGAATTCCTATAAAAGTTATATAAAAAATAAAAATTAAAATTCTTCTCATTGTTTTGTATTGTAAATTTCTTTTAGAGTAATAATATCTAAAAGGCTGATTTATAGTCCTGTAGAACTGAGCTAAGATACTGTAATTCACAGTTTTTCTTTTCTTTCTTAAATTGAAGTTCCACTGTTGTTAAATGCCAAACTATACAAAATTTGACACTTCCACAATCTCGGTTCTATTAGTTTTCATTGTAACATATTTGATATCTAATTTGGACATTTCATGAAAGATGAAGAAGTCTCAATTAAACTGCAATTTAATTTCATTACTTTCATCTACTTCCCAGTAAGTTCTAGTCTAGTATATGACTCAATGTTAAACAATATTCAACTTTGAAGTTTAATGCCAAAGAGATGTCATATTGAGTTAGAAGCTGCACCGATTTTGATTTTAAAATCTTAGCAGCATCTAGTGATCTTCAAGTTTTACACTGGAGTTGGACTATAAACCAGTCTTTACTTTCAATTTGTTTACAACAATATTTGGAATTTATACATAGTGTTATTTGACAAACTACAGTCTAAAATTTTATTTTACAATGATAACATTGTAATTTTTATCTTTAATAAAAATTTTTGAAATGAAAAAAAATATATAATTATGTATTTTCATGACTAGTAAAATTGGTAATGCTAATAACAAAGTAAACCCAGTTTGTTACACACTAGTTAGTTTCAAAGTAATGTTGGCCTTCTTAAGGGTTAATAGAAAATATAGAAAATTTCTAACGTTAAAATTTTACGTATTTTCTAAGAAACTCTTGTTTAAGATAGAACGAGTAGAAAATTTAATAATTTAAAAGTAAAATTGTCACATACATGAATTAAGAGAAGAAAGAAACTTGTAAATTAATGATGTTTATTGACTGACAAGTTTGACATCTGATGCAATACTTGATCTTGAAACTGAAAGGAAATGCAAAAGTAAGAAAAAAAGAAAAAAGGAAAGGAAAGAATAAATTATTAAAAAGTATAGCTCGTAAATTTTTCTATGTGCAATTAAAAAAGGATTTATTTTGAACTAAAAATTATAAATATTTGAATGACTATCAACGTCATTAACGGTCTTTTAACTTCGTTTCAACACGTCGAATCACTAGTTCTTCTGATAATGATTTCGGAATTACCTGAGTGTTTTGGGTTTTAATATGTATCTTTAGAATTAAATTCTTCACAGATAAACTTTGAACATAATTTGTTTCAAAGTATAAAATTTATAGCAAATAGTAAAATATTTGAATTTTGCATTCAAAATCAATCCGTAAGTCTGTGTTATGTCTTTACACATTTTGTGTGGCCGTGTTTTTAACAACTAACAATTTTAAATAATTTATGTAAATGTTTGAAATAAAATGATGTGACATCAATTACCAGCATAATGCACTTCCTCCCTTTTATGTTCTTGATTAAGCACAATGAATTCTGTTTAATTCAAATTCCAAGGGATCCAGGAAATATTAAATAAATTTTTCAAAGTCCGAATTATCAAAAATGTCTAAAAAAGTAACAATTCAAAAAACAATGCAACTTTACACAAACAAGAATGATATACAGTAGAGAGTCGTTAATCCGAATCAATTGGGAACTGGGGTTGTTCGGATTAGTGATTTGTTCGGATAACCGATTACGTACGAAAAAATATATTAACCTGTCCGACGTTCAAATTTTTCTCCAGTGCGTGTCACTTCGTGTTGAATTTTCGTCGATTTTAAGCCTAATGAAAATTTTTATAATAATAATCGAGGTTATTGTATCGTTGAAAATTATTTTTTTATTTTGTACAAACAAAATAAATGTATTGAAGAATACATTTATTTTATTGAAGAATACATTTATTTATTTAACATGAAAAGTATACTTTAGAAGTAAATCTAGTATCAAAAACGTTCGATTCGGCACGACACAGTCCGACTGAAAATCGTTCGGATAACCGGCGATTCGAATTACCGGGGTTCGGATTAACGACTCTCTACTGTATTGTACTTTTTCGAATCATCACAGTTAAACAAAAATGCCATAAAATTTCAAATCACAACCTATGTTACAAAATTTATTGAAGCAGGATGAGAATGTTGATTTCTAGGACAACAATGTTCCAGAAAAATTTCATTACAACAAAAAAAAAACTGCAATATTCAATAAAATTTGACTAACAAAGTCAAGTTACCTTTCTCATGGTTATGTAATAAAACATCATTTGTAATGAATAGTAAAAGCAACTGTTAGTTGGACTCAAAGTTCAAATCAAACAACGATTCTTAATTCGTATGTTTAAGAAAAAGAAATTTTATGAAAAAAAATTTAGTACAATAGTAAATATTTTTAATAAATATTTACTATTGTACTGTGAACTATGTGAATTAATATACAGTAGAGCATTGTTTATCCGACTCAATTGGGGACCGAGGTTGGTCGGATAACTGAAAAAATGGATAACCGAAAAGTATGAAAAAATACATTATTAGTATAGTGTATTAGTATATTAGTATATCCCATGTAATAAGCACATTAGTATATCTCTATTAACCTACTTCGCATTGAATTTTCATCGACGTTACGCTAACAATTTTTTTTAAAAATAATAATCGTTGTTAAATTATTTCTTTTTGCACAGAATAAATACAGAAATGAAGAAAAAATAGAAAATTAAGCCCGGTTTAAATACTGGTCTCCCTTTCATGGTCGAGCCAGTGTTTCCTAGAATATATTCTGGGAGCTTGAGTGTTTCCAGCTAAAACACACAAAAATTTAACAAAAATAATATTAAAGTAGCCAAGACATAGCCAAATACTGTAGCACCACATCACCAGAGGACATTTGAATTTGCCGACTAGAACGCGGTCGGTTAACCGACGTGACGGTTGCTTGGGAGTCGGATAAACGATGCTCTACCGTATTGTGTTGCACCGATTCTCCACAAGGAAAAGAAAGATATATAATTCAATATTTATAAACTGTATTCTTGTTTGACTAATCCAAGTTTTAAGATTTTAGATTAATGCAAATAATGTAATGTCAATATCTGTTGAGAATTGCAGTACAATCTACTAAATTCAAATTAACCAAATGAAATTATCCAATTTCACACCAATGAAAGTGTATTGCAATAAACAGTAATGTAGATTTGTTATACATTTACTAGAACTTTATAAACACACAACTTTTGTAGTAGCAATGAATCTTTAATTCATTTCTAAATATAATTAGTTTCTTTCAGATCTTTTAAGTTTCAAAGCAGTTACGATACCAAACGAAAGCTAAAGATATATATATATATATTATAAAAACTGACAACGATATATTTTAGATTAAATTAAACAAACAATTAAAAGCTGTATCTTTTGATACTTCAAATGAATTGTAATTCGTGTTTTAATCCGTTCCCCGATATACTCTCATCTTTTCTACAAAATCAAACATTTCTATAAATAGGAGTTGTTTATCTGTGAAACTTTTGTCAAGACATTTAATTTATTAAAATTAAATATAAATTTTAATAAATTGATAATGTTTTTATTAATTTAAGCCTTTCTACAGATTTAAAGTTTATAAATATGATAAAACTGAATTAGCTACTACAGTTAATTTAATGAAGCAAGCAATGATAGTGGATAAGATTGGAGAAGCACAAATATTTTGACCAGATTAATGGGCCATCTTTGAACTGCTGCATCCAAAGATGGCTAATCAATTGGTTTGAGAACATTAGCATTTCTCTGAACTTGCTTGCTGATAAAAGCACATCACTTACTCAATTACAAGTCAAAACATCAATTTTTGTCTTTTTAAATGCGAGGAGGAGGAAATACAAAAATTTTTCTAGAGTTATAAAAATTTATGAGCAATTCTGTTTTATAATACATTCTTTAATTATTAATTTATTATAGACAGACATACAGCTATCTATTGGTAACTTTAAAAAATTTATTATTATTTAATAATTAAAGTTTTATGGCAGAAATGACTTTGCATGTAATTTAATTATCTAATCATACGGTAGTATTTCAGTTTATACTAAGTTATGTAAACGGTTTTTTTTTTTTTTTTGGATTTTTTAAATTAACCAATACATTATATATATATTAAAATCACCAATGTAATATTTAACAAATTTTAAAAAATTATAATAATAAATTAGAAACTTTCATGGAATATTCATTTATATTTTTTCCCCAACACAGATTTCTATTATTACTATTATAATTAGTAAGTTTATAAAATAAAGTTAAACTTTCTTAATAAAGAAAAAATACACTTCAAATGGAGTATAAAATATGCAAAAGACAGCAAAATTAAACATTTTAATATAATGATTCTCAACCTTCTGAGACCGCAAACACAAAATAAAAAGTATACAAATATTGTATACTTTTTATTATACAGAGCATTACCATCAATACATTTCAAAATCAATAAGCAATTCTATGTTTATTTGGTTTTATTTGATTATGGCAACATGACACGTGGGTGATCTGCAGACGGGAAATGCCTCCCAGAGAATATTTATGGTAAACCGGACGCTATTTAGGTGTTACTAACGTGAAAAAACCCGGAAAACTCCGAGCGGCTAGTCTGCCGGCCGGGCTAGAACCCACGACTAACTACTGGTGTTCGGTGGTTTTACTATGTTTTTTATTCTCGTAAAATAACGAAGCAATAAATTAATAAACTTTATTGTACTGGTTGAGAAGTGCTATATAGCACTTTTGTTACTGCTTAACTCTCCATTTCTAGAAATATTTAAGAACAATTCTTTTGTTAAAGGAGCACAGGGATAAAAACAATGCTACCTTAAAAATTTATTGTTTTATTTTTATTCTTATATTCCCTTAGCAATAGAAATGTTCTTAAGTATTCCCGAACACGAAAGATTAATCTCAAAAGCACCAAGCATTTAGTTTTGTTAATTTCAGTATATTTTATACTCTGTTCAAGTTTGGATATTTTTAAATTCTCTTAAAATTAATGCAAGAAAATAAGTTTTAATTACTTACTCGACAAGTTTTCATTTAATGCCGTGTCTTCTTCCGATGCGGATGCGCCTTCGCTCCAATGATTTTGAGAATTGAGTAGACCGTTGGTATCCTCTTCCCTTTTACACTGAGGATAAATTATTCCTTCTCCCCTACTAAATATGAAAATTTTTTAAAATTAGTGAAAATATAACCTCCTTTATTCACATAATTTATGTATTTTAAAATTTTATATATATTTAATTGTAAATGAAGCATTATAACACTTTTTATGAAATGTAATATGCAGTGTGTTAAGGTCATTAACAAAATTTTTCAAACTCTCATTTAACAATTCAGTTCATTTTAATGTTATAAATCAAACTGCATATCAAAAAGCAAGATATTTAATATTTTCTAGCATAATCTTATGCTTATAAAATTTTTTTAAAGACAGTATTTATCAATCTACTGTTTGGAATCAAAATTATTCTTTAATCAATGTTTCCTACCATTCTATGGCATCCTCCTCCACTTGCAACAATTAAAAACAAATGAGAAATGAAATATACTTCTAAATTACAATGTGGTGTCAAGTTCATGCATTTTTATTATACTATTTATCATTTTACAGCTGTAGATTTAGACTTACTCCCATCAAATTTCTATTTTTTTTTTTTTTCATGAAAATGTCTAAAATTAATGTTACAGTTTGCTCCTTTCTTTTATATCTATTTGCTTTATGATATTTCTTTCTCTCTATTATTCTATCATTTATAAGTACACAAACAGAAAATCTTGATAAACACATAAATAAGTGTTACCTGGTGGTCTTTTACTTGTAATACATTTCTATTAAAGTGAGGTTCATAACTCTACTTTTACAGAAAATATGTAAGTTACAAAATGATTGTAAATGCTTCTACTCACTTTACTTCCACCTCTCTCTCAAGGATTTAACATATGAAAAATTTTAATAAAGAAGAATAAAATTTAAAAAGATAGAGGACACAGAGTCTTCTATTTTCTTTTATTCTTTCTTCAATACATCAAAAAGTACTTCCTACATAATACTATGAAATATTTTGCATTGTTAAAACAGAGAAATTTTATAAACTTACTTATTGTCACTGTAAATACAAAACCTATATAAATGACTTATGAAATCTTTATTATTTATATATTTACCCAGATTTTCTGATTTATATACTTAAATTACCAATATTAAAGTAACGGTTCCTTGGTTTAAATTTAAAATTAAGGAGGAGATCTTCCAGAATTCTTATTCAAAAATGTGATCCGAAAACAAGATGTTAGAAATCTCAAGGAATTTAAGTTCTGTTTGACTTCTTAAATACCAAACAGGTTTATAATTAATTGTTAATTGTATAGAATCAAATACAACAGAATAATAATATGCGTAATAATCTGTTATCTCTAGTCTTTCAAAATTACTACTATTTATTGGAGATGTTCCAATTGTTTGCCGTAAGTCCCGAGCTTCCAAAAGTTTTTTGATATATAAAGAGGTATTTGATGGAAGATTTGGCTTTAAAAGTAAACAATATTCTATCCAATGGACAATGAAGTTTATTCTAAAGTTTATACTCCCCAATAATGAGCCAAAAAGTTTGAAAGTAGTAGGATATATGGCAAACAACTAGAAAGATCTCCAATAAATTATCAAGACTGGAGAAGTGAAGTTTTCTTATACAAGTTACTTCTATAAAAACATAGAATACAACATCAAAACTTTAATACTATTGCATCATACATTTTTAATTATCATTGATATATATCCCCAATCTAAATATAATTTGTTTTTTCTGGTACTAATTTACTTGTTAAGAAATATTAGCATAACAGAATAATTGTGAGAAAGCATGCTGACAACAACAACAGCACAAAAAAGAACACTGAACAGAAAGATTTTGCAAATTTAAAAAATAAATCCATTGAAAATATTTTTTTAAATATTTATATATATGACATTAAGTATTTAAATAATGCTAACTAGAGCCAAAACTTGATCAACTGTGGAAGAAATTTTGTATTTTCATTGTAACTTGTTAAGATATAAAACTTAGATTTCTTCACTGCACAAATTTATAATTTAGGAAGAAATAGTGTAGAATTGATACATTCTGCTTTATTGAAATACATCATTTCAATCATTTAAACTAAAATTTTTTTGGATATTCTGACATCTCGTGACTCCTTAAAAATAAACAAGTGAAACAAGACAACCCATTTTTAATTTTTCATATTTCTGTCCTGTGGGTATTAAAGGCCCTTTTTATTAAATCAAACCCATTGTTGATTTAGCCAGATCCAAAATGGGGGTCGTCAGGTAGCGAGGACAAAGCTTGGCACATCCGGAATACACAACCAATAAAAAATTTCCAGAATTCTCTGTCCAGATTTTATTCCAAAATCCCCAGAGTGGCAGACCGACGATTCTACCGCTTCGGTCATTTGACCGTAATGTAACTTATTAAGAGTCTAATTTATTTGACGTTAAGATGATTTGGAATCTGATTGGTTGCTGTAACATTGTACAATGTAAATTATGATAAAAATTAAATTATTATTATTATACAAACATACATCAAACAAAACCCGATATCATAAGCAAATACACCAACAACTGCTGTAAATGATCGGGCTAAATTTTGGATAAATGATTATAGATTAGAAATAAATTTGGCACTAGAGTTAGGCTTTAGGCACCATCTCTTATTAAAATTAATAATTATAATATTTAATTAATTAATTTAGATTAAACCGAAAGAAAAGAATTGGCCCGAAGCGGGGCTCGAACCCGCAACTCCACGGACGCGTTGCCAGTTATGCTACCCGGACCTTCCGTCCGATCTCCTCTTCCGGCATATATAAGACTAAATTAATTATAATTATTAATTTTAATAAGAGATGGCACCTAACGCTTAACTCTAGTGCCCAATTTATTTCTAATCTATAATCATTTATCCAAAATTTAGCCCGATCATTTACGGCAGTTGTTGGTGTATTTAATATTATTATTATAATGAAAGTTTAAGACTTATCTTTCATCTGAGCAAGTAGTCATTCATCCAACATGGATGTTGTATTTCACTCAGATTTTATGAGTTAAGATGCTTTATCTTTAAATTTACAAACTATTAAATGCCATATAGATAAGTCCTGTTAATATTTAATTTGTATTTGAATATTCTTATTCTTATCTACAGAATACTTTTGAATCATCAATAAAGCAAAATGCACCACAATTAAACAAAAGTTTATTCAAAAAGAGTAGACTTGCAATGCCAAGAGGAATTTCAAATTAATGCAAAAAGTGCTTTAAAAAATATAAGAAACAATGAACTGCTTTACCGAAGTTTGTTTAATAATAAATTTCTCAAGTACTTTAAGGCAATCAAGCCTACTGTTGGGAGATGTGCCAACAATGGGCTTGATTGTCCAAAAGTACCAGAGAAATTTCTCATTAAAGCAAATGCTAGTAAAAGCAGTTTATTGTTTGGAGTTTCAAATATAATACTCCATAATAACTAAATGCTCCAGATTTAAGTGTTATTGGCTCGTTAGCAGAAAGTAAAAAACACGGCCAACTCGCATCGCAGTCTGCTTCTCGCAAATAAACTTTTCATTCGATCACCCAGTTTACCGATGCAGCGTAGCAATACCTTTTAATCATATATATAATTATTTGATTTTGACAATAACCAGATACAGGAACAAGTCAAAGACAAACAGTCCACTACAAACATTTAATCTTATGCAAATAGCAAACATGCTAATTGCTATTCATAATCCCCGTGGCCATCAGAAATAAATATTAAAAAACATTTTTAAAAATTTATTCTATAAGAGAACACTTTAAATACAAAATAAGAAATAAAAAACTTTTTAAAAATAAAATATTGAAATGAAATTAAATATTATATTAATTGAATAACTTTTTAAAATGAAAAAAAAACTAGTGCTAACCTTGGAGGATCAGTGCTGCCCATGGAGTTGTATGTGCTGCCTGGTTGTGCGCGTGTAGGATAAACGATCCCATCACCCACACTGGTATCGAGAAGGAAAAAGCCATGTCAGAAAGCATTTCTGATGGCCAAGAAATTTAAGCTTTCTTTAAAGCAGTAGACTTAATAAATGAAGAAAATAAGCAGAGAACACACAACATGTAGAGTAAGATAATTTGGTGACTGTCAAATTTCATTATGTGAGTAAGACAATGTGACATTTCTAATTTAGACAATTTAAATGTTTATTCACAAATTTATTAAGAATTAGATAGAAAACTGACTTCAGTAACTTAAACATTTATTTAAAATTGAGATATTGTTCAGGAAACAGGTTTATCTTCCAAATAAATGAAGAGAGATGAATGTTAACTATTTTAAAACTAGTGTCAGATTACAATTTACATATATATTTTAATAAAAACATGTACACTGGTGATTCAACATGGTCTTTTGGGCCAAAAAATTTCACCAAATTGAATATTTTGCCACATGTCCTGTACAAATATACAAACAATCTGCATCACACGGTAGCCACTGTATATCGACTTACATAAGCTGCATTCAGACACCATACCATTCATTTTGTGGCTTTTTCTGTAATGAAACACTGAAAAGTTAAGCTATGTTTATGCAGTGGTGAGTATAAGCGTAACTGACAAAATATTGCAAACTGAGTGAACTGATTTTGAACTGCATGTTAACTGCCAATTTAATTTAGTATTCTACAGAAAGGTGAAATAAAAATGGCAGAATCCAAAGAGGCCGGATAACTCGGGATCTATCCGCATTTGAAGCATGCTATATCGAGTCACCAGTGTACAAAATTTAATAAATTTTTGTTTAAACTTCTAAATAAATTGATGTTATCACATTAACAAGGAAATAACATTCAATATTAATATTCTTTAACTGATATTTTATTCTAATAAAAATTAAAATTAAAATTATATTCATCCGACGGAAACGAAAAGATAATTTTATTATTTCTATTTATTTAACTCACAAAAGGTAATGCTTCAAAGAATAAGATGACATCTCCCCAAATAAGAACTCCATTATAAACTTACTCATAGAAAAGTATGCTTAAAATCCAATTTAAAGTTCTTTCCATGAAATAAAATATTCTAACTAAACTAGCATATTTGGGATATAGCCTACTCGGAGAGTTGACGACGGAAACACGGCCCAAAAGCATCAGAAAAGTGTGCAAATAGAATAAATAAACTCTACGATATTTCCTATCAGATATTTTTTTAAAAAAGTATTCACTCTTAAAGCTTTTGCTACTGAAAAAGCAATTTAAATTAATTTGTTTGAGAAGCTTTCATAACAAATATGTACAGTACAATATGTTTCACAAATCTTGGATGGATTCTACGATGCACAGTAACAAAGAGTCCATACTAGACGTAAATGATGTTTAAAAGAGTAACAGAATATGAAACATGTCTTGAATCATGGACTTATATTCTCTTTAAATGTTCCAGAGACCTCTTCGGGTAATGCGCAACTCCCAGCCAAGATCTGTGAAGTGGCCTACACGTACCGTAGAGGTAACTCTCGGTATTTGCAAGTTAGATTCCTCAAAAATCTCGCAAACACCAAACGGGAAGGCCCGTGGGAAATCGAGTTAGGTTTCCGTGGGACGGGCAATGTTGTCAAGCTAAAGCAGGCCACCATCTTAGGAATATTTAAACTTTTGCAGGTGATCCAATAAGCAAGTAATAACAACTAATGTTTATTTCATTTACTGTATATGTATAATTATATTAAAACATTAATCTTACTTTTTATGATGATTGTGGAGGAGTTTTATAAACATTTTGAAAAACTGAGTTAATGTTACTTGACAGACTTTTTTGTATGTGTTCTTTGAGACTTCAGTATAGGGGAGCCAGGCTATTTTCAAAGCTTGCTTGTTTAAGATAAGAGTGCACTCAAGAATGGGATCTGGTTCTTGCAACTCTCTGCACAAGCTATCAATAGATACTATATTTTTTTTAATGCAAGAAATAGTCACTGGCAGCTTTGGCATTTTCTTCTTGATCATCATCACCCAAAGTCAGAACTTATCTTAAAGTTTCTTCCTAACAAAGTAAGATCTAAGGAAGACTCCCTGCGAAATTTCTATAGCCATCATTCAGTTGCTTATTTGTGGATTCTGCAAGTGAGGAACTGTCCTCAAAATCCTCACTGACTTTATCATCTTTTATATTATCATTGTATATACTCTATTCACATATATGGCAAAGCTTATCTCACAATTATGATTTGGCACAATACACTGTTGACTTCAGTTTGGTAATACAAAGTTACTGTACTACTGTACTTTGCTCAGTTATGTCAAAATAATGTGAAAATTGAAGATAAAGTATATTTTTTACAAGTAGTGTACTATAATGAAAAGGCAAAAGGTTTTCACAAGATTTTCTGCATTTAATGCCAGGGTTCATTTACTTAAAGAGAAAAGTAGCAAGTCTTTCAAAAATTGCACCTTATCTAAAAGACAGTGGCAAAACTATTGGATACCAAAAAATAATAACTATTGCAGTACCAATTTGTGAAAATGCAAATAGTCGTGCGATTGGTCACAACATTTCAATCACAAATAAGAAAACGTACAAATACCAAGAGTCACCCGTACAACTTTTCTTAACTGTTTGGTTAATTTTTAGCAAGCTATTTCTCGAATAACTAACTTAAGAATTAATTAATTTTGCTTGTATCAACTGCAAGATTAGGTAAGTGTATTATATATTAACTTACAGGAACTTAAATAATCTATTTATTTCTCATTTTTTAAAAATTTTATTTGCAACTAGTATTTTGTTGTTTAATTCAATTAGTCATAATATTACTTACTATTTTCATTGTTAAAATTTAACTTTCTTTTTAAAGTATATTAAAATAACAGTAATAAATTTTAAATTTTATAAGTTAAAAAACATTAATGTAATATTCATAGCATACCAATTTAACTGGAGTGGCAAAGTCAAAAGAATTACACAAGCAAAGTATTTAAAAGGTTAGAATGCAGCTACCAGAACGTAAATAGTATTTAATAAAAATAAAAAGTACGCAAAGTTGCAAACATCTCCACTATCCAAATTTAACAATTAAAAAAAAGGTGTTTAATGTTAGATTATTATAATCTTGTTGAAATACAGTACGCCCTCCATACCTACAGGTTTTGCATCTCCAGATTCAACAAAAAACAAAAAAAAAATAAAAAAAATAAATAAATAAAAATAAAAACAATAACAATAACTCTCCAGTGGTCACAACCAGGTTGTGGCGAAAGAGCCCAGTAATTATACTGATCCATAGGGCAATGCAGGCTGGAGTACCTCCTGGTAGAGACACCCATGCCAGAAAGATCTATGGCGAGAAATGAAGCTAACAGTGACCACACCCACATTCTGTGAAGATATTTATTATAATAATAACCAGATCAAAGTGTGACACCGGCTCAAACGTCGCCCGGGTTAACAAGGTCCGCGTTCGTGGGTTAGGCAGAGGCTCACGTTCGAAAAATAGGCCACAGTCTCCCTTGGTTACCGGTGGCGAAAGCAGCACCGGCCCAAGCATGGCTACTGCAATGCCCTCAACAGATGTGAGGAACCAACCCAGCCTTGGTGTTTCTGTGGCAATGCATCCACAGACCACAAAGGCTGGAAAACCACGCCAACGGATGAAATGGACAACGGAAATGAACGAGTTTATCATCCGTACTTATTACACCATCACAAAACTCGAAACAAACATCACAGCATACAGACAACAACTACACCATAGATTCACACAACAGTATCCTCATCTCACTGTCACCGAACAAAGGGTTGTTGATCAAAAAAGAACAATTACACACAACAACCTTATTCCACAAACAACACTTGAACTTATCAAACAACAGGTTGCTGATCAAATACATCGACAGACAGAAACATCTAACATTAATGAAGATCACGTAACCTGTCAGGATAATCCAGCAACAAGCACTGATTACAGCACACACACAACAACTACCACTATTGATACTACAAACACTTCCTCATTCATCACTGATAACGTAGACATAAATTTAGTTAATACGCTCTCACTTTTATTTCAGGAAACACTCACTAAATATGCAGGCACAGATCCCACACAACGACCACGAATACCAAAAATCAACACGTCAAAGGAAGTAGGAAAAACACTAAATTATGTAAACACTCACTCACTACCACACTACATTCATTCAATTTCTACACTCGCAGACATTCATACATTAGTTTATGCTGGGGCAGTCACAGTAGTGACACACCATGGACTGAAAGTACAGTCACAGACAAATACACAGAAAACTCAATTCTATCACAAGCCTGCCTGGCAGAGAAGAATAGAAACACAAATAAATGACATTAGACAGCAATTAGGCAGGCTGACACAATACACTAAAAACAACATAACACCCAAATTAAGGAAACAGCTCAAAAACATTTTCAAGAAAATAAAAACACACACAAAACACGAACATCACAACACACACATTACAAAATACATTGATACGCTAAAACAAAAACTTGCTGCCAAAGCATGTAGACTCAAACGATACAAAACATGTACACTACGAAAACAACAAAATAAATTATTTAAAAACAATGAAAAACTCTTTTACAGACAAATTAATAACAAAGCAAACACTGATACACAGCACAGTGGCACACCAACAAAAGAAGAACTCACAATATATTGGTCTTCTCTTTGGTCCAGTGCTGTCACGCACAATGCCGATGCAGGCTGGATCGAGGAAGAGAACAGAAACTTGCACAACAAACTATGCCCTGTGCTGAAATAAACGTACACGACATCCGCTACTCTGTTAACAGAACGCACAACACCTGGAAGACACCTGGTGTAGACAACATTCACAATTTCTGGTACAAAAAGTTTACATCACTGCACCAGGAACTAGCTAAACACCTAACACACATCATCATCAATCCACAAGACATGCCAAATTTTCTTACTCAGGGCATCACCTACATGAAACCTAAAAACAACAATACCACAGACCCCACACAATACAGACCAATTACATGTCTTCCAACACTCTGCGATACAGGATGTCAATAATTTGTAAACAAAATATACAAACATGTTGAAGAACACGACATTCTAACGGAACAACAAAAAGGTTGCCATAGAAACCACAGGGGATGCAAAGAACAGTTACTCATAGATTCAGTCATTCTACGGCAAGCACACAAACAACACAGAAACATACACATGGCATATATAGACTACAGAAAAGCATTCGACAGTGTTCCACACAGTAGGCTGCTACATATTCTACACATGTACAAAATACATCCATCACTCATTACATTCTTCCAAAACACTATGCAGCACTGGAGAACAACACTACATATCAGGGTTAGTAACACTTCCATACAAACAAATCAAATCTTTATTAGGCAAGGAATTTTTCAAGGAGATTCCTTGAGTCCTCTCTTGTTCTCCCTAGCCCTGAACCCATTATCCAACATGTTAAACAACACACAATATAGCTACAATATCAGGCATGAAAAAACAACACAGTATACACTGTCACATCTCATGTACATGGATGACATAAAACGTTATGCGTCCACACAAAAACAACTTCATCAACTCCTACAAATCACACATTCATACACCAAGGACATACAAATGGAATTTGGCCTAGATAAATGCAAAACAATTCACATAGAAAAAGAATCCTGAAGAAAGAAGGTTTTGCACTTGGAAATGGAGACATTATCGAATCCATGGAAGAGGGCGAGTTCTACAAGTATTTAGGATTCCAACAGGCCAAACTAACAGAACATGCACAAATAAAGCAAAGATTAATTAAAGAATACCAAAGTAGGTTAAATGCTATTCTCAGAACACAGTTAAATGCAAAACACACAGTTAAAGCAATAAACACGTATGTCATCCCAGTACTCACATATTCTTTTGGAGTTATACATTGGACTCACACAGATCTCGAGCAACTCCAAAGGAAAACAAGAACAACACTTACTAAGCATAAACAACATCATCCTAAATCCGCCACAGAAAGATTAACCCTTCCACGTAAAGATGGCGGACGTGGCCTGATTGACATAGTTAATCTTCACTACAAACAAATACAGTCACTGCGAGAGTTTTTCTACAAGAAACAAGAAACATCACAATTACATAAAGCAGTAACTCTAGCAGACTCAAATAACACACCATTAAACTTACACTCACATCATATGGACACAACACAACATATAAAAAGCATAGACATTATTAAGCAATCGTGGGCTCGAAAGGCACTCCATGGCAGGCATCCTTATGATCTGGCCCAGGATTTTGTAGACAAAACTGCATCAAACAGCTGGTTAGCTCGACGATGCCTCTTTGGGGAGACGAAAGGATTCACGATTGCCATACAGGATCAGTTCATAAATACTAAAAACTATAGAAAACACATACTCAAAGATGCAACACTCACAAATGACACATGCAGAAAATGTCACATCATGCCAGAAACTATACAACACATCACCTCTGGTTGCAAGCTCTTGGCACAGACAGATTATTTACACAGACATAATCAAGTAGCAAATATAATACACCAAGAGCTTGCAAGGAAACACAAATTAGTAGACATCCACGAACCATACTACAAATACATTCCACAGACAGTATTGGAAAACAACACGCACAAAATGTACTATGACAGAGCCATAATCACAGATAAAGCAATTTACCACAACAGACCAGACATCACACTCATTGACAAACACAATAAAATCACATACATTATAGACATATCCATTCCAAATACTCACAATATACAAAACGCATGCACTGAAAAAATTAGCAAGTACACAGAACTCACCCAGGAAATAAGGCATCTGTGGAGAATGGATAGGGTGCTTATGTACTGTACCTGTTGTTCTTTCCTCTACAGGTGTCATACCACACACACTACACAAAAGCCTGGGCACATTACAATTGAATAGAAACACATACATCACACTACAGAAGGCCACTATATTGAATACATGTCATATTGTGAGAAAATTCCTGAATACAGACACACACACTGATACACTTCTTTAATTTCTGTTTTGGTTACTATGCCTTGACTTTGGTCTGGCATAGTACACAGCCACCGGTGTTAACCGAGTATATCTCACTTAACCCAACATAATAATAATAGTCAAGTCTTTAAAACATAAGTGTTTTTCACTTCATATATTGTTGATATTCTTCTTCTAGTTGTCAATATCTAATTATTTTACTATTGCGTGCTTTGTCTTTATATTCTGCGTTGGCCGTATTGGATTTGTCATCATAAAACATACTTATTATTATTAAACAGGATTAAATACAAAAAGTAATGAAAAACACAAACAATTAAATGAAGCTGTTTACTGGACAGCTTCATTCAGATTTAATAGTCCGAATAAAATTTTGGTTGATTATGATAATGCTAATTTCAATTCCCATGTAAGAACTACTATTTCTTGTTAATTGGTTATGTGATATTGTTGCTTAACACTGACATCCATCAATATTACTACAAAATTTGATTTGTGACAGTTTAAAGAGTCGAGCAGTAATCTTACGTTGATAGAAAATGATTTGCTCTATGACCTGCGGAGATACAAAACAAGACATTTTGTATTTGAATTGAGTTTGCGTTAACATTCCTCATATTTGGACAAGAAGAAATTCAAAATATCATAAGAAATGAATGCAAATTTTATTATTTACATTACAATAAAATTTATTATTAAAGAATTCTAAATGTAAAATTATTGATAATGTCCAATTTTCAATGCTTGCATTATCTTTGATTTACGCAAAAATATTTTGATTTAGCATATGAAACTATACTAATTTGATTATTTCGTTGTTGTTTAAATCATTTTACAATGTTTTGATATCACAGATTCAAAGAAAATATATTAAATGCATTATATTATCTGCTTTATTAAATAAATCTTATTGTAGGATTAAAAATTCCATAATTATATACTGCTATTCTTGAGTATCTGCTGCAGATTGGTTCAAGGACCCTCAGATGCCAAAATCTGCAGAATCTGTTCAAATTCCTTACTTCTTTATATGAAATTGCATATTTGCATATATTGTATGGAAAGTAAAAATAATAATAATAATAAATATTACACCTTCTTTAGATCTTCGAGCAATACTTTGTTAGGAAGAAACTTTAAGATAAGTTCTGACTTGAGTGAGTCATTGTAACAACAATAATCAAATTGCCTTTAAAATCTGGAAACTTTTAAGTTGCTAGATGTTTTGGTTATTGTATTTGTATATATATTTTATATGCAATCCTTCTGTATACTTTAAGTAAAGAATCTCAAACTCAAATGTTACAAAGGGCCGGTCAAATACACATATATTGGACGCGGGCCGTATTCTTTACTATTCCGTTAACCAAAATGTATCGTAAACTAAAAAGAGGCTCTAACAAAGACCCTTTTGTTGCCAGGCCTTTACAAATTACATAAACAGTTAGAAGTTTGAATTTTTTCTTTCTTAGTCTCTGCAAGATGTTAGAAATATTGATTTTAAGAAAATAAATCATTAAGGCCACAGACCACAATTTGCGACCACTGCTTTAAATTGTCATTAGATTACTTTACAATATGTAATACAATGTAAATAGTGTTATACTGTATTGTTTAGGGAGTAATGACAAGGAAAAAGTTTCTACACATTAAGTACAGATGCAACCATCGTACACTTAACTGCAAAGCATAGCATCGGCAACAACGTAACATTTTCTATCTTTCAACACTTACAGATTTTGTTTTTGTTTAATGACCAGAAAGAGAAATGCATAGAATAACACACGGAGTATTTAAAATATAAACAAATTCAAGTCTTGCTTTTTGGTATGTTCTGAAATTATTATTATGTTGGGTTAAGTTAGATATACTCGGTTAACACCGGTGGCTGTGTACTATGCCGAACCAAAGTCAAGGCATAGTAACCAAAACAGAAATTAAAAAAGTGTATCAGTGTGTGTGTCTGTATTCAGGAATTTTCTCACAATATCACATGTATTCAATATAGTGGCCTTCTGTAGAGTGATGTATGTGTTTCTATTCAATTCTAATGTGCCCAGGCTTTTGTGTAGTGTGTGTGGTATGACACCTGTAGAGGAGAGAACAACAGGTACAATAAGCACCCTATCCATCCTCCACAGATGCCTTATTTCCTGGGCGAGTTCTGTGTACTTGCTAATTTTTTCAGTGCATGCGTTTTGTATATTGTGAGTGTTTGGAATGGATATGTCTATAATGTATGTGATTTTATTGTGTTTGTCAATGAATGTGATGTCTGGTCTGTTGTGGTAAATTGTTTTATCTGTGATTATGGCTCTGTCGTAGTACATTTTGTGCGTGTTGTTTTCCAATACTGTCTGTGGAATGTATTTGTAGTATGGTTCGTGGATGTCTACTAATTTGTGTTTCCTTGCAAGCTCTTGGTGTATTATATTTGCTACTTGGTTATGTCTGTGTAAATAATCTGTCTGTGCCAAGAGCTTGCAACCAGAGGTGATGTGTTGTATAGTTTCTGACATGATGTGACATTTTCTGCATGTGTCATTTGTGAGTGTTGCATCTTTGAGTATGTGTTTTCTGTAGTTTTTAGTATTTATGACCTGATCCTGTATGGCAATCGTGAATCCTTCCGTCTCCCCAAAGAGGCATCCCCGAGCTAACCAGCTGTTTGACGCAGTTTTGTCAACAAAATCCTGGGCCAGATCATAAGGATGCCTGCCATGGAGTGCCTTTCGAGCCCACGATTGCTTAATAATGTCTATGCTTTTTATATGTTGCATTGTGTCCATATGATGCAAGTGTAAGTTTAATGGTGTGTTATTCGAGTCTGCTAGAGTTACTGCTTTATGTAATTGTGATGTTTCTTGTTTCTTGTAGAAAAACTCTCGCAGTGACTGTATTTGTTTGTAGTGAAGATTAACTATGTCAATCAGGCCACGTCCGCCATCTTTACGTGGAAGGGTTAATCTTTCTGTGGCGGATTTAGGATGATGTTGTTTATGCTTAGTAAGTGTTGTTCTTGTTTTCCTTTGGAGTTGCTCGAGATCTGTGTGAGTCCAATGTATAACTCCAAAAGAATATGTGAGTACTGGGATGACATATGTGTTTATTGCTTTAACTGTGTGTTTTGCATTTAACTGTGTTCTGAGAATAGCATTTAACCTACTTTGGTATTCTTTAATTAATCTTTGCTTTATTTGTGCATGTTCTGTTAGTTTGGCCTGTTGGAATCCTAAATACTTGTAGAACTCGCCCTCTTCCATGGATTCAATAATGTCTCCATTTCCAAGTGCAAAATCTTCTTTCTTCAGGATTCCTTTTTCTATGTGAATTGTTTTGCATTTATCTAGGCCAAATTCCATTTGTATGTCCTTGGTGTATGAATGTGTGATTTGTAGGAGTTGATGAAGTTGTTTTTGTGTGGACGCATAACGTTTTATGTCATCCATGTACATGAGATGTGACAGTGTATACTGTGTTGTTTTTTCGTGTCTGATATTGTAGCTATATTGTGTGTTGTTTAACATGTTGGATAATGGGTTCAGGGCTAGGGAGAACAAGAGAGGACTCAAGGAATCTCCTTGAAAAATTCCTTGCCTAATAAAAATTTGATTTGTTTGTATGGAAGTGTTACTAACCCTGATATGTAGTGTTGTTCTCCAGTGCTGCATAGTGTTTTGAAAGAATGTAATGAGTGATGGATGTATTTTGTACATGTGTAGAATATGTAGCAGCCAACTGTGTGGAACACTGTCGAATGCTTTTCTGTAGTCTATATATGCCATGTGTATGTTTCTGTGTTGTTTGTGTGCTTGCCGTAGAATGACTGAATCTATGAGTAACTGTTCTTTGCATCCCCTGTGGTTTCTATGGCAACCTTTTTGTTGTTCCGTTAGAATGTCGTGTTCTTCAACATGTTTGTATATTTTGTTTACAATACATTGACATCCTGTTGCAGAGTGTTGGAAGACATGTAATTGGTCTGTATTGTGTGGGGTCTGTGGTATTGTTGTTTTTAGGTTTCATGTAGGTGATGCCCTGAGTAAGAAAATTTGGCATGTCTTGTGGATTGATGATGATGTGTGTTAGGTGTTTAGCTAGTTCCTGGTGCAGTGATGTAAACTTTTTGTACCAGAAATTGTGAATGTTGTCTACACCAGGTGTCTTCCAGGTGTTGTGCGTTCTGTTAACAGAGTAGCGGATGTCGTGTACGTTTATTTCAGCACAGGGCATAGTTTGTTGTGCAAGTTTCTGTTCTCTTCCTCGATCCAGCCTGCATCGGCATTGTGCGTGACAGCACTGGACCAAAGAGAAGACCAATATGTTGTGAGTTCTTCTTCTGTTGGTGTGCCACTGTGCTGTGTATCAGTGTTTGCTTTGTTATTAATTTGTCTGTAAAAGAGTTTTTCATTGTTTGTAAATAATTTATTTTGTTGTTTTCGTAGTGTACATGTTTTGTATCGTTTGAGTCTACATGCTTTGGCAGCAAGTTTTTGTTTTAGCGTATCAATGTATTTTGTAATGTGTGTGTTGTGATGTTCGTGTTTTGTGTGTGTTTTTATTTTCTTGAAAATGTTTTTGAGCTGTTTCCTTAATTTGGGTGTTATGTTGTTTTTAGTGTATTGTGTCAGCCTGCCTAATTGCTGTCTAATGTCATTTATTTGTGTTTCTATTCTTCTCTGCCAGGCAGGCTTGTGATAGAATTGAGTTTTCTGTGTATTTGTCTGTGACTGTACTTTCAGTCCATGGTGTGTCACTACTGTGACTGCCCCAGCATAAACTAATGTATGAATGTCTGCGAGTGTAGAAATTGAATGAATGTAGTGTGGTAGTGAGTGAGTGTTTACATAATTTAGTGTTTTTCCTACTTCCTTTGACGTGTTGATTTTTGGTATTCGTGGTCGTTGTGTGGGATCTGTGCCTGCATATTTAGTGAGTGTTTCCTGAAATAAAAGTGAGAGCGTATTAACTAAATTTATGTCTACGTTATCAGTGATGAATGAGGAAGTGTTTGTAGTATCAATAGTGGTAGTTGTTGTGTGTGTGCTGTAATCAGTGCTTGTTGCTGGATTATCCTGACAGGTTACGTGATCTTCATTAATGTTAGATGTTTCTGTCTGTCGATGTATTTGATCAGCAACCTGTTGTTTGATAAGTTCAAGTGTTGTTTGTGGAATAAGGTTGTTGTGTGTAATTGTTCTTTTTTGATCAACAACCCTTTGTTCGGTGACAGTGAGATGAGGATACTGTTGTGTGAATCTATGGTGTAGTTGTTGTCTGTATGCTGTGATGTTTGTTTCGAGTTTTGTGATGGTGTAATAAGTACGGATGATAAACTCGTTCATTTCCGTGTCCATTTCATCCGTTGGCGTGGTTTTCCAGCCTTTGTGGTCTGTGGATGCATTGCCACAGAAACACCAAGGCTGGGTTGGTTCCTCACATCTGTTGAGGGCATTGCAGTAGCCATGCTTGGGCCGGTGCTGCTTTCGCCACCGGTAACCAAGGGAGACTGTGGCCTATTTTTCGAACGTGAGCCTCTGCCTAACCCACGAACGCGGACCTTGTTAACCCAGGCGACGTCCGAGCCGGTATCACATTTAGATCTGGTTACTACCATGATACATATCTCCACAGAATGTGGGTGTGTGGTCACTCTTAGCTTCATTTCTCCCCATAGACCTTACTGGCATGGGTGTCCCTACCAGGAGCTTGTGCTCCAGCCTGCATTGCCCTATGGATCAGTAAAATTACTGGGCTCTTCCACCACGACTAGGTGATGACCACGGGAGAGTTATTATTATTATTATTATTATTATTATTATATTCTCTTGTATTATTATTTTACTTTCCATTGCAATTAAAAATTGATTGAAACCAAAATAAAATATTTTCTAAAATGTCTTACTAAATTAAAAATTCATCTTTAAGATTAATACTTTGTAGAATATAATTAATGTTGTTTTTATACAAAATAAAATATATGAGAAGAAGCTTATTTTTGCCAGGACCAATAATTTTTCGGAGATAGACAGGTTTTGTATTATTGACATTGTAAACAAAACAAGTTGAACTTACAGTTAATGTTAACAGAATGTTTTAATATGGAAAATAAACTTCTTAAACAACAGTTTTGCTTTAATAATTAAATAATGGGTGTCAATAATAATTAACAAATTCTTTAATTCATTAATCAGCTGTTTATACTTACATTTTACTTACACATTGGACCGAATAATAAATTTTGTTCAATATCCAACTAGTCACTAGTTTAGTGTACCTTTAAGCATGCGATCCTTAATATGATTTTAATACTGTAACGAATTTTAGCTTTTTGTATGCATTTTTATCAAACATTTTTTTGTTTATGTTTCTAAATATAACTTTACTTTGTTAAAAAAATATTTTTTGACAAATTTTAAACATATCCAGTAAGAATTCATATATATATACTCAATGTTTCCAAGTTGGCAATTACTATAAACAAATGTCTCGTAGGTTGCCCGAGACGTTCGAGGTTATTAATCCTTAATGGCGAGAGTAAACAGTAAGACAGACGACTAAAACTCCCGCAAGACAAAGACGACAAAACGCTATGCGTCGGACAATCGACAGAAAATTCATACGTGCAACTTTACAAGAAAGGTATAAACTGTTGGACAGAGGGCTGTAATGTTAATTTCTATGAATTTCAATTAAATCTACACATCAGTGTACTCGTGCTTGTCTACAACAGTCATCAAAAATACATATAACCTCCTTAAGCCAGTATTTATTTTTTAATGAATATTCAAAGTGCTCGGCGGACGTGGACTAGTTAGCCGTTAACTCCAAGCAATCCGTTTGAAAAGCAAAGTATTGTGTAAAATTCAATTCCGGATGCGCTATACACAATATTATATCTATGTTATATATTGTTTGATCAGAAAAATGTATCATATACTTTATTAAATGTTATCATCATTAAATATTCTCAAAGTTATTCTTTAATTTTGAAACGACAAATATCAAAAAATATGTTACTTTCAACAATCTTGAAATAAAATATCATTTTAATCATCCCAATGATTAAAAATTACAAGTTTTATTTATTTCATTGCATGATTTGTTATCTTGCAATGTTATTTTAGTCAAACAGAATAAGAGAAAAGCTTCAGACTAGACTATCTCCACTCTATTAATGGCAATATTTATGCATGGTAACTGACCATTTCATTAAGATTCACAGATTTTTCTACAAATTTCATTTATGCTTTATTTTTATAAACTTTTACAAATTAAATTTTTAAAAACTTTATATTTAAGGCATGGATATTTTAAATGTCTCAGTCTAAAAAGCATAAACCAAGTCACAAACTAAAACTTCTAAATTTTCACATTATTTTTTACTAATGTTTAATTAAGTAACAAGGTTCAATGTTAAAGGTACACAAAGTCATTGTTAGCTTGTAAAAATTTTAATGATTGGAACACTATTTTCAATTAGCAGTTATGAAATACACTAAAGAAAAGATTGACTTTAAGTTTAAAGCTAAAGTTCTACGTTACTAACTTTTAAGTTAAAAAAGGGATTTGAATCGATAATTCATAAGCCAGTTTCTCAAATGTGTAAATATTTATAATTAAAATGACTGGTTGATTTGATTTACATTGCAAAATGAATATTTCCTAAAAGTTTTTCTGCAATAAAAGAGAGATTAACTTAAAGAAATTTCATATCATTAACTTATAAATTGTTTAAGAATATTCGATAAGTATTTGTTAGTGAAAATAAAAGCAGCTCCCCCTAAACATCCTTCCAAAATTACAATAAAAAGTCAGTAGTCAAATATTTCAGATTTTTATTTAACTGTTCTTTAAACTTGGTTTAATATTAGGTTCAGACAAGACTAATAAAAACAGATAGAGTAAAAACTGTCCAAAATGGAAAACCTGCCTAAAAGGAACAATTCTTAGGAATGCAGTGATTTTGTGTTGAAAATACCCATTCGAAACAGAAACCTGCCAAACTGGAAAAAATATTTGGAACTGTATGAGTCTGGTTTACACAGGTTTCACTGTACTTAAAAAATAATTTTCTGTTACATTTAATTTTTAAACCCTTACCACTTAAATTTTACATCAAGTACTCTTCTCCAACATATGCTTTTCAAGCAAGAATAAACTGGAACAAATATGTTAACAAAACTTTGTACATTATCATTTATGTGGTATGTTCAAAAAGTTCACAGAAAATATTTTTATCTCCTTTTCTATTAACTCTATATATATTTAGACAACATTACCCTCAAATGTCCCGGAATGCCTCATTTGTGACCATCTGCAGTACCAAAGACCTCATCCTCACTGATGAATTTTTAGCCTTTTGTGTGTGCTTTTATGCAGGGAAACAGGTGGATTTCCTAAGGGGCAGATAGTATTTCCAGAATTTGTTGAGGTGTCTTCAAAAGCACAAAATTTGTTCTTTGTTCAATACTGAACATTTTCACATCAAACCTTATTCCAAAATCTCACTTTTGCCATGTTGTGAAATACATACTTGGACACGTTGCAAACTGATCGTGACATCGTCACCTCGTGAACCACGAACTGGTACATAGTTGCCGAGTATTAAAAACAAATGTGAAACGTTCTCTCTACACAAATTACAGATATTTTCTAAGAACTTTTTAAACAGACTTTGTGTAACAAAAATCAACGTAAATTTTGGAGTGAGAAAAATGCTTCTTTAAATTAGTTATCATTTTACTACAGTTGTCAATTTTTAAAGAGGGTGACATGCTACAAATTTCTTAAATGAGTGGAAAACAGACAAAAATGTTGGCAAGTCTGTTGTCATTCTGATATACCAAGTATTTTTCTATGCTTGGTATATCAGAAAATAAAACTTGAAAAATAAAGGGTTTGAGCAACTAAACGTAAAAGGACGTAAGCATACAAGATATACAAAACCATAAATGAGAAATTAAAACATTATTTGCACAGTAATAACAGAGAAAATAGGTTAAAGAAATGCCAACAAGAAACTAAAAACAAACTTTCTAATAATAACAATATAAATAAAATATAATATATACACAGTCAGAGTATAGAAGTAAAGGTCGATTTTCACTGCAACAGAACCCTCGACAGTTTATCGACACAAAAGTGACTTGTTCCCGTAATCGTGGCATGTCACCGAATGTTGTCACCATACGGCATACGTTGAGAATAAAAGACTTGCTAGTTTATCTACGAGACCTATCTGTAGATTTCATTGTTGATGCAATAATTGTTCATTTCTATTCTTTTAGATTTATATCATTACACATGGGTGTTCTTTTTACAAACAACAAATTATCATCCCTTATTAATTTCATTAGAATTTTATAACTGAAAGACTGGAATAACAATGGTCTAACCATCTATGTTGGAACTAAGTTAACAGTGCCATACTTTCATGTATTAAATATACTGTCTAAATATGATGAAAAATTACTAGGGTTCTCTAAGTATTAATAGAAAAAACTGTTATGGTCACGTTTCAATTGAAAAAAGTTTCTTGTATGTAGTCATACCAAGAGTTGTCAGTTTTGAATAAGAATAGAGAAGTTGCGGCCGACGTTTTCGGCCCTAAACGTGAATGTCTGATGTCAAGCACAGCCATCTGGCAATTCTAGAAGGTTGATAATGGCATTTGCAATGTCTAGCACAGCAAGTAAAAGTTTGGCCCAAACTTATTCATTTTTTTGTGTTTGGGGTTAAAATTATGACATATTTTATTAAAATAATGATTATTTAAGCACTCACGAATAATATTGTAAAGAAACAGACAATTTTAATCCAGAAATTATTTAATTATTGACTTTTTTCGAAAGTGATGTGAAGTGCCTATAGAATTCACATATATTTCTGTTCATAATAGCTTATCATAGTCCTGTAGGTGTAGGTTTGTTCTTTCACAGCATCAACAGCATAATATGTTTGTAAATTTTCTAAAAATAACTTCCCAAGCTGCTTTCGGATTTACATATTTCCCTCAACAAAAGAACAAGGTAGTCCTATCATCCTATCGTACAGTAGGAGACACGACGCTAATTAAAAATAATTATTCGGTGTTATATTAAAGATCCTATAATACTTTAGCTCAGTGTAAACTAAATGTAAACTATTAAAGATCCTATATCCTATAAATACTTTAAAATAGTTTAATTTGTTTATTTACCTTTGCTAGTAACATTCGTCATTGTTAAACGTGTTTTGCCATTTTTCAACAATATTCCACGAGTCGGTGTGCGACACAAACACGTATGCTTCCGTTTGCTTTACGAGTTTAACGTTTGAACTTCGGCCGCAACTTCTCTAATGTTTGATATAACATTATATACACGTTGATTGCATATTTGTAAGTATTGATCAATACAAAAGCAACATGAATGTTTTGTACTGATGAATACTTGATTCTTCCATTTACCATCACAAAAGCCAAAAACATTCCCTTTTCCATTTGCTGCAACAAAATTGCCGTTGTAGCAACAATGGCAATTTTCTTGCTGCTTTGCAGCTTTCTGCAGATTCTGTCGTAGTGACAACCAGCCTTGAAACTTAAGATTGAAAATATATTATTTAGATGAATTTAATAAGAATAAAATTTAAAACACAATAGTGATATCTTTATCCAGAAAAACAATTTACTAGAGAATTAACATTTTCAACCTGTTTGATATGCCAACACCAGTTCACCCAAATTTATATATATATAATAAAATGCAAATGTATAGATAAATAAAGAGGATATATTCTTTTAATGTAAAATTACCTTTTCTAAAGTTTTCTAATGGCTATACATAAAATTTAAAAAACTAAATTTCAGATATGAATTTTAATCTTGAAATTTGACATTTATTAAAATAAATTTTCATTTTTATGATCTAGAATCAGAAGTGATAAAATAATCATAAAATTATTATAATAAAATTTAACTATTCTCTGCAATAATTTTCTTCATTTCAATTATCTACAATCATACTTTAAATAATAATATTAATTGTAAATATTTATTTTACTATACTAAATATAAGCATTATCTTATTTAAAATATATATATGCACACACACGCACACATAATTATTTAATGTTAAACACATTTAAAAGTCAAGTAAAAAACAAAAATTAAATTATTAATTAAATTTATATATATACAGGATATACAGAAAATAATTTCCATTGTTTAGAAGGAAAAAAGGATTATAAACAATGGCTATGGAGATTTAAAAATTTGTAATTTCATTCTTCAACAGACATACAAAGCTGATTTTGCATGCATATGACTTCTGTATTCACTTAGTTTACACTGAGCTCTTAATGTCCTGTAATTCATAATTGGTTCTGAATTTATGTATTACATTTGGTCCACAAATTACAAAAGAATTATACAGTGACAAAACAAAATCTTTTTGTAAATTTGGCATTAATAATCACAAATATGATTATATTAAAAATTTTGTTTATGTACTACTTGCAAGCATAAAATATTTAAACGTGGCGATTCAGATACATTAGGCTGCACGAAGCATTCCGTCTAAGACTCTAATTTTTTGTAAGCTTAATTATTAAAAACATGTAATTAGGAAATAAGATATGGTAATTATATAATGCAATATTTTAACTTTTTAGGTTGACGTATCAATTTCGAGGTCGTTTGCCCGGATTCGATGCCGGGTTCTTTATAGTAGTAGGCCGATCGCCCGAACCTCCGACAAAAACAGTTCGAGATATTTGTCGATAAATCTCGAAATATTATTTTCTAAACATCCTGTATTAACAGTTAATAAAACATTTTACATCTTATTATAGTTAGAGGGGGAAAAAAACATAAAACAATAAACGGATTAGCAAACAATTAGTAAAACAATGAAAGAAGTTACTGCATACTTTATCAAAAAAATGCATTTTGTGATTTATCAAGAAAAAGAAAAAAATGTTTTTTTAGTTTAATTTACCAAAAGATCCTATTACTAAATTTAATATTGTCAAAGTTTTGAAGAAAAAAAAAATTATTTCACTAAAATAATCTAATGTTTAGAATCAATAATAATGATTCAATTCATGTACAATTTTTTCCAATGAATCTGAGACAATGTTTTCAAACTTTAAATACTGTTAATAAATTATTCTTTAGAAATTTATTTTATGATAAATGTATTTTTTCGATAATTTGAATTTAGTAGCTTATACTGTCCTCGGATATTAATTAATATTACGTATGTATTAATTAAATGATTTTTAAACACTTTTCGGTCAGAAATTTACAGAAAACAATAATTGCACCATGCATTACAGATGTTTTTTATGTAAATATGAAAGATGAGTTGATCAAATAATCTAGTAGACAATTCCAGTCACGCCTTACAGTTTATTTTCCCCTTTTAATCTTATACAGATAAAAGAATTCTTTGTGAAATTTTAACTACCATTTTACTAGAGATAAAATTAAATTAATTTTTAAAAATAATTTATCTGTAATGCTTTTATATTTAATTTTCTATAAATCAATAAATACACAATAATATTCTTAAGATATATCACGTAAATGGGATTTAAAAAAAAAAGTATCACCGTGAAAAATTTCCAATTGTAGTAAAAAAAAAGCTATTAAAACCAATTGGAAATTTTTTGGCAGAGATGTACTTCTATATCACTGCCAAAAAATTCTGATTCACTTGATACATTCTCAAAATATTATCATACAATTTAGCTTATCCTCCAGTGAACAGACAAATATATTGTGGTTTTCTTCTTCCTACTTGTAAAATGTTAATAATGTTTCTTCAATTTTTACTGCTTAGTCAGACATTTTTGAAAATTTAAGTATTGAATAATTTGGAATTATTTCCGTATCCCCGAGTTTAAATTAACGACAGTATATTGCGTATTCAAATTTAATAAGCAAAACATAACCTCCGACAGAAATATTAAAGTTTTTAAAATTAAGTTAAATGAACATTTACTTAAAACAGTTTTATAGATGCATAACTCGTTTAAAGTGGGAAAAAAAATGTTTAATTATAACTTAAACTGAACACTAAATTGAAGTGTGATAAATGACAATGTTTATGTATGACAAAAATTATTATAAAATAATAATAATCATGTAGAAAAAATGCAAACATGAATAACATGAACAATTTTCAAAAGAATTTTAAAAAGTAAATAAAATCTTTTTGAAATAGAATAGTGAAATTTAAATAATGAAATTTAGGACACCAAAAAGCTATATACCTTCATTTTGGCATAATAAAATTAAACAACACTATATGTAAATCAACAAATTGGCAAAATTTATTATGTTTTTCCAAGAACATGAATTTAAATTTATTTTGATAGGTGTATAATTCATAACATCACAATCCTTCTTTCTTGCTTTATCACTAATGAGAAATTTTACTCCTTACAACAATTTTTATACAATGTAAACGATAATATATGTTGTACGCTATATTTTAAGTTTCGTATTTATTAAGAAATTTCGATCTCTGTTAATTTTTGTAACTTCTTGAATGTAAAAATTTAATTTTTTAAAAATGCAAATTAAATTAGTTACGAAAATTGATCTGTTTTCAATGCACACTATATGGATGTATAATGTACGTTGAAAAATTTAATTGAAAGAGGAAAAAAAATTTTAATGAAATATCTATAATAGTATCATATTATTATGATTCACTTACCTAACTCAACAATTAACCAAAAAATAGAAAATATATGATGAAAAATTACTGTATTACCAATTATAACAATCCGTTTAAATTACAGAGTCAGTGTCATCAAAATAATTTAAACTGGAGCAAATTATACTGATAATTTAAACTCAAAATGCATACATGTTGTTAATTATTTCTGCTAATACAAAAAAATAATTCTTTAATATAAATGTTGCTGTAGAGTAGATAATATTACGAATTTAGTCTCTGTAATCCAAGAAACTTTTGGTAGACTAATCTCACAGCAATATGGTTGGCAAATTGATTTTATTTAAAACTACATCATATGCATTTTGGGTTGGTCTAATTTGTTCTGTGAAAATTATATATTTGTAAATATTTGTAAATATATTAATAAAAGTAGTAATAATAAGTTAGATTGTTTAAAAAAAGCTGGTGTTGTATATAAACTTGAATGTAATTGTCAAAATTCGTGCGTGTATATTGGTGAAACCGGGCGTGTGTTAGAAGTAAGAGTTAAGCCCTGGTCACACTATGCGATTTCCAGCCACACGGGTGACTGCAACCGCAACGGCTGTTCCCGTTAACTAGTAATCCCCCTCGAAAACTGGCGCGACTGCAACCGCAACTAGAAACAAAAAGTTTGTTCTACTCGCGACGGTTGCAAACGCGCATCCAATCAGAAAACATCGTTGTGCCACATCATACTTTGTGTTCTTTATTTGTCAACATATCTTGATTATAACATTTGTATTAACTCAGATTCAGTACATTTAAATGCTATATTTGATAGAAATCAAATCTGAATTTATAAAAGTTATTCTTAGATTCATTTTAAAAAGTTTGATTACTTTTAATAATATACAATTGAATAAAATAAATGCTTATATAAAAGAGAAAATATATCATTCATAAATGAATTAAATCATTCAAGCTTTCTTCTAAACAACACTTAACCTCCAATATTCACTTTTATATTGATAAATAGCATCCAAAACTTCTGGGATAATGACTAATATCGAATTATGGGCCACTCTAAATTGGTATATCAAACTACGAAACGTTTCACCTATTAATATAAGATTTATTCATACGGATATATCCCCTATAACCTTCGGCATCCGAAAGCCTTAATTCATTCATCAGCTGGTGAAAGCACGATTGTTTAGCCCGTTGATTTTTATTTCGCCAAGTTTTAATCCAGCATGAACGTTTTTTCTTATTTTCTCTTCGTATATTCTCGCCAGCTCTAACAAAATTAGCGCCTTTTTCCTTTTATTCATTCCGGAAAAGGAACTGCTCGCTATTTTAATAAGGAAAGTAGCTAAAATTCCGTAAATACTCTTAAGTAGAATGTAAAATGTCGGTAAACTCAGGAAAGTAGACAAAAACAAGCTACTGTAGTTTTATTGGTTTATTATAGGGTCACGTGTTTCAGAGTTGCAACGTCAACGAACAATGTGTGACCACGAGAAGACACGCGCGACTCGCGCTTGTTGCAGTTGCGGTCGCCTGCGCGGCTGAAAATCGCATAGTGTGACCAGGACTTTAAGGAACACGAAGCTGCCATCCGACTCGAGTACAGTAATTCCCCGTGGTTTAACCACACTAATAATAATAACTCTAATATTAACCAAAATAATATCAAAATTTTGCATGTTGAAAAAGATATGTATAAAAGAGAATTCAAAGAACATATAGAAGTAAGAAATCAAAAAAATAATAATTTAATTAATAACTCGAAAGGTATGGAAATTGATTACCACCAGTACAATTTAATAGATGGTGCTAAAATAAGTTAATAAGTAATAAGTGATCGTCACGTGATTATTATTATAATAAAATTCAACCCGGTATAAGTGAACTAATTGAACTATTAGTTCACTTATACTGGGTTAAATTTTTTTATTTTTTATTTTAACAATTTTGTGAGGTTTGTTAAAATATTTTATGCATCGTGAATGCATTCTACCTATACATTTGTTTGTCAGCTTTAACCATTTGCTGTTTTTAGAGTGTTTATTATACATCTGTGGAGAAAATATTTTTTACTTTGATACCAAGGTGAGGGTTTGCTCTGCCACCCATCTAAATATAATGTTGTAATTTACACCAACGTATATTCACCGAAGAGGAGTTGGAACAAATTAGACCAACCCGAAATGCATATGATGTAGTTCTAAATAAAATCAATTTGCCAACCATATTGCTGCGAGATTAGTCTACCAAAAGTTTTTTGGATTACAGAGACTAAATTCATAATATTATACAAAAAATAATATTAAAAACCCTATAATGTCCATAGAAGAAAAAAAAAATATCAATTTGTAGCTTACTACAATTTAACAATCTTTCTTATTGTACAATAAATCACAGTAAATAAAGTACAGTGAAATTCTGTTAACCCAGCGTTGTCAGGACTGATGCAATGCCGGTTTATTGAATGTATTGCCTTATTGGTTAAATGAAGAGTTTTTGGTTTTTTTCAATTCCCTGGACACTATTTTACATATCTTCGCATGTGAAACTGTAAAAATCTGCTGTTTGTGATTGATTAACAAGCTATTTCAATTTTTCCAGGCTATTCTTACTCTTGGTTGGATTGAAACAAGAACATTATTCTTACTTTGTGCTTTGTACATTTTTATTGCATGTAAATACAGATGCACTCTAAATTATCAAAGTACACTAATGGTATTCTACAGTAGTGGTTTCCATGTTAATTACCGATTCCAAGTATCCTACATATTTCTCTTCTCATATCAAACTCGTGCACTAGTGTCTTTGGAAAAATCTTTAGAAAACTCATGTGCAATCTAACTGATTTTTATCTAGTGTCGTCATGTCTCCCGGTCTTCCTGTTTCCACAATGTTTATATTGGAAGTTGTCGACGACAACGGTGAAGAAAAATGTGCCAATAACCCCCAATGACATGCTGGATGTGCTGGCTTACCAGGTTTGCCAGCAGACTGGATGCTGGGTTAAAGGAATTTCACTGTGCAAATGAAATTCCATATTTCAACTCTGAATAAACTTTCACAAAACTTTCATTTAAGCAAAAAATTATCAATTTAAATTTTATTTTATTTTATACTACTAAAATGAAATAATTAGATTTATAATGCACTTTATTATTTTAAATGCAAAATGTTTGTTGTACTAAAAGACACACTAACAACAAAAATTCAAATGTGTGTTGTGAACTGATGACTACAAACTTAAAGAATTTGAAAATTAAAATTTTGACTACCTCAATCATGAAATACATTTTTTCAATAATCTACAGAATTGCCTATCAATATAGTATTTCAAATAAGTATTAAATGCATAATTCAAATAATTCTATGATAAAAAAAATATGTGAATTTGAAAAAGTAATACTATTCTTATGTAATAATAATTTGCAAAGAATCCTTACTAATTTATTTTTTGATAACATTTGCATAATTATTGTATCTGATAAAAAAATATAATTTTGATAAATAATACACATGCAGACACAATTTACAACGTATTTTCTATACTAGTTCTACTAAAGAGAAAATAAAAAAGATCACTGGAGGATAAGCTGATAAGAAAAAAAAACAATCCTAACAAAATACAAAATAATTAATACAAATGAATACTCCAACATAATGCATTATGCATGTACAGTATAATAAAGTCATTGGTAATGTATTATTTTGTAATTATATTTCAATTTTCAAATGTGTCAAAATTGAATAATATGCATTTAATTTTTTATCATTTAACAACATTGTAAAATTGAATTTATTACACTCCAATTTTCCATCATGCTCTTTTGATCAAATATTTATGAGAGATTCATAAAAGTCTATGCAGTTTAATTATATTTTGTATAGTTTACTGATGTTTAAAACATAATATAGAGTGAAACCTGCTAATGTGACCACTGAAGAAACCAGCTCAAAGTGGTCAACTTACACAGGTAATCATATTAGCAGGTTTCACTGTTATGAAATTAAACACACATTTTATTTTTTCTTTTATTTGTTTTAGAGCTGTCAAAATATCAATAAGAAACTATGTTACATGAGGTGAAACCATAATAGAAACTGTATATAGCTTAGATTAAGTTACTCTCTTTTAATAACTCCTTGTAATCTACTTTTGATCATATTTAACATTTGCAATTCCGAAAATTAAACAATTTTTGAATTAAGGAGAATGTTACAGAAGAAATACAACTATTTCCAATCATATAGGAAAGCTGAATCTCTGTTTGCACTCTGTATGATATAAAGAAAACTTTGCTAAAGTTTTTTTTTCTATCCGTGGATTGTTAAATGGATGTTCATTATAACTAAAAAAATGTTTTTAAAATAAAAATTTACAAAAATAATGCTTTTAAACTAATAATATTTAAATTAAAATGGCTAACTTTGTGTGTGTAAAAATTTGTGTACTTCTACATACATATTCAAAGGTATCCATCCAATGTAAACATTTATTATAATTTGTATTATACATATTAATTTTACACAAAATGAAACACAGTATTTTGACAGTTCTGCTAATAATTTTTTTGTTTTAAATATAATAATTAATATCAATCAAAATGATGACAGCTAAATATTTAATTTGCTAAGATCTTTTGGCAAATAGAGATTTTTGTTAAAATTTACAATTTTAAACCAAAAACATGTTATATAATAGAAAAGAAAAGAATTATTATATTCATAAAATAAATCCATGCAACACTTACCTTGTAGCAAAAGGAAGAAACCATTTTTGTTTGTCTTCTCCAAAAACTTCAATAAAATTAGCATATTTACCCAAACTAAACCCATTTTTATCAGGACCGTATCTGAATATAGGAGGTCGAAAGGATTCTGTTGAAAAGAAATTAAAAATCTGCTATTACAGAATAACAAAATAATTTAAATTATTAATGATTCAATTGACAAAGATTTGCCACTGATAAGGTTAATACTAAACAAAATGTAACATTTAATTAATGTATATAATATACAATAACAAAATATCATTTCTACAAGTGGCCAATAAAATGCAAAAAAATTCTTTTTTTTTCCTTTCATTCTTTGCTTTTTATTTATTTATTAATTATTGCTTTCATTTCTGAACTTTCAAATTTTTCACGTCATTTCTTCATAAAATTGTCAATGATCATCTTTTTGCGAAAGTTAACCCTTTGCCTCCAAAGGTACCGATCGATCGTTACCCCGGCTTGTTAAGCGAAACTTCGAGGGTACCGATTCGTCGTTACTTTGGTAAATGTTGATAAATTTTACAAAAATCGATAACGGATGTCGGCACTTCACGGCATTGTCTTGTTTATCGTCTGTTTTACATATTTTTGTCCGGGTGGTGTTTTGTTGACTTAAAAAATTTTAATTAATGCTTTTTTTTTCTTAATTTATTGCTTTCTGGTAATTTTTTTTTCATTTTTAGCAAATTCTTGCAATAATATTACTATCATAAGTTCATTTATGCTATAATAAGTTTATTTAGTTATAATAAGTCAACGTGTTATAAATATTCAAGTTGTGGTCTTCAGTTCCGATATTTTGTATATTTTTTTATTTTTATTGAAAATATCTGCAAATGTTACATGTATTGTTACTAGTAATCATATGTTTATTACAAAAATATATAATTTTGTTCGACATGAAGTGAATAAAGTATATTAGTTCATTATATTAGTTGATAGCAGAATAAAATTTTGATTTCAAACACATGTTTGATATAATAGTGCGATAATTTCACAACGAATAAACGTACATGCATAAGTTTTATATGGAATTATACAAAATGATATTCTGTCTTCCTGGCTCCGTGCCAGCAAACAACTGTGTAACCAGACAATGTTAATTTTCACAAAATGTTAAAAATTATAAAGTTTGTGTGTCAGTTCTGATATATATTATTATTTTTCTTATAAATTTTTCTAATAAAATGTATTAAAAAATATCGTATTTAAAACTAAAGATATTAATAAATATACGTGACTTTTTTTCATATAGATATAATGATAATTTGATTTTTGGTAAATTTTTAAAATAATATCGCCCGACCGACCTATATTGCCTTAGGAGGGATCACAAAATAAACATAAACAAGATGTCGGGGGTAAAGGGTTAAAATATGCAGAGAAACGTTTTCAATTAGAAGTTATCATATTTACACAAAAAAAACATGCAATTTTCAAATGCAGTGTGATCCTAAAGATTGATGCAGTTTTCTACTTAAGTAACTGAAGATATACAAATTTTAAAAACATGTAGTAAATAATATCCAATAGTCTAAATTTTGAAGTTTTTTATGTAATAATTTTTTTTATCAATGTAAGACTATTTTATTTTATTTTATAGATTCCATTAGTGAATGTGTGATAGTAAAAAACAAAGAAGAAAGTAAACTATATTAATGCTTTTTAGCAATCAGAAACTACACCAGTATAACAAGTCCTATTAATAAACAAGGTCCAAGTAGACAATATAGAAACAAAAAGTAAACTACATGTTTTGACTTGTAGAATTAAAGACAATAGTAGCTGTTAGAAGGAACTCATTATGGTAAATTTGACATAATGAATAGTGGCAATTTGAAAGATCATTTTTCATGGGGCCAAACACATGGAAATTACAAGGCACGAGGGGACCTATTCTGAGCTCTTCCGATAACTGAACGAGAGCGATACACGGGACGTTCGATAAGTCCCCTTAGCGAAAGGCAGTTAACGAACCTTAGACAAATCGCTATTCTGTGCTCCACGTTAAGTGAGTTTCGCTATGGGTAGTCGGTCGAGATGCGTCCGGGTTCCGTGCTATCGATAGCTATTACGCTTTAACCAATCGCAGTTTAGTTAACATTGTATTTTGTCACGTGACTGCAACCCGCCATTTTCTAAGCGAAGCACGTGCTTTTAGCATTGTCGTGTACTAGCGCTAGTGATATAGTTTTGCTTTGTTTTAAAATGTCTGGGTCTATTACTGGATCTATTTTGTCAGTCCATCCGTTAAGCAAACATTTGTTTTTAAAAATTATAATTTATGTGATAGATAGTCATGTATAGTGTATAGTTTACTGTTAAGTTACGTATATGGAATGTATTTTTTTTATACTAAAACTAATGAATTAAAGCCGACATTAAACTTAGATAAAATCTACAAAATAAAGATTTCTATTATTACACAATGCTAACATTTTACAATTATACAAAGTATGTCTAAGTTTCTTGGTATATTTCTATATAACTTCGTGTAATTAATGTATTTTTAATTCATTCATTAAGAATAAAATGACAAACTTAATTTTGCCACAAGTTCTACTTCTATAAACCTTATAACCAAATTAGAATTAGTATTATGATTAAATGTCAAATGCAATACATCTTATTAAATGTAAATATTATTTGCATAGACATGGAGAGACTGGAAAGCAAACATTAAAAGCATTAAAAGTAAAGCCTCACAACAAAAAAAAAAAAAAAAAGAAAGAAATCAACGTTTCAAACAGGAGGTGGGCCTTCAGTTAATCAAAAATTAACTGAAGTTGAAGAAAGAGTACTAAATTTAATCGGTGTTACTGCTGTCCCCTTTCTCCAATTGCTCGTGAAGTAAAATCATTCTTACCCGAGAAGACGCCATGTTGTTTTCACTTTCGTTACATTCCTAAAGGCAGCTTGAGAGTGACCGATAACAAAAGCTTAGTTATTGCACGTGGCTATCGACACCGAAAACGAAACGTACGGCTCGGAATAGCATTTTCACAGTAGATTAAACGCGAATCATGTGGTTCCGATAAAAACTGGTTTTTATCATATTCGTTAGCTTAACGATACTACTCAGAATAGGTCCCAAGGTCTGGACTGTAGGGAGAATGTTCCCATACAATCTGAATTTTTCCAGTAGAATCTGTATGACGCCTGTTGAATGGTATGTGGTATTGTCATGCAAAAGCTTTTTCATCATACACTTCCCTCAGCTGGCATTGAATTTCAGTGGAATTACATCTTTTTGCCTATAAGAAAAGTTTCTACATAAATTTCCATTTGGACACTACATCTTTCATGACTGAAAACAGATTAACCTCTGCAGCCACATAAACAAATCTGCTATGCCTTGTAGCCTGAAGTACCATCAATCTTGCCACCAGATTTCATCTAATCATCATTTATCAACAAAAAGTTCTTACCAATTGCAACTTATTTTTTGACTCTCCCATGTATTTTCCATTATAAGTTTACAAATAGTCTAATGTTGATTTGATACTAATACCTATGATCACTATAAGTAGCATTTGCACTATAGTTGTTTATATTCAATCATTGACAACCACTCTTTGGTGCTTTAAGATTATCAAGCAAATAATCTTAAGTTATAAAATTTGAATCTAAAAATACAAATAGATATCAGGTTCTATCAATTTAGCTTAGTTTGTGCTTTGTATTTCAGTATATCTTGAAATAATACAGAATTCACAATCCTCCTTAATTCATTTTCATCATTTGAAGTATACCCACAAACATTGAACTGTTCATGAATCGTTGTCTTTCACAGTATTAGAAAATCAAAACCTCTTTCTTAGTTACCATATTTGGTAAAGTAGAATTGTTTTGCTACATCTCATTGCCTGTTATAAACAAATGACCATTTCCAATGGGCTATTGTTACAACCTTATTTTACAGCATAAGCTGACTGTTCACAAGGTGGTACAAAGCATTTTACAACAGAAAATACAATGCAAAAATTCACTGTTATTAGAGAGATTAATTGAAAGATATTATTCCTGAGATTAACTAAAAATATATAATGCAGTTTCAATTTATAAATAATCTTTAATATATTTTAACTGTATCAATCAAAAAACTTTAGGGCAATAAATTCAAAAAAAAGACATACCAAGAGTTGATCTGTTCACAGATACTAAGTAACAGTGATAACCAAACAGCGATACTAAACTGATAGCAAACATCACAGAAACGAAGAAAAGAAATAATATGTGAAATTTTCCCCAACCTTCCAAGTCATTCTGTAAAAGAAAAAAAGATTTTTATAATATGATAAATAAGGTCCTTTAGTGAATTACAAAAGTTATTCATGTAATATAAAAGTAATTATACTCACTGTCCAAAATTTTATAAAATATTGAAGTGTTGTTGCAGCAATGAAGACACAATATATTAATGCATAGCCCAGAAATAATATAAAGAATTTGTAATTTGTAAATGATACACAGTTATTAACCCTATAACAAAAAATTAATCTTTATTCATCACTCAATTTGTTTCTTTATATAATCTTATACATTAATGTATTAAAATAAATGAACTAGACTGGGTTAAAAATAACAAAAAAAATAACAACAAAACTCGGTAAAATTAAATAATTTCTAATTGTTAGACCGGCGATTCCCAAACTTTTTCGAGCCACCGCCTCTTTGTTCCATGAACTTATACCCAATATTCCCTAGCCCATTTTTCTGTGTGAAAAAGGTTTGGAAATATTCTTAGAAAAAGTTTTGTATGAACCTCACATTGTGTGTCCTTACTGTATATTGTTCTCAATATCCGAAAACCATTAAACGCAATGTTTCTTCTTACCCGTTTTAATGGAAGAAAAGGGAAAGTCGTCGGTGATCCCTAACACTTGTCTATGGTCACTGTTTGGTCATTACAATGCCTCCAGCACCCCACTGCTACTTCTTGCCCTACTAGATTATTCACCACCTACAGGGAGTAGTAGCACCCACTTTGGAAACCACTGTGTTAGACTATTTAACCAAAAAATTAAATAAAAAGAGAATTGATTTAAGAATTTTTACTTTTTCTCTATCTCTTTATTTTATTTAATTATTGATGAAAATTACATGAAGAATTTAAATTACTTGTCAGTATATGGATGAGATTAATATGATGAGTAGAAAAGACAGAATATTTCCAATCGTTATTCCTCTTTTTTTGAGATTTAATTCTTTAAGAGGTAGATGTTTTTATGCATATTTATTTTTAAAAAAGCATTACATATAATTTAATTTATTACAGAATTTATTTAATAGCAGCTATTCAGTGTTTTAGAATTTTAAATTTAATTATTGACATACATCACCAAATAGTGTTCTAGCTTATCTTGCAAATGTCAATTATAATGTGCAACTGTACAGTGCTGGTTTAAAATTTATAGTACACTGTTTATATTAAAACAAATTATTATTTATCTGCATCATTTTAATTGTACTTAATTTGTATTTAAGCTGAAGAGGGGTTTCAAAATGAAACTGTAAAAAATATAAATTAAAATTAATACAGGTTCAAGTTTGTACATCTGTCATAGTGAGCAATTTGGAATAATAGGAAGTACTCTAGCCTCTCTACTCAATAAAATAAAAATTATTATTATTTACAAATATGTGTCTTTATTATAATGTCAATTTTAAGTATAGAATTTCTGAAAATATTCAATATTCTTTAATTAATTAAGCTGACATATTCACAATTATCAGATCACAATGGCTACTACAAAAGCTTTTATGTAGCAAAAGTATTTAGAGCTTGCATTTGAAAGTAATATTCTATAAATATGGACTATTCATTGGTCTTTGCAGACCATATTTTCAAAAATACATGTATAGGTGATACTAATCTTATCAAAAATATCATAAGAAAAAAATCTTGAATAAATGTCAAAATTAGAAATGTGAAATAGCACCACAATATTTTACTAAATACTCCTAAATAGTATGAATTTAGCAGTAGTAACAGTCAAATGGAATATTTCATTATAAAATCTTTAAGTATATCAAACGTCAAAAAGCCCGATACGGATATAGAAACATAACCAAAAACGATTACCTTAAGTAATCGGGCCATAACCACTAATTTAATTATTAATACAAAGTAATTTGTTACTAGAGGTGCCATTATTATAAATTAATTAATTTTTATATACATACCAAGGGCAGTGATGATCCATTTTTAGAATACACCTATTTGAAGAAAGTAACAATAATAATTAGTCAGGTACAACATTACTCAATATCACATACTTTATATAAAATTATATATTTATTATATTACAACAAATTAACCACAAGTCATGTCTCAAACACACTTATGTCTGAGTACATAATGTTATATTGTGGTAATAGTGGTGCTGTAAGTGGCTGTATTTTGAAGTTGAATTTATGTGAAGCCACAATGTTTAAAGCATCAACATGCAAGTCATATGACTTCTGGCACTTAAAACATTACAGCTTATATTTACACGATTTTTATATTCCAGAGAATATGTAACCTAATGAGTTTTTTTACCATTTTATTGTAAAATTGAAATGAATTCATTCACTAGAAAAAGTGTTTTTTATCTCTCCTGAAAAGTTTGTTTTTTGACATTTACAACATTATGGCATTGCACATTTCATATAATTTGCATATTATATTAAATAGAAATTATTTTTTTTATTTTCAATAAATGAATTAATTAATAGATGCTTACAAAAAATACACTTACGTAAAAACCAGATAACTGGAGTGGTTAGTATTCGGGTCGCAAACGTTTTCGTAGCCTCTTCTAGGCACTTCTTCAGGCTTTGTAGTAATAAATCTACGCCGATCGTCGAATTTCAAATATATTCCTTTTGGAAAGAACCGTGTTTCGAATTCCGCCACGTGAAAACGTTCCAACATATTTTTAAACGAAACGATCGCCGGTCCGTGCAGCGCGCACGCGCTTCGAAGCGGTGATGATGTTAATGTTTAAAAATTATCTTCCGGCAGGATCTGCCACGCTGCTGAAAGAGCCAACTCGTCTTTAAAATTGATGCACGTGGTGTTACATCCTGCTCTGTATATTTCCATAGCTTCCAATAATTTGAGATGTTCCGGGTAGTTAGTAGTGAGGATAATGCGGGCTGCGCTAAAGTCCGCCGTGACTTCTTGATCGGTGGCATACGTTGAGAGAGCTGTTGTGAGCCTTTTGTGTAGTATGTCCGCCTTATGTTCTTTAATTCTTATCCCCATTGTACGTTTGGTGGAGCCAATGTAAACCATATCTCTGTCAAATCTGTGGTCTCATGGTGTATATTCCCGGTAGTCTGATTGGGTTCGGAGGATCTTTTCCGTTACGGAGTATTTGGAAAATGGTCTGGCATCTTCTGTAGACTATGCGGACTTGACGTTTTTTGGATATCGTAGCATATAACGATTTTAATCGTGGGTTAAAAGTGATAGGGATCCTTTCAGTATTGTCTTCTTGAATATTTAAGGGCCTTTCCGTCGGATTGTTACACGGTTTCTGGCTATTTCCGTACTTTCTACATAATCCCCTTACCAGGTTGGTGTATCCGTGTTCTACCGCTATTTCGTTTATACGTTCGATCTCCTGATTCAGTGCCTGGTGAGAGGAGGAGTGCGTAAAGGCCCTCCTAACCAAGGCTCTAAAAGCCGCTATTTTATACTGAAATGGGTCACAGGATCCTATCGGAATATACATGGAGGCAGTATCCGTTTTGCGATACACCGAAGTGTGCCTGTTTGGCCCTTCAAAAGCGATATCTATATCCAAGAAATGGATTTTAGAGTTACTATGCTGCTCCACCTCAATTACCAGACCGTAGGGATTTTTGTTCATCGCTTTAATAAATTGATCTATATCTGGTTCCGTCCTCCACAGGATGATGACGTCATCAATGTATCGTTTATAGAGCAGCATGTTGGGTAGGAAGGTAGGAAGAGTGATGTTTTCCAATCTTCTGACCACCATTTCGCAAAGATCCCCCGACACCGGGCTTCCCATAGGAACACCCTTACTTTGCATGTAAATAATCCCATTGAATTGGAATACCGAGCTAAAACAAATCAAGTGTGCCAGCTCCAGAATCTCTTGGTGTACTGATGTATCGTTGACTTTAGAGAACAGGTAGTCTCTTAGTGCGCAGAAGTACGGAGGCAGCTCAATGGAGGGATATAATGATCTGAAGTCCAATACTGTAGCGTAGACTGGGGAGGAGAGTTTTTTAAGCTGTTGTATTAGTTCATTGGAGTTGGATATGGTAAACTCGTAATCCTCTAGGTGCGTGGTGAGCAAGTTGTGTGTGGCTTTCTCTAATATTCGAGTTGGGGCCCTGGCTTTGTCTACTACCGGTCTTAGCTTCTGCTCCTGTTTGTGTGTCTTGGCAAAGGCGAACAATTTAGGAGCGTCGGGGGCATCCACGATAATATTCTTTAAATTTAGCTTGCTGGCGAGCTTCGAGTTGGCTAAACGTTTCACCCTGGATTGTAGCTTATCAATATAATCCTCTTGGACCTCTGTACATTGGGTCTCTCTGATGTATTCATTCAAGTGCCGCTCATAGGTATCACGTTTCATCAATACTAATCTTTTGTCCTTGTCTGCTCTGACCAATGTGATACGATTGTGACGTAACCATCTAGACGTTCTCCGTAATTTATCGCGGAGGGAATAAACTTCGGCTGATTCTTTGGTCTGTCTTAACTTAAAGGTTGCCATCCATCTGTAATATTCTCTTTGTTTCTCCGGAAGTCCTTTTAAGATGGTCTCCATATCCGGAATGTAAGATCTTGTAGCCGTTTTTACCGAAGGCGGCGGAGCGTATGATGGTCCAAAAGTTAGGATTTCCTTGACAAACGATGGTACTTGAATGTCGTCCCATATCACGAAAGGATAGTGGTTTTGTTTAGACCTTTTGGGAATTTGGCTATCAGAAGTACCAAGAAATCTCTATACTCCGCCGTGACGAAACTTATATCCACGGAGAATGAGTTGATCCAACAGCATCCAAATGTGTTGTCCATTGAAAACGCTAAACTCGTCAACATCCAACATAGATTGAGCTGCAACTTGAGAGAAAGATATAACAAAAAAGTGCAGTGGATTTTGCGCTTCCAAATTCCCAAAAGGTCTAAACAAAACCACTATCCTTTCGTGATATGGGACGACATTCAAGTACCATCGTTTGTCAAGGAAATCCTAACTTTTGGACCATCATACGCTCCGCCGCCTTCGGTAAAAACGGCTACAAGATCTTACATTCCGGATATGGAGACCATCTTAAAAGGACTTCCGGAGAAACAAAGAGAATATTACAGATGGATGGCAACCTTTAAGTTAAGACAGACCAAAGAATCAGCCGAAGTTTATTCCCTCCGCGATAAATTACGGAGAACGTCTAGATGGTTACGTCACAATCGTATCACATTGGTCAGAGCAGACAAGGACAAAAGATTAGTATTGATGAAACGTGATACCTATGAGCGGCACTTGAATGAATACATCAGAGAGACCCAATGTACAGAGGTCCAAGAGGATTATATTGATAAGCTACAATCCAGGGTGAAACGTTTAGCCAACTCGAAGCTCGCCAGCAAGCTAAATTTAAAGAATATTATCGTGGATGCCCCCGACGCTCCTAAATTGTTCGCCTTTGCCAAGACACACAAACAGGAGCAGAAGCTAAGACCGGTAGTAGACAAAGCCAGGGCTCCAACTCGAATATTAGAGAAAGCCACACACAACTTGCTCACCACGCACCTAGAGGATTACGAGTTTACCATATCCAACTCCAATGAACTAATACAACAGCTTAAAAAACTCTCCTCCCCAGTCTACGCTACAGTATTGGACTTCAGATCATTATATCCCTCCATTGAGCTGCCTCCGTACTTCTGCGCACTAAGAGACTACCTGTTCTCTAAAGTCAACGATACATCAGTACACCAAGAGATTCTGGAGCTGGCACACTTGATTTGTTTTAGCTCGGTATTCCAATTCAATGGGATTATTTACATGCAAAGTAAGGGTGTTCCTATGGGAAGCCCGGTGTCGGGGGATCTTTGCGAAATGGTGGTCAGAAGATTGGAAAACATCACTCTTCCTACCTTCCTACCCAACATGCTGCTCTATAAACGATACATTGATGACGTCATCATCCTGTGGAGGACGGAACCAGATATAGATCAATTTATTAAAGCGATGAACAAAAATCCCTACGGTCTGGTAATTGAGGTGGAGCAGCATAGTAACTCTAAAATCCATTTCTTGGATATAGATATCGCTTTTGAAGGGCCAAACAGGCACACTTCGGTGTATCGCAAAACGGATACTGCCTCCATGTATATTCCGATAGGATCCTGTGACCCATTTCAGTATAAAATAGCGGCTTTTAGAGCCTTGGTTAGGAGGGCCTTTACGCACTCCTCCTCTCACCAGGCACTGAATCAGGAGATCGAACGTATAAACGAAATAGCGGTAGAACACGGATACACCAACCTGGTAAGGGGATTATGTAGAAAGTACGGAAATAGCCAGAAACCGTGTAACAATCCGACGGAAAGGCCCTTAAATATTCAAGAAGACAATACTGAAAGGATCCCTATCACTTTTAACCCACGATTAAAATCGTTATATGCTACGATATCCAAAAAACGTCAAGTCCGCATAGTCTACAGAAGATGCCAGACCATTTTCCAAATACTCCGTAACGGAAAAGATCCTCCGAACCCAATCAGACTACCGGGAATATACACCATGAGACCACAGATTTGACAGAGATATGGTTTACATTGGCTCCACCAAACGTACAATGGGGATAAGAATTAAAGAACATAAGGCGGACATACTACACAAAAGGCTCACAACAGCTCTCTCAACGTATGCCACCGATCAAGAAGTCACGGCGGACTTTAGCGCAGCCCGCATTATCCTCACTACTAACTACCCGGAACATCTCAAATTATTGGAAGCTATGGAAATATACAGAGCAGGATGTAACACCACGTGCATCAATTTTAAAGACGAGTTGGCTCTTTCAGCAGCGTGGCAGATCCTGCCGGAAGATAATTTTTAAACATTAACATCATCACCGCTTCGAAGCGCGTGCGCGCTGCACGGACCGGCGATCGTTTCGTTTAAAAATATGTTGGAACGTTTTCACGTGGCGGAATTCGAAACACGGTTCTTTCCACAAGGAATATATTTGAAATTCGACGATCGGCGTAGATTTATTACTACAAAGCCTGAAGAAGTGCCTAGAAGAGGCTACGAAAACGTTTTCGACCCGAATACTAACCACTCCAGTTATCTGGTTTTTACGTAAGTGTATTTTTTGTATGAATTTCCGGTGTGTGAAGAAGATTGAGTAATAGATGCTTAATATTGTCTTAGTTTTAACAATACTATGCTACTTCTTACATAGAATAACCCCAATTTATAAGCATGCCTTCTTTCTGAAAACCTCTCAATCAAACTCTTGTAGATAGAGACAAATTTATCCATTATTTTTAATGGTAGAAATCTCTAACTTATACTGGCATAATCCAGTCACCTTATCAAAATTGCATAAACATTAACCATAGACTGGAGATGATGATGTTCAAAACAGATGGTTGTAATGCTTGAGTGAGGCAGATCAATGTGTCCCTAGTTGGTCATGACTGTTCCTCATTCTTCTAATATACTGAGATGAAAAGATAAGATGGGGCACAATGCATGGGTTTTCAAAATGGCAGACTGTCATAGGTGGACACACATCTGTTGTCATCATCCTTTTTGATGGAAATACATATCACCATTGGTGAAAAATGACTTTTGGTAAACACTGGGTACTAGAAGTTTGTGAACTACAAATTATTATTGAGGTTCTGAAAACATTCTTTTCAGATAATATACTTTTTGATTAATCTGGACAATGAAAAATTATACAGTGGGTGATCGGTTAACAAACAGTTCGGATAGCGAACAAATCAGATAACGAACACTTCCACAAAAGATTTTTATGTTCGAATAACAAACATTTCACAGAACAAACATAAAAAGAAGCAATATAAAATAGTGAATACTGATTTGTCTTCCCTTGTCTCCAGGTAACAATTTGAAACCTTTCAGAGCATGGGAGACGTCAGCATCAACACTCAACCCGATACCAATCGGATAGTATTCCTCCGAATTTTGAAACTCTCCCTTGTAATTTCAGCCTTCTGACAAATAATTTTTTATAGTCTTTGTGAGACTGTCGGGCAGGTACTCGTTACGTTTTGCGTCGGTTTTTATTTTTGAAAGGTAAGAGTATAATAGCAAAGGTATGGGCAGAAGATGTCTGATGTTGCTAGGCAGTATGGCTTGAACAGGTCTATAGTAGGCACAATCTTAGCTAAGAAAGATATATCAAGAAGACTCAAGCATCTAAAGGAGTAATGAAAATCACATCTGAAAAATAAAGAGCATTGAACAGCTCATAATGGAACCTGAAACTGATCTGATGACAGAACTCTAAGAACTCTTAAATGAAGAACACCGAGAAACTCGGCAAGATGTGTTTTCTTCTGAAAAAGAGGAAGATGAAAGAAGATTAATGCCGACATCTGCTATTAAAAATCCTTTGAGGAAGTGGGAGGATTTCAGAACAACAGTCTTAGAATGGCATCCAAACAAAAATGAGGTTAATAGGCTTGGGGATCTCTACAATGACAATGCTATTGATTACTTCCGAAAAATCCTAAAGAAGAGAGAAAAGCAATTGACATTGAACAGATTCTTTAACTCCCACAAATGGAAAAAACATGACTAATAAAAATTCAAGACTGTGTATATAGGTATTTTTATTATTACATATAAATTAACATAGTAGGAAATTATATATTTTTTTATTTTTTGGGGTCTCTAGTCTCTAGAGCGAATTAATAAAATTCCCATAAAAACCTATGGTAAATCGATAATCTGTTAACAAAGTCTTGGAACGAATTATGTTCGTTAACTGATCACCCACTGTATTTTACAGATACAGCATGCTCTACATTAATAAAACATTATTTAATAGCAACTTTTTTAACAAACAGCATTCAAAATGAGCAGAATTAGCCTGTATTACCACTGCTAGGTCCTACTGGCAGCATCTTCATTCACCCAGATCATCAATAAAGTGCTACAAACACTTATTTATCTATTAACTAATAATCCTAAATGAAGTAAATTAAATTAGAGTCAGGTTATTCACCAGTAACCTAACAACAATGATATCTTGATGTTTGTTTTTCTCAGACATTTATTTATTTGATAAAAAGAAAATGAAAGATATGATGATAAGCAAGCAGAAAACAAAGTAATGTAGAACAAAATAAAATTGTATTCATCAACAGAATTGTTGGAGGTTTACCAAAGTCTACTGAATTGTAAAAGTGTGTTAGAATGGATGTACCATCTCTAATAAACATATACACAGTGTAAATGAAACAAAGGAAACCGTACTATGATTGTTTACTACAGGAATTAATTAGACACACAAATGGGGAGCACACAGTGCCCAACATTGATAGAGAGAGCAGAATTATTATGTTACATCTTTCTTTAAATTTGAAGGAAAGCTGTAGGTTCAAAACAGAGGTTGCCCTACGTACAGTCCCATGGCAGGCATACTGTGTGAACTCATACTGAGGAAATTAGAAAATACTCTCATTCCCAAAATATAGAATAATATTTTACACCATAAGTGGTACATAGATGACATATTAATTATATGGAACACAAATGTAATCAACACTAATCAATACAAATTAAAAATAGCTCTGGACTAGTTCAATAACATTAGGGCACACTTCCTGCAAAAATAACCATATACAAACATTTGAAGAATTTACGCATCAACCATGAAGATACTGCTTGCCTGTTTGCAGCTTAGAAATATGTTTTAAACCAATAGGGCCAGGATGACAAACCTTTTTTGAGCCTGCATGCCATGTTGTAAGCATACTTAGCTTTAAAGATGTTTGTGTGTGCCAAAGTTTTAGACTTCAAATAACAATATTTAAAGAAATTAAACAAATATCCTTTAATTAGAATAAATGTAAAAAAGCTTATTGAAAAAAAGGATGACTGGGTGATAAACCAAAAGAATGACTGAAAAAGACAAATGATAAATTTAAATCATATGATACATTGTGTGCCAGATGATTTCTCCTTATGCGCCACTTTGGGCAAACATGCCATAGGTACGCCACCAGTGATAGGGAGTTACTGACATCATCTAAACATTATTGTACATATTAACTTGTTTTTTCTTTAACCTGTCTTGTGTTGTTCCCAAGTATTTTCGTGCCGACCTCATTTGACCTGACCCGTCGGGCCCGAATATACTCGTTTCTTTATCAGAATGTTTTTGATACTAGATGTTGCTATGCATCATAATTTTTATATTAAAACAAACTTTCGAAATATAATTTTTTTTTTGTTTTTATACTTTGCTATATATTTATTTTGTTTGTGCAAAATAAAAAAAAAATTTTTAATGATACAGTAGCCATGATTATTATTTTTATAAAAATTTTTGCTCAGCTTATATATTTGTAATTTTAAAAAATTGTTTAAATTCTATTTTTATGTTTCAGTATGTTAAGAGTTTGATTCTAAAAATGGCTGCTTAGCATAAAACTGTGAAGACCCAAATACAAGAATAACAAGATTCGATTTAAATTTTTTATTTTATTTGCCAACCGATTTTCGAAAGTTAGGGTTAAATCAAACGCAGAAACAAAAAACAGAAAAACACCCGACAAATTTTCTCGTAAAAATTAATCATAAACCTTCGTTCCCACGGTAATACTTCCTTGTAGAAGATGAGTTAACTGTTGAAAAACAATTATATCATGTAATTCACTATTGGTCAAAAAGGACTTCCACCCTTGACGTGCATCGTGAAATCTCGAACCCGAGATCCCAAAATAAAAGGAAAACGAACGATGACGCAACGGGAGAGAGAAAAAGTTTAGACAACTGTCAAGTGATTGCGTGTGTGCCGTGGATTATCATCTCCCCCCATCGAAGCCGTCCGTCCCATCCATCAGAATCCTTCGATTTGAACTTCGATCAATTTGACTCTGATATTTAAACGAACTATCGTTCTTCGGACTTTGTTAAAATCTCGGGATTACCAAGGTATTTATCCTACTCGCAATGTTTTGTAAACTCTCTCTCTCCAGTCAATCGAGACGTGGTTTAATAATTCGATTCGATAATATAAATAATACTTCCAATTATGTTAATTGATGTATTTCATATCAATTCCAAAATAAACGGGTATTTTTATTTAACATTAGAAGAGTGTGCGTTTCTTCCTTCATTGTCATCATTCGGCATCCCACGATTCCGAAAATAACATGTATCTATCCGCGAGAAATTTGATAGATTGGTGTCAGTTCCCGACGTGAACAGGATCCTACGATCCTCATCCGTAAATAAACATTGACCGCTCGATCCCTAGTCATCCTTTCGACAACGAGGTCGGACCTCAAGGTCTTGTGCCATTAAGAAATAGAGAAGGTAAGAATCATCTTCTATCTCCTACCCTCGGTTAACCTCACAAAACATTGACAATGAAAAAGACTAACACTGTTCACATTTATACTATATTTCACTTTGAGAAAAAAAATTTACTGTATGAACATGCACTTAGATCATAATCATATCAAATTAACAATTACACAACATTAAAACAGTAATACTAGAATTCTACTAGAAGTTTGGGAAGTATATTTAATCAACTTTATATTGCATAGTTGATTAAATATATTTACTATCAATTTACTGACAGATTTAGCTTATTTCCATAAAAAAAAAATTACATAAAAGATAAGCTTAACATTAATCGTGTTTTAATAATATTTGATAATGCAAAAACAGATATTTACAGATATAATTTTTATATTTTTCTACTTACATTCCACAAATTGAACAATGGTGTGCTCTGTCTGGCTTTACATGATGACATTTCTCACAATATCTAATTGCTATATCAAATAAAAAAAATTATGAATTCATGTCATGTACCTGAAAATAATGTCAGAAAACAATCAGTGCAACAATTTAATAAAACCATTAAAATTTCTAAAATAAACACAGTCAAATTTCAACTTTGCCATGTTTGCCTCTGAAACTGCTACTAAATTAAGAATGGGGTGAACTTGCTAAACTGAAATATCATAAATATGAATTATATTTAGTAATGAGGTCTACATATGTTTGAGTTTCAGAGTTTGAAAAAATCACATGATATAATGATGCTATTTGCTTCACAAATTGTACAGATTCTATTAATACTTGCACAGATACACAGATACTAATTTGCAGATTCTGAAAAAATATTTATGAGGAAGATCAATTGATAAGTATTTGTTGACAGCATACAATAGTAGTACTATTTAGGAGGATGACCATATATAATCTTTAAATTATTAGCCACTGATCTAATGGCTGAAAAATCAGAATTTCTAAATCTGTTTAAAATAATAATGATATGCTTGATTTTGATATTTTACTTTGAATTTATCATGCTATATTATCTCATTCCAGCCAATAATGCTAATTTTGAGTATTTAAAAATTTTAAATCACCACGTTATTTGCATTTATATCATTATAAAGTTAAAACAGCACTACAATTATTGAAAAATATATCAAATGTAACTTGTAAAGTTCAATATCAATTAATCAATCTTCTTTACACACTGGGATTCAATACAAAAACACACTTACGTAAGAACCAGATAACCGGAGTGGTCGATATTAGGGTCGCTAACGTTTTCGTAGCCCCGTCTGGGCTCTTACTTCGGGCTTTGTAGTAATAAATATAAGCCGAACGTTCGGCTTATATTTATTACTACAAAGCCCGAAGTAAGAGCCCAGACGGGGCTACGAAAACGTTAGCGACCCTAATATCGACCACTCCGGTTATCTGGTTCTTACGTAAGTGTGTTTTTGTATCAATATCAATTCTTTATTTAAAATTAATTTTCCTTTTTACACAAAAACTTGAGCTGTTGTTTTTAAAGTTTTTATGTTCCTTTGATAAAGAAGACATTTTGCATTAAAATAATTGATAAAATTTCTGACACTTTCTATAGATTTCGGGAAAATGCCGTTAGACTGTTTTGCAAGCATTTTCAAAATTAAAAAAACCAGGTTCCTTTCATACTAAATTATCATCATCTTAGATCTTAGAATCATTTCCTTCATTTAAAATACTGAGTTCAGCGTTAACGTAGAATCTTCTTTTTATTGCAAGCACTTTCGACGCTGAACTCAGTGCTAATTATCAGAAATATATGCAACTTTGGCGTGAGTTAACTTTTATTAAAATACTGATTACAATTGATAATATCATAATACATATAAAAAAGGCAACAAAGTATTTAGAAGTTTGAAATATTTTCCAAATAAAGTTTCATAAGATGATTGAAATACACTCATTTATATTTTATATAAAATTTATAAAAAATTTATAAAAAAATCATATGCAATTGGTGATTAATGAAATAAAGATGTGGCCAATTATCTAAATGCCAGAGTCTTCAGGCTGTACTTAGGCTAATAATTTAATAAATCAAAGTGATGTAGCTTAAAGGCAACAGTTGGGACAAAATTACCCATATAATTTTATCAATGTAATGCAGTGGCATGCCGTGACATTTGATGACAGGGAAGCTATGTTTCTGTAAGAAGCCGACTTCCAGGGGCAATCGGTTAATTGCGCGTCGGTGATGGTCTAGGGCAGCGCCGTCCAACTTATCATAGCCCGCGGGCCATATTTTCTTCACCAAACATTTCGGGGGCCAAGAAGGTTGATAAATGAAAAGTCAGTTTATGTTAATTAAAAAAATATTTTATTTATACTAAAAAGAAAGCTTTAAAATATTCGTAATATATTAATGAGAACATTATGGCTGTAATTGTTTAGCAACAATATCTTTTATGTCCACATCAATATTTGTTGTGGCAAGTCTAATTATATCTTCAAGAGTGGAATCTTTCGAACTGTTTCTATATTTTGACTTTATATATTTCATATCGGAGTATGCACGCTCGCAGATATATGTACTTCCAAACATTGATACAATTTGAAGTCCAAAATCTCTCAATTTTGGATATTTCTCTTTATCTAAAAATTTGAATATTTCTATTCCAGTTACTCCACGAGATGTAAAAAATGGGTCAGCCTGCAGGTCGCATAATTCTATTTGATATTTAAGATCAACGGAGTTGATATCAATATTAATTGGATCACAAAATAAATCAATAGACGGTTTAAGATCATCAAATTGAGAAAATCTTTCATTGAAATCTGTAATTAGCATATCCAATTTTGGTAGAAATATTTTAAAATTCGCTTCTATATTACATTCTTTCATTTCTTCATAGATCTCTTTGCAAGATTCAAAATGAAATAAATTATTTTGCTCCAAATTAAACCTTAACAATTTTAATTTGTTTCTAAATCCAGTAACATATTTATAAGGGCAACACACATTTTGATCTTGTCCTTGCAAGGATTTATTCAAAGTATTTAAATAATTTGTAATGTCCGGTAGGAAAGCGAGTGAATACATAAAATTTTTATCAACTAAATTTGCTGTCAAATTTTCATCGACGGCAATTTCTGTGAGAAAAAGATGAACTTCTTTTCAAAGTGTAAAGAATCTCCTCGAGCACTTTCCAGCACTTAACCAACAAACGTTACTATGTAAAAGCAGATCTCCATACTCAGTTTCCAATTCATCCAAAAATGTTTTAAATTTTCGGTGTGTAAGAGAACGATTTCCACCACGAATTAAATTAGTAATTTTGCAAAGCTTGTCCATTACGTCTTTTAGTTGTAGGGATAAACCACATAATGCCTCCCGATGGATAATACAGTGTAACATACGATGTGTTATTCCTTCTTTTTGCAAAAGTCCCGCGAGCCCAATATTTTTGCCCGTCATAGCTCTAGCACCGTCGGTTACAATAGCAGTGCACTTGTCAAATCCGCCATACTGCTCTACTGCACATTTTAATTGTTTGTAAATATCTTCATCTTTTGTTGTTCCGTGTAATGATTGTAATTTTAAAAGTTCTTCTGAATAATTATAGTTTTCATTTACAGTTCTTATAAAGATAAGCATTTGACTTGTATCGGAAATGTCTGCGCTTTCATCCAATGCTACCGAAAAATAGCAGCAACTATTGATTAGGTTTTCTAATTTATTAGTGACACGCATGCTAATCTCGTTTGCACGTCGGCTTACAGTCTGGTGAGAAAGCGATACTGTTTGAAATTTTCTTACCATTTCGTTGTCATTAAATGCTTGAGCCATTTTTATGGCACATTTTTTAATTAATTCTCCATCCAAAAATGGCTTCTTTGCCTTTACTATTTCTAAACAAACTTCAAACGATGCAGCTACAGATGCTTCTCGAAATTTTGGTTCTTGATTAAAATAATTCGTTTGATGATCCAGCTGCTTTTTCATTTTTTTCACTAGTGGTATTTTCATGTCTCGCGTGTATGAATGATACTTTTTTTCATGCATGGAAAGATAATGGCGCTTCAAGTTATATTCTTTACACACAGCTATGATTTGTAAACATTCCAAACACTGTGGTTTACCATTCTTGTTCAGAATAAATAAATAATCTATCTCCCAGTGATCTTGAAATTCTTTATTTTCGAGGTCTATTTTTCTTTTATTAGTAGCACTCATATTCAATAATTATTTTAATTAATAAATAAATATGAAATTAAGTTAATAATATTATAACACAGTCACCCCTCAACAAATTCTAGACAAGACTGCACTCGCACGATTGCATGAATCAACCAAATAGTGCAGGGTAGTGTGCGCATCACGTGCGCCAACCATAGATAAACAACAACCAATCACAAATATAATATGTGGCGCCAACGTTGAGCCAACCATCATCAGACGTTAAACGGATTGTTGCTGTATTCAGCCAGATTAAGTGAAGTTAGGCAAACTAAATAGTACCTACTTTAAATTCAAATTAGATTTAAATTTTCACATAGTAAAATAATTTTAATATTAATAATAATAATTTAGTAACAAATTTATTCATAGTAAAATGTACTCGCGGGCCGTAAAAATAATTTGGCGGGCCGCCAGTTGGACAGCCCTGGTCTAAGGCAACGGTGGGCAATCCCCAGCCCGCAGGCCAGCTACGGTCCGCAAAAAGTTTCTATCTGGCCCACAAGATCTTTAATAGATTATTAAATAATTAATAGTTATTTTTCCAATTTTTTGTAATTTTCGAAAACGATAACAGAAATAAATGTAGTAATTAACATTTTATTTATTTCATATTTGCAGACTAAAAAAATTACAGGTCACAAGAAGGCATCAATTAACTACTACGGCCCGCGAAAAGAACGTAAAATTTATTCTGGTCCACGTTATAAAAAAGGTTGCCCACCCTAGACTCTAGGGTCCATTCGTATTCGTTTGTTCAATAAGCCAGTAAAAACCGTACACTTCTTTAAATGCATTTTTAATTGATTATCTGACATACTTAATAAATAAACAAGTTCAATATAATTACCTCTGTTATTAGATTCAATACATTCCCTATGCCCTCTAAATGCCAATTCTTGCTTTGATAAAAAACATATATTGTATCTAAATTAATAGATATTACATCTATTAGCCGTAACTATCTCGTTATAATTTTCAATATTAATTTTATATAGTTTACTAATGTTAAATTTTATTCTATTTTGATTTCCAAACTGCTTCAATTTTACGAAAAAAATCGATGTGACATTTACGATTTTTGTGTCTTTTTCTAGCTTTACTCAAATTGTTTAAATCATCAAAGCCATTCTTATTCCACACACTAATTTCATTTGAAAATAATAGGCAAGGCGAACAAAACAATTTTTGCATTTTTATGCATCCACAAAGCCATTATGTCTTCATAAATTTCATTGTGAAAATGTCGAACAAATTTTCTTGTCGACGTATTTATATTTAATTTAGGCATTGGTCTTTCTCTTTTAATAATGTTTTCTTTTTCATTATATGGTCTTGAACCAAAACTTTTTTAAAGTAAATTTTCAATATCACAATTACAGTCTAAATCACTAGCCATGATATAAGGGCTAGAATTAAAAATAAAATTATTAAAACTTACTTAGTAAAATAAAATTAGTGATGGATATACAATTATACATACCTGGTACAAAATATTCAATTGTATGAATATACTTTTAAAGAAAATTATAATTAAATATAGTTTTGCGAAAAAGCGTATATAAAAATAACATAAAATATTCTTTACTTTTTAAATATTAAAACAATCCACTTAGTTAAAATTGCTCCCTACGAGTGGCTCGTGAATGGAATTGGACGATTTTGGTAGGCGTGCAGTGCGTGCATGCACGACAAATCCCGACGGTGCCGATACTGGTCAATGTCAAATGCCTCTTTTGTTGCATCACAAGTATATCTCAAAGTACACCACAGGGCTGTTGTAAATTTTAAACGTTTCTCACCATAGCTGTAAAAATCTAAATATGTTAAACTTAATAGTCATTTGTTTTCTAACTACTGTAATTTGTTTTAGTGCCAGATGTACACGGAAATCAGTTCCCCACTGTACCGAGCTAGTGATTGGTTCGGTTAAGCTTTTGTTTAAATAAAATTCTGGTTCTTTCGGCGGGGTTTTATTTATGTCCCCATTCCCTAATCTCTTAATTATTTAACTACTTCTTAGTAGAAATAAGTCAAAACCGGTTACTTTGTACCTGAATATCTGTAGTCTTGGGAAAACAGTAGAAAGACAAATTTTTGACAACAGATATATAAATCGTAAATTTAAGGAAAATAAATTCTAGAGCTTTTTTTGTACCTTGTACGTCTCATTCATTAAATTTGGTTGTAAATGATGCTGCCAAAGTAACAGTTAATTTTTTAACATTATACAAGAATTGTACACGTTTTTTCTGCATCCCCTTACAGACGGGACATACTAAATCGTAATATCACCGGTTTAACATTGAAATCCGTAAGTAATATAAGATGGGAGAGCAGAATAAACGCAGAATAAATATATCAAATATTTTAATGGATTTTTTTAAACTCCTGTCAACTATACAAAACTATCATAAAAACATGCCAGTAAACTCCTATCGGTTGGGATGTTATAAATCTAGTCTAGAGTGGGCAACCTTTTTTATAACGTGGGCCAGAATAAATTTTACGTTTTTTCCACAGGCCGTAGTAGTTAATCGACGCCTTCTTGTGACTCGTAATTTTTTAGTCTGCAAATACGAAATAAATAAACAAAAAGTTAATTACTACATTTATTTCTCTTATTGTTTTCGAAAATTACAAATAATTGGGAAAATAACTATTAATTAGTTATTTTTCCAATTTAATAATCTATTAAAGATCTCGTGGGTCAGATAGAAACTTTTCGCGGGCCGAGGGTTGCCCGCCGTTGATCTAGTCTACTCACGATTCACATAATCGGGTGAGGGCGGCCGAATATCTAGCAGGCAGGCGGCTAACAGCCCAGAACTGGTCCTGGATATAAAATTGGATGCTTTATGCGTGTGTTGTTTCCACCAGCTAGACCGTGACATTGGTGCTCTGTAAAGTGCATGCACCAATGCCTATAATCTGGCTGATTGGAAACTGACCCGGTTTCGACATTCCTTCCGCCACCGAATTATTCGAATACACGATAGCAATCTTATCGTTTTTTTTCACATGTAGTATAGAAATTTGTAAAAGATACATAATGCAGTTATAATAAAATATTAATTTTAATTAATGCAAAGTACGTTAAAATATGAAAATTTATATTTTATAAAATACAAGGGAAGGTCATTGGAAGCGATGGAAGCGGCGCTTCCATCGCTTCCAATGACGGAATGCCACTGATGTAATGTTTAATTAATTAATCTTTACATTCACATCTAGTGTAAATGTGAAGGCAAACATTGGACAAAGTCTGGATAGCTTTATTACTTACCCATTTACTGTTATGTGTATTAGATTATTAACCTAAATATAGTCCAAAGAATCTGGTGTTTAAGTAATTAGTTACTAAAAAACTGGGCATGATTATTGAGTGTAAAGATGTGGATCAGATTGTCACAAAATTAGATCTTATTGTATATTTATTTTTATTATTAAACAAAGCATAAATATATACTGTATATATTGTCTGTAAATTTTGCTGTATAAATATTACTTATTTTACATTTATATTTTAATTATTATTATAAAATGAATACCGAAATTACAATATACCTCCGTTTAGGGCACGGCAAGATACAGGAAGGTCTTTAGCAAATTTCTCTAAAATTTTTCGCTGATTTTCTTCGCTTGTCTCTTTTTCAAATTTTTCTACTTCTGAAGGGGGCAACTTAAACTAATAAAATAATTATATTAAATATAATGAAATACTGTAATTAGATCCATAATATAGTAATACAATATTTGTAAACTAGAGAAAAAGTTTTAAAAAATATTATCATTTTATTTTCAATAAACCACCTTTATTTTATAAAGCAGGACTGGCCAACAAGTCAATTGTAGAATCATATTTGATTAGTCACAGATATGTTTTATTAAAATGTAGAAAAAGTTTGTAATTTTAATAGTAATATTAAATCCATATTATTCACAGAAAAATCCTTAAACTTTACTCTTTGGGTTGGTAATATTGTGCTCTTTAAGTTAACTCATGGCAGATACAAAATGGTCAAAGGTCATCACTAGGTTAAGTTTTTATTTTAGAAACTGTTTTTCTGGCACTAAACAATTTTAGTTTAGTGCAAAATGAGTGCACATTAGAGAAGCAAAAGTCATAATTTATGTGAGAAAAAAACGTAAAATTTTTGTTGTTGTTGTGGTGAAAATAAATTGTGCCATGTCATTTATTCTTTAGTGTCTTCATTAAAAAAACATAACCTGAAACATTAATTACTGAGCAATAAATAAATATAACTATGTTTTATAACTACATTTATAATCACCCATAGGTTTATTAGAATAGATTATTAAGTTTTTATTAAAAAAAAAAAAGTGGAGTAGATCATTAATACTTTGACTCAAGAAAGTTGATCACACTCCACTGTAAGTTGGCCAGGCTTGTTGTAGCAACTTTTAATTCTAATTATCTGAAGATGCTCGAAATTAAAAATCTTTGCAATAATTTATAAAAAATTGTATTTGACAATTAAAATTCTTAGAATTTTTATCATTTAAAAAAATTACTTATAAGAGTAACTTAATTCAGCATAATACTATGCTAAGTCTATAAATAACCATAATTGATTGCTGTAATATATCAGGCTACTGTTCCACTACTATTAATAATTAAATTTTAAGTAATTTGGTATTAGAGATAGGCATTAAGTGCCATCTTTTATTAAATGTAATAATTATAATAAATAAATATTTATTAAATAATTTAGAATATTCTAGAAGGAAATAATCTGCTCGAAGCAGAACTTAAACCTGCAACTCCCGCTTACCGTGCGGTTACATTGCCAGTTATGCTACCCAGACCCCGAGGAATTCTCTGCTTCCGTATTTAATTCTCGACGTGGCTATTCGCGACACCGACTCGGAACGACCCCTATGCCGACGGCATTTATAACCGCCCACTACGGCATTCGGCCAGCTATCGCTTTACTCCGGCCCGGTGTATATAGCCCGATATGTTACGACAATTGTTTGGATCTGATTAACAACATCGAGTTTTGAGATGTTTATATACATAATATATAACTGATATTATATAAAAACTTTCATTTAAGCAAAAATTTATATTTACTCATGAATCGCACACCGCGTTAAATAAACAGTAACTTCTCACCAAAAAACCAACAACGGTGCGTTATCAGATGTAATTACAATTTTTCACAAACGTTTTCGAACATAAAAGTTCTTCATCAGGTGAAAAAACGGACAACTTATACAAAAAAACGTTCGATGGAACAGATTTTCGAAAGAGCCGTGCGCAAGATTCGAAATATTACTCGTGCGGTTGTCGTCACCGCTGCGCATGGGCGGAAGTGGAAACTTTCCTGTAATGTCATCCGTCATAAATGAGCATTTGCCATGCGACGGATAACGATAACTCCTCTTTGCCGTTGATACATTTTTTATCTCGGGCGGTTTTATGTATGTGTACCGCCTCCATCCATCTCAAACGGTGTATAAGGGGTGTGTGGATAACCTGGCCTCGTCAAACCTTTGACGATGCCAGGAATCTACACCCCTTATACACCGTTTGAGAACCTTCAGAAAACGAGATAAAAAATGTATCAACGGCAAAGAGGAGTTATCGTTATCCGTCGCATGGCAAATGCTCATTTATGACGGATGACATTACAGGAAAGTTTCCACTTCCGCCCATGCGCAGCGGTGACGACAACCGCACGAGTAATATTTCGAATCTTGCGCACGGCTCTTTCGAAAATCTGTTCCATCGAACGTTTTTTTGTATAAGTTGTCCGTTTTTTCACCTGATGAAGAACTTTTATGTTCGAAAAACATTTGTGAAAAATTGTAATTACATCTGATAACACACCGTTGTTGGTTTTTTGGTGAGAAGTTAGTTTAAAAATTTATATAAAATAAATTTTATACAAATTTGTTAAACTTTTACAAAAATTAACAAATTTGTCAACTAAACTTCAAAACATAATACAGAGATATAAAAAGTGATTTCAGGAATAAAAATTTTGATGTGATTGAATAGACACACAAAAATTATTTTAGTAAATAAATAAACAACAATAGTAACTAGTGCTTTTGTAAAAACACATCATAAATGTCATTTAATTAAATAAATAAATAATTAATTAAATGATTTAAAGTAGCAACTAATCCAAAATTACAACCAAATACAACATAACATCAAAAAATCTTTCAGCAGATAAAGTCTTTCTTGAATGGAAATCTACTTATAATTGCATTGATCAACTTATCTTTTTGTAGGCAATATAGCCATCCATCAGTGATAAGTAATACTTTTTCTATACTCTTTAAAACAAACAATATTTATCTAACTAGTTTTATAAAACAATTATTATGGCAATACCAGTATATAATAATTATATGAAAGTATTAAACTACTTTAAGATCTTTAAAAAATTATAAAGACATTGCTAGTATCTTTGCTTTCTTTCCATCATTCATACCAGCAACAGCCCAAAACATAATTCTTACATACAACCTTTCCTTCGAGGCTATACCCCCGCAACATCGTGTAAATAGAAACAGCATCCTCTGGTAAATTAGCCAATTTCACAATAAAATACACGAAGTAAATATTTAAAACCTTGGACAATGGTATTTAATTTCTTTAAAAAATATAAAAACATTGACAAAAATTAAATACCATTGGCCAAGGTTTCAAATATTTACTTTATGTATTTTAAGATGTTTTTATTCAAGTTTTGTTGGGTACATATGATGATAATGCATTAATTATTAAAAGAACATATCATATTACTTAAATGCAAGAAGCACTTTTTCCCAGATTCTAGTGTCTCCGAAAACAGAATGCATCTTAGATTTGATGTAATACATTATAATTAGCAACCTCTAATACCATGCATCTTATTTCTCTGTCTCTAATTTCACTATGTCCTTTTAATGATTTGATTAGACCAATAATCGTAACAATAAATATTTAAGAGATTGACTTAGCTCGGTCTTATTAATCTATTACAGTAATGTTGAAAGTTTCTTGGATGAAAACACTAGAAAAAACTGTGCAGCTCTCTTTTGAGAAATGTCACATTTTCAATGCTTCAAACGGAGCAAGGACGATTGCATGTGGGATAACGAAAGCATCAAAACCAATGCCGATTCAGAAGAGCCTAAAAAGGAAAGTGAAGAGGTTTCTGACTTTGATACCATGGAAGCCAGTAATATATAACTTTCTTTGGAGTAAATATTGAACAAATTTGTGTGAATAGAATTTGTTCTTCTATAAGTATTAGACGTTTATGGTGCGGTTTTTTGTATATATTGCTTAAGTATCAATTTCCCTTGAAAATTTTCTTTTTCTCAATAGATTAATTGATTTAACTTCACAGTTGGTTTAACTGTAGTTATTTCGTCTGTACCGCATTTCATCAGAGACAAAGACTATTGGGTTTTATTCACATTATTCTTTATTTCACGTGAAATAAAGAATAATGTGAATAAAACCCAATAGTCTTTGTCTCTGATGAAATGCGGTACAGACGAAATAACTACGGTTAAACCAACTGTGAAGTTAAATCAATTAATCTATTGAGAAAAAGAAAATTTTCAAGGGAAATTGATACTTAAGAATTTGTTCTGTTGAAATTTTTTCACAAAAAAGGGGGACAAACATGTATAAATTATGGTGTGTCTTAGATTCAATAGTCTCTTATATTTGAGTAAATATGGTATGTTTGGACTGTTGAATTTAAGAGAGTCACAATTTACTCAAAAATTGTGACTTTTTTTTAACTTCAAGACAGTTTAATATTTTTATATAATGGTTTTACAATATCCAGTTACATATCTTAAACTGGATGTTTTCTTTTTATATATCTTTCATTTTGAATATTGTAGATAATCTTCATTTATAATTTAATTTAATTCATGCATACATATTTCTAAAACAATTCAAAATTTTCTGCCTTCTCTGTTGCAGAGTTGCAATTTTTGTTTATACCTCTTCCTGAGATAGTAAATGACAAGATGTTTCAATGAAGATGAGAGATGAAATAATTGATGTACTGTACATTGCCTACTTCTCGGATAATTAACATAGTAATTTAAAATGGTCACATTTATTTTGGAAGATGATTTATTTGTATTTGTTTGTTAATTTTGTGTGTAGTCTTTACTTCAACAAGCAATTATTTATTGTGACATCATCACAATACTGCACTGCAATTTTTAATCATATTTTAAATTAATTTCATTTAAAATACATGCTCTCCACCTCAAATTAGTACTGTAGTGTCTTGCCCCTGTACATCATACTTTTCCTGCTAACAATAGAGTTAGGCCAGTCAACTATATAACTCCTTTTGAGGGAAAATTTTTGAATTGAAATAACGTGACTTCCGGTGAAAACTAGAAGTTCGTACATAGTTAATTGGGGCCTCCTACCCCTAAGCTTTCCATGTCTGGTCTCGACCTTCATCTATCTAACTTTGTTGTCGAGATTAAGAAAGGACAGACGGAGGGAATTTACGTCTACAGTTTATTCAAATTGCAGTTTAATAAAACCATTTGAACATATAAATTAATGTAATGGATATTTCATTAGAAAAACTTACCATTTTTGGGACTACACCAACATCTGTGAATATAGTTTGCCAGTAGGACCACATAAACATGATGAATAATATATGATATACAAAGAGGTAGCAAACTATAATTAAAAAGAAAACAAAATACATTTTCAATGTGCAACATTTTTTTTTAAATTAAGATTTAATTTATAAAGTATTTACAGAAATGTAAGTAAATTATTAAATATGACAATATTTTTATGAAGAAATTAATGATATACCAGGCTATTGAATGAAAAAATTTTGTGAGGTGTAATCGACTTGGTAACAGTGCAAGTTGGTGGTGTCTTACTCACTTGTCACATTAAAAATGATAATTACGAGTACTATTTATTTATTTATTGTTTCAAATGTTATTCCTCAATTTCATATTATATAAATCTTAAAAGATTTAAGCATTTCTCACAAGTATATGTTGCAAGAAATTTAACAGGACAGTAATAAGTATGTCTGGTTCATGCATTGTCAAGTCTATTCCTTGTAAGTGTTTTAGTCAATTACTCTCATACAGATTTAAACTATTAAAAGAAAATTATTATTACAACAGTAAAATATTTGATTGCTTATTCGCTATGCATTGGGTTTTGGTTGATGTTTATATTTGTATACTTATTTATCAAAATAAATTGAAACAATATTTTAATTAGTGTTAAAAATTTTATAATTTCTACTTCTAAGTCAGTGAAAAAAAACATGCAATTGGAGTGATACCTTGGTACTCGAACTTAATTCATTCCGGGCTGTTTGAGTACCAAACAAATTTTTCCCCGTAAGGAATAATGTAAATTAGATTAATTCATTCCAGATCCCAAAAATACACTTATAAAAAAAATTTTAACTATAATTTAACACAAATTTAATAAATAGTTTACAGGCCTAACATGAATAAATCATTAAAAAAGCCAAAAATACCCATATGCAATACAGAATAACAAAATATGCCTATTAATTTTATTGGGTTTGAATGAAAAGTTTCTGTGTACTTTATAGGGCTGTTACTACTTAACACAGATGTGTGATTTGATTATAACAGTTGTAAAATTTTACGCATTATTGCTAACACGAGATTGCATTCTTTGTTTAGAAGCTTATTTTGAACATTTTACTCCGTGTTTTGTTTGGGTAAAATCAAGTCGAAATATCTGCAGATAAAAGTTCATATCTGGCATATTATGCTTTTTTTTGAGTTTTGGAAAAAGTACAATCCTGTACAAACCAAAAAATATTTGTACTGCGTACAGGGAGACACATCTAAACTTCCAATGTATCAAATGCAATTTAAAAGGTTCCATTCGAGAAATTTTTCACTAAAGTGTACGCAATGAAAGGGTGCTCAAAAGCTGTCGACAAAGAAAAATTGCAGAAAGAAATTGTAAAAATCAATAAAAAAACTCGTGAACTTCAATAAATCTTAATGTGTCACAGACATGTATTGTCAAAACACTTCCATCAATATGGAGTGGTTGCAAAACATGAGCAACTCAGACCCTCTACCTTCCTGTTATAGACAATGACAAAACTTCACTCCTTTAAATTATGTATACAATGTAGCTCACGGACTTCTCTGATACCAAAGAAATGATTTAAAGTCCTGCAAATAATTGATAGTTTATTTACATGATTAGTATGTAGATTTATAACAATATATGCCATTTACACCACCAAAAACATTCCACAACTTTATCACCTCCTCAAACTGTACATATATCTAATGGATGGCCTCTGTCACTTGTTTCCAAATCAATTTTAGCTATTCTTAAAATAATCTTAATACAATGAATTCCAGTTAATTGGGACTTACTGTCCCAAACATCCAAAACAAAGTCTGATTATTTTCTTTGCAACTATGTATGATGTACTGATAGTACATGGTTGTCTTGAAGCCAAATTATTGTCAAACTAGATCTGATTACATTACTGCTACTATTAGTAATTAAATGCTAAGTAATTTAACCTAGAGGTAGGCATTAGGTGCCATTTCTTATTAAATTTTAACAATTATAATTAAATTAATATTTGTTAATCATAATTATTAAATTTAATAAGAAATGGCACCTAACACCTACCACTAGGCCAAATTACTTAGCATTTAATTAATATTAGCAGTAATATATCCCAATCTAGTCCAGCAATTATTTGGCTTTAATATAACTATTGAACTTACAGATGTCTATATTTGTATAGTTGCCTAGTAAAATAAACTCCCCTGACTTGTTATATTCCATCCTAATTCCTTTCCTTTTTACTTATACAACTATACTAACTGAATTTGTGTAATCTTCAAATTCTCAAATCATAGTTACTATGGTAGACCCTACAATCTTCAAAGCTAATTTTCTATGTAACTTATAGGCTAAGGTTGGTGTTGCCATTGAAATTTGGACCAGAAACACTCAGCAGAGAGATTACAAACCTACTACAACACCTGAGCATTTTCTGAGAGAATTTTTTATTAACAAACATTTTCAACCTATTGCCAAAGGCCATCATCAGGTTTTTAAATCAGTTTTAGAAGATTTTCCACAAATAGAATATTCCATTTAATTTTAACTATTGAAGTACAGTAGAGCATTGATTATCCAAAACAATTCGGGACTGGGGTTGTTCGGATAACTGATTTTTCGAGTAACAGATCATGTACGAAAACATATTAACCTATCCCGTGTTGAAATTCTTTGCTTCACATTGAATTTTTGTCGATGTTAAGCCTAACAAAAATTTTTTTAAAATAATACTCGTGGTTACTGTATCTTTAAAAATTATTTCTTTATCTTGCACAAAGAAAATAAATATAAAAACAAAAAAAATTATATTTCGGAAGTTAATCTAGTATCAAAACTGTTCCGATTCAGCACAACACACATCCCGACACACAGTCCTCAGAAAAACACCACACAAAACAAACAAAGCTCACTACTCACAATGGGAAAAAAAAGCCTCGTTCGAATACTGGCACGTCCTCTCGAAGTACCCTCTCGTGGTTGCACCAGTGCTGCCAGCTAAAACACACACCAATAAAAGTAATATTGGCGTAGCCCAAGACACAGTCAAATATTGCAGTGCCGCAGCACTAGCAGAAATTTGAATTTGCCGACCGGAATGCTTTCGGTTAACCGACGTTTCGGTCGATCGATATTCGGATAATCGATGCTCTGTCGTATTCCGAAGTTAAAATTACTTTAATAAAATTAAAGTTACTATGGTAAGATTCTAGCTCTGAATGAGACAGTTCAGACCTTATCAGAGCTCTATTTTATGCCCATACGAGTGAAAAAGTCAAAAAGAACCAATAGTCTATATCTTGCAAAGGGCCAAATGTAGTCTCTTGAATTTTACTCTTGTTAAACCTGTGATAGGCTTAATGGAATGTGCAACACGACTACGATCGTGCCCCGGAAGGAGTTGGTGCAACGACATTTCTCACGTTTTACGAGCTCTTAGCAATCTCTAGTAAAGTGAAAAACAGTTGATTGTTAGCATTGTTTTCAGAAATGTAGTTCTGGATTTTTTCAGTTTTAAATTTTTCCCCATTTTTGAATGTCTACGAAATTCCAGATAAGCTGATTCTGGGAAACTATATTTTGCAAAAGCTCACAAGTAGACCACTGCTAAACTCCTTTGCCTTTTTTACTTCAACAGGCATAGTCTACAGCTATGATGAAGTTTTGACTGCCTCATTCATAGCTAGAATCTTGCCATTACTACTGTTAAATAAGACAGTTCTAATTTAGAACAATTAAAACTTGTTAATAATTTTCTTTTATAAAAGTGTATGAGAAACAAGCTTCTAACAGTAATTACAATGCACTTTAATAAAATTATTTAATTTTGATGTAAATAAAGTATAAAATAAAACTTACCAGTTTCAATTACAGTATTAACTGTACCTAAAATTAAAAAAAAAACACACATTTAATTAGAACGAAAAATATATTATAATTAAGTCATTAAAAACTAAATTTTATAAATATAAACAGCTGTAGCAGTTGCAACAGAAAGACATTAAGTCTGTTTATGAATGAAGTCAATTTTTATATTCTTTTGTAATGTATTTTTTAAGTGCTATAAATATTATTAATATGAAAAAAAATTTAATCTAAAAATAAAAATTAAATAAAACTTTCATCAAACTAAATTAAATTTTATATGAATTTTAATGTAATTTTTATATAAAAAAATTTCATTACATTCCATAAAAGTCTGCAAGTTTTTTTACGCTCGTATATTGTTAACAAAATAATCAATGCTTATTTTAAACTGTTAAAAACATTAATTAAAAATAATGTTTTTTAATTAATATTTTTATCTATTAATTACTTAATCTACTTTTATTGTATTACACTTAACTCTTGATTTACACAATTTAACACAGTATTTTAAAATTAAGCATTTTCTTTCATAAAATTAATATCTAACCTACACTATAATGATGTTGCAATCACACTGTCACTACTTTCAACTTGCACACGAGTTTATTGTTTTGCAATGTCGTGCAACCTAACACCATATGCATTAAACTAAGCTCGACATCTAGGTATTCATAAAAAATTAAATAAAAGCAAGCTCGGATAACGGATTTCGCCGAGATAAAGACCGTCGACGCCTTTAGTAGACTAATTAGAAAAGAAAACGGAAGTGATGTAACACAGTAGACTCTTTTATTTTGAACTTGTATAATTTGAATTTCCTCTTAATTCAAACTGGATGCTAACCCCCATCTGATTTCTATTTAAATCAATATAAAATTCTCTTGGCAATTGGACGTTCAGTGTGCATCTCGCATTTATTCAGAACAAGAGCTCACATTAGTAGATTATCATCTTCAGATTTTTGAAATTTGAAGAGTGAATTTAAAATAAATTAATTAATTTAATTAATTAAAATTTAAAAACATTTCAAATCTGTCGGTGCACGATTAGGGTGGTTTACGGTCGCCCGGTGGCAGTCACTAGTCGTGGCTTCTCAAGGACAATATAGCTTTAGACTTGGAAACTAAAGTGGCCATCATCAAGAAGGATCTGGAGAATTAAAATCCAAGATCCTGCTTACTATGTGGTGCTAATATGTTGTTAAAATCATTTTTTTTTTTTTTATTGTACTGTAGAATCTAGAAATTCAATTTAATTCAACCTGTTTGAATTAACGAGAGTCCATAATATTTTTAACTACAGAGGAGGGAAAAAAGTTCTTTATTAAAAAGTGAAAATGAGAGAAAAAAAATTTTTATTTTCATTCATTTTATAATGGTTAATAAGGAAAAAAAATCTTAAAATCTATCCTTCCATTTCCTGTATAAATATTAATCTTGATTTACATGATTCTGATTTCAAACAGAATCAATCTACTGCATGAATTGAATGTTAGGTATATTTAAGTAACTAAATATCTCCAATCATGAATTGGGAGTCAAAAGTATTTATGACTCAATGTAGCAATTTTTAGCCAAGTTCTCTAATAGTGTTTTTTATAAATTAACAAGCATTTATTTATCGTGGCACCATCGCAATGCCGGGCTGCAATTTTTAATCATATTTTAATTTATTTAATTTAAAATACAAGCTCACCACCTCAAATTAGTAATGTAGCGTCGTTCTCCCGTGCATCGTACTTTTCCTTTAACAATAGAGTCGTGCCGGTCATCTATTAACTGCTTTTAGGGGAAACTTGAAATAACTCGAGTTCCACTTTGCATTCGAAGTTCATACGTAGTTAACTGGGGCCTCCCGTCCCTAAACTTTCTATATCTGGTCTTGACTTTCATGTATCTAACTCAATTCTCAAAATTAAGGAAAGACAGAAAGACACAGATAACAGTGGAAATTTATAGGTCTACAATTTTTTCAAATTGCAGCCCAAAAAAAACAATTTAAACTATTATATAATAAAAATAAAATTTTAAGACATCTAACTTGAAAATGACATATATAAATCTTTGTCGTAAATAATTCCTTTTTTAATTTGTAAATTTTTCCCCACATACGTCAACTTACATAATACATGAATTATGAATCTAAAATATATTAATGAAATTATTACAAAAATAATAAAATTTCATAATTTACTACAATTAAATTCACTTTTTACAAATATAATATTAATTCTGATAACAATAGCCATTATTATAGCGAGTAAAATATACTTTTTGTTTTTATAGTACAGTAGGTTTTCAATTTAACAAACAAAACAATTTTTTGCAAAAGAAAACTTTAGATCTGGTTTTTTTTTATTTGCAAACAGAGCATGCTAAAAGGTTGGGTCAATGAATCAATAAGTAAAAAATATTTATTCTTATACACTGTAACAACATTTTAATACATTATATAAATTGTAAGTTGGTTGTTAATATATGTTTTTAAAATACATTCGTTTTAACAAACTTTTGACAATAGCAAACACCCCTACCTCCAATTGGTCTGTAATATTCAGGACCTATTACATCTCTATTTCTTTTGTATTTCCCCAGTTAATTATTATATCTTATTAAATATTAAAATGACTTGTGCATTTATGTTAAAAATTTTTGGTTTAGTTTGAATAAAATTTATATATTTTATATATTAAAAAAAATAAAACTTTTATATAAGTAATAACTGTTATATATATATATATATATTTGCTATTTTGTGAAAAGTAAATCTTCAGTTTTAATCTATTGAATATTAAAGATACATCAAAGTGCAAATATATACAAAGTTAATATAAAAAATTTTGATTACAAATAAAATTTGTACAAAATTATTTATAAAAATACCATATAAAAAAAATCTTGCATATAAAATGGTGTTTTAACAATAATTTAAAATATATAGCTGCATTTAATGTGTATGCACACACACGCACACACCATTCTTATATAATACATCTATTATTGTAAAGATTTAAGTTATCATCTTGTTTCACTATATTAAAAATTTGTTCCATTTCTTTCCATTATATCACTGGTTTTTCAACCTAGATTTTGCAACACCTGAAGATACCAACTTTCTACAGGTTTTGTAAGATTTCTTAATATCCAATAATTTCTTTAAAATTAAAGTAAGTAAAACAACAAGACCGTATTTGAGACAAGACTATGTCTCGGAGACTCACTACCGAGCAGGATCACTTCGACACTCGCGGCGGGTCTCGTTCTCGTTCTCCAATCGTCTTTGCTATTGCTGGTTTTGAACGCGATCGTTCAAACTTCACCGGCCACGGCCACGACCGCAAGGCTTCCGTGATGCATTTTCGTTGAAATCGAATGTTTAAATTTCTCTCCGTTGCGTGACACCCCGGATTGAATTTTTGTCTATGCGAAAATTTCCCATTTTTTAAAAAAATAATGGCGGCTATTGTACTTCTGATAAGTAGCACTGAGTTCAGCGTTAACGTAGATTCTTCTTTTTATTGCAAGTACTTTCGACGAAAAATTACGATCGTCGTCTTCAGGCGAATGTGTGTGCTTTTCAGCGTATGCACCGTCAATCGTGCCGATTTAAAATCTCCTTCGAACCGGCGAAGTTACCGAACGCTAAAAGAATACATTATTTTTAAAAATTCGCCAACGAAAATCTTCCGTTATCGGTTTGGAACGTTCAGCACGTGCCTCATTCAAATTTGTTATTTCCACATTCGCCTGAAGACGACGATCGTAATTTTTGGCAGCTATTGTATCGTTCGCAATTATTTTTTTATTTTGCACAAATGAAATATATATATTAATGAATGTAAGAAGAAAAAATAATTCTATTTTGGAAGTTAGTTTTAATATAAAATTATAACGACGCGCCGTCTAGTTTCAAAAAGTTCCGACGAAGAAATGATATATCTCCGGTCGATCGGCCGAGGTTAGCACGTGGCGACCAGAAATATGTGGGGAATAACACGGGACAGGTAAATGGGTTATTTCAAAGATTTGTTTGTCAAAATTCGACTTAGCAACATTTGCTTTTCGAACTTACCAACGCACGTGTTTGTCAAAATTTGATTTCACAATATTTGTATTTTCCAACTGTTTTTAGAGTGTGTTGCCATTTTGTATTTGTGTTTTGGTTTTCGGTCCCCTGACTACTATAAGTCTGGTTTTTTTTTATGTGCGCATGATTTGGGCACCTAATACTCTGTGCCAAATTTCAACTCCTGACAGGTATTCCTTCATACCACTAAGCTGATAAGACAGCAGGACGTACGATTTTATAAGCAAGACATAGTCTTGTCAATAAATTATTGTAAATCAAGTAAGTCAAACATTTCAGAGTAAGTTAATAGAAATATTTTCAATGTTTTTTTGAACCTTTGAAACATATTTCTGAGATATGAATGCAATTTAAGAAAATATAAACATTACTCAAGTCCTCATATTAAAAATCATTATAATTACAGTAGAGAACCAAAAATCGGAATCAATTAGGGACTGGGGTTGTTCAGATTAGTGATTTGTTCCGATTACCGATTATGTACGAATAAATATATTAACCTGTCCGACGTTCAAATTTTTTTCCGTCGCGTGTCGCTTCGTGTCGAATTTTCGTCGATTTTAAGCCTAACGAAAATTTTTATAATAATAATCGAGGCTATCGTATCGTTAAAAATTATTTCTGCATTTTGTACAAACAAAATAAATATATTGAAAAATATAAAAACATGAAAATTATACTTTAGAAGTAAATTTAGTATCAAAAACGTTCGATTCGGCACGACACAGTCCGACTGAAAATCATTCCGATTACAGAGGTTCCGATTAATGAGTCTATACTGTAGTTTAGAAAATAAATATAAACTTTATTGATTTAGACCGTGCCTGTACACAGAGAAAAATCAGCAACATAAATTACATAAATACACAAAAAATACTGTACGGGTACATTCTAACAGTGTATCGACAAATTACAATATACTAAAATGTGTTCCAATATTCACCAACAAGTTCATTGGTGTAGTGCTGCTTTACTAGTGGCATTGGTTGTGGCTAAGGCATGCGTACTGGAATTTACCCTACATCTTATACATAAACATAATGAATACATACATAAAACAATTATTTATGAAGAATATTGATATAAAATTAATAGATAGCAAATTTATTGTAATAGAGCTAGAAAGTCTTAAAAAAACTTGCATATTTTGTATAATATGAGGGAACTTATTTTATCATCAAGCAAAGAAAAGTTGGTGTCCTGTAGATATTCAAGCAATTCAGATGAGATAAACAGATGCTTCTTAATATTTTCAACAACTAAACTGCAAAAAGAACATTTGGTATTTTCCATAATACCTATTCTTTTATCTTTCAAAAAATATATTACATCTATTTAGCCATAAGTTGTATCACTAAACACTTCATCTTATAATTTAAATCAGAAAGTAAGTTATAATGCATAATCCATGGAAAAAAAAAGTGTCCAATCAATTGACCAATATTTTTGACCAATTTGCATTCTATCTTATAAGCAATATGTTATTTAACTACTAATAATTTAATTAAAAAAACCTCATTATCTGATAGTTGAGATTGGTATGTATATGAAAACCCAAAGTCATTTACAACCAATTTCTACTTTTTTTTTTCATGAATACCTGAAACTACCACAAGAGGGCCGGAAACAGTTATATATTAAGGCTAAAAGACACGATAGTTATCGATACAAATTTTTATCGTTGTTTTAATGTAAAAAGTGCCGAATCCTCAAATAAAAGGTCAGTGTTTGATCAATTTTAACCTTGTGTGAATTTTTTAATAATCTATTATTGGTCATTTAATAAAGTTTTTATCTTCAAGCCAAAAGACTGTCTGTTACTTCTGTGATATTGTGAAAAAGGGTAAGAAAAGACTCAAAAAATTAATTTTTTGTAAATACTCTTAAACTCCAAATAAAGAGGACCGTGGTATATCATAATTATGCAAATAATGTTTGATTCTATGCAGTTTCTAATTCACAAGTAGCCATCTCTCTATAAAGAATGATTGTCATATTATAATTAATTTATTATAAACTAGTTTTCTAAAACCACATTCTGGTAAATTAAAAATTTTGAACCAAAAACAAAAAAACACTCATAAGAAGGCAAATTACCAGAGGTGTTCTACCCAATTTGGATCTTATCAAGGATCCAGAAACTGAACAATTTAAATGAAAAATCCACTTTAAAAAGCATGATTGAACCTTTCCTAATTTAGGAAAGATTGAATTGTGGTTCATTCCAAATTGGGAATACAAAGCTTATACTCAACTTAACTACAGAGTGAAAAAATCTGAAATAATTCTTAACAGAAAATGTTTCCATTTTTGTTAATTTCATTATATTTGACAATTTCAGTTTATAATCTAGTAATATCTTTTCAAAATGAGTTTTGAGAAGAAAAATAAATGTTCAAATATTTAAAGTTTGACAATATTTCTGATTTTTTGCTCAACAAATAGAGATTATCAGCTTTTTCATGCTTTCCTCCACTATAGAAAAAAATAAAATCAATATTTTTGACTTATCTTTTTTAATTGTCAACCTATTACATTTATAGAATCCAAATGTAGAGTTTTTAATTAATGCAAGTTTGCTAGACGTGAGAAACTTAGAGAGAAGAGAGGAAGGTGGCATTCAAAATAATAGGCCAGGATTTGATTAAATACCACCAATTAACAATAAAATGCAAATTAATATATATGAGCCAGTATAATTAAAATTGTTAATAAAAGAATGGCTTAATATACAACACATTTCTAATCTCATGGTCAGAAAGTATGTAGTTTGGATCACAGAAAAACATGCCAAGAAAATCACCAGTACTCCCCTAATCAGAAAATATTGCTATTGATAATAGAGAAAATATATTACTCTTTCATTACAATAGTCAATTATATCACACATTCTTTCAAAAACTGAATAAACAACTTTTTAAATTTTATCTGATCTCTCTGAAGCATTACTTTTTAATATTGAAACTTTATATACCTGAAACCATATACTGTAGATACACATCAATCCTCTTAATAAAAATTCTCATTGCTCCATAGTGGTTTCCAAATTTGAAATCATGTGTTAAACATCAGTTATAAATGACTGAATCTCACAATTGCTACCTTCTAATAATAATTAATATTTTTACTAACCTTAAGTGAGAATATCAAAAAAAATTAAACACTTTTTTTGATAACTTACACAATCAAATGCAAACTCTAAATTAAAGAAGTCCTTGGAAAAATAACATAAGCATTCGTGATTAAATTTTGTCATCAGATCAAATGACAAAGAATAAATTTTTGAAAAACAAAATCAGCATTCAAAAGAAAGCTTTAACATATTTGAAACACTGCCAAAAAATATTCCAGTATGTTGTAACATCAGGAGATAACTACATTCTAACAAAATATACTTTCATCAGAATATAAAACATTCTCTCTCCTTATTAACTTCCATAAATATGAAGTTATAAAGCACTAGAGATAATTTACAACTGAAATTGTCCTTATTCCGAACCTTCCCAATTTTCTACTGTATAATAATCCAAAATATATTAGTATTAAGTTTTATAAATCAAATAAGCTTTAGTGGGAAGTCAAATTCATTAAAGACTGTCCATATATATCCCCGAAGGATACGTCGTATAATTTTTGAAGCCAAATCGCAAACTGCCACTCTGATTACTCTACCTTTCTCTCTGAAAAATCTGTCTGGAGATAAAAATTTCACCTTTTTGTTGATCTATTTATTTTACATTCTGACTGACGGTTTCTAATAATTTGTTCCGTCGACGGCTTTAATTTGCTTAACGGGATGACGACTACCATTTTGTAATCGCCTTAAGCGATACAATGCCTCTTTAACGAGTGAATTAATATCACAGATATTATTGAACAGCTCTAGCAATCATTTGAAGCTCTGTTAGTGTATTTTCAAAGAGCCAAATCATTCACACTAATCAATGTATTCAGTACCACCTTTCTTCTATTTCGTTATTACAACTCAACTATTCAACTTTTTAATCTTTACTTTCTCTATAAAAAAGATAAGTGATTCAGTAATAAAATATTATCAAACTCACTCAACAAGTAAAATAAAAAAGCTTTAATAAAAAAAAAATCAATAAAAAAAGCAAAACACTGAGTCATCTTAGAGCTTTCAAACTCATATTCATAGATTCTAATGAAAATGCATTGGATTTGTGTGGAAATGCTACAGTTGCCATGGACACAGGCAAGCAGAATGAATCAGTTACTACAGTTACAACAATATAACGACAGCTACTGTTATGTTAATAATAGCATGAATAGTACAGACCAGGGCTGTTTAAACTTTTTTCATTTGAAAATTTTACATAACCCTCATTATATAGGTATATAGAATATGTATACAAATAAAATCACTTACTAATAATAAATCATAAAATAAATCTTTGATGTACTTATACCATTTATTTTTTATATACTTATATGTATTTTACCATTTATTAAAGACAAAAGCAAATTTGTATATAACGAGATGGATGTGCTTGTTTTTTACATAAAGAATTAAATCTAGACGAATAGCGAGGTCGAGGCCGAAGTTTTAGACACGAAAACGTGTACGTCGGACGTTCGGTGCCGCTTTCCCGTATGCCTAAAAGTTCGACGACGGCGTTTGGAATGCCGAACACGATTCCGCCGACTTTCCAAACGCCATCGTCAAACTTCTAGGCTTACGGGAAAGCGGTGCCGAACGTCCGACGTACACATTTTCGGCCTCGACCTCGCTAATATTAGATACTGTGGGACAAGACATCTTCATTTCTCAGAGTCGACTGACATTTTGATTTTATAGTTGTCAATGCTGAAAATTCTGCTTTTCATAAATATGCAGCACAAAATTTTACTGTTGTCAAATTTTTTGCAACCCCAAGTGGTCACGACCCACAGTTTAAGAAGCCACAGTATAAACTAACAGTACCTAGCCCACAAAGAAGACTCACTATACCTTACCATGTATCATGATTTCACTCTTGACTTCTGTTCCAATTTGTGACCATCTAATAATTTATATTTCATTTGTTAAAATTATATTTTCTTCTAATGTATACATGTCAAATTAAATAATTTAAGAATATATATTCCAGGAACTAAAAGCTCAAATATGCCAGAAACTATAAACATCATACAATCACGCATAATTTGATAACTTAGAGATATGTCATTGCTTATCTTAAGGCACTCCTTTATTAGTCTTGATAGATATAAAAATTACATCCACAGTGTCTTATAAACAATTGCAAATTTGCAATCTAACATTCAGACAAAATAAAAATCTAATTAAAACAGTTAAAACAATAAACTTGACAAATTGATAAACAAATTCAATACAAGTAAAATCACCTGCAAGAAAATAAATAGCAATATACTTATTTTGACAAAATTAATTATAATTAATATTTAATATTTAATTTAATTGATAGTTCAATTTTGACAATTACGGTTACGGTTTTGGTTACTTTTTCTGTTTTCAGACTTCTTTAAATCCCAGATTATACATTTTTAATTATTATATTTACTTTATTTCGGTGTATTTTACTGTCACTTTAACATTTATGTAATGAATTTTTTTAAAGTTAAACAAAGCATAGAAAGTAAAAATTCAAGTACAAAAAATAAACAAAAGTAAACAAAAGCATTAAAATTATTATTAATTACACACAACAAAAAGATATATGAAAATCAGCAGGCATCAAATGCAAGTAAAATGTTTACACATAACAAAGATAATTATGTGAATGAACTGATCTGATAGGTACAAGTATAACAAGTACTGTACATCAATTACTTGTAGTCTTCTTTTTTTAAAAACTCTTTCCTGTATGTATGTGAACTAAAAGGTCCTTTTTTTCCTGTCTATCACGAACTTGCTCAATTGTTCCCTCGACCCGACCGAGACAGAGCCAGATTTACAGTACCCGGACAGCTCGGCCACAAAAGCATCCCGAAGATTCTAACCCAGACTAAAATCCAAGTTACCATAGCAACAGGATAATGCCTTTATCACCTTGGCCATCCAAACAATGATTTATAAGACACATACAGATTTGACTCAGAGATTTAACAAGATACAACTGAATGCTTTCCCTAGACTACCTATGGTGTTTTGTTGCTTTTAATTTGTCATCATATTAATCACATAATATTATTGTATTGTATTTAAAAGAAATAAATATCAATGTATAAAATTACAAATAATGCTATGTTTATTGTGATTGTTAAATAGTTTCATTAATTTGTAGAATGAATATCGTTACAGATAATCATTAACATTTTACCGAAATTAAACGAAAATAAATTTGACGAATTTCTGTTTCAAATCTGTAAATTTAATTTTATAAAAGTCCAAGACAAGACAAGAAAGATTTTGAAATTTCTCAAAATTTGGTCCCAGGAATTCTTGGGTCAAAAACTAATATGCAGCTATGTTTAAAGCCATCTCATATACAAATATTCCATTTATGTTTGGATATATTTTTATATTTAAACTAATTGATCTCAAAAAAGTTATGCTGTGTTTTTGTCTACATAGAAAAATATATAAAACAAAACCCTTACAATCCAGAAGTTATTTACAAACAGCATGTTTTTAACCATTTCAAATACCCATCAGAATCTACAGAATAAGAACTATTTAAAATGCAAAAAGTCACAGAACATAAGGATATGGTAGTTATAAGAAGTATTTAACCATTAACAAATAATTAAAAAACACAGAGCGAAAAAAATTTACCACAGCATTGCAATCATTTGTATGTTTAAGAAAAACTATTTCATGTAATAATGCCATTATTATGGTGTGAAAAATCCAAATTTAGTTGAGATTTGAGAAACACCAAGAATTTGTTAAAGAATGACTGTATTGCCTTGACACTGACAAATTTTCCAACCAGACTGGATGGCCAGATGGCCACGTGCTTAAGGAGGCAGTCCGCAGCAGCGAGGGAGCCAGAATCAAATCTGGATGGGTCAAAAAACCCCACGAATTTTTCAGGGTGGGTAATCTGGATGCGTTGGGCCCTGTCCCTCACTGTAATTATTCTTGTGTCGTGTTAATATCAAAAACTTCAATTTTATAGGTGTTTAACTGTACATAAATAACATAATGAATATGTTTAAATGTGTCAGAAAATGAAGCAAATAAACGAATCTAACGTTGCACAGAAATATACAGTTATACGTAACACAAATAAAAGCTGGACGAGGGGAGACACCGTGCCACACAGGGAGATAGCACACCAAACAAGACGGTGACCTATGACCAAAAAAATGTGAAGCCCGCCAACATAGCGCCGTCTAACACAAAATATGTCTTAGTGACCTAGCACACAGGGATTACATTTTTACTTTCTTTCACACTCCCTCTATCGCTGTGTGCTACATACATAACAATTATCAATTATTTTAATTTAATTTTAACATTTTCACGAATCTATGAAACTTAGTTCCCGTTAGCGGTTTCGTTAGGACATCTGCGATCATTAGGTCCGTCCTCAAATAATAAATCACAATTTCCCCTTTTTCGACTAATTCTCGAGTGACGTGATAGCTTACGTCGTTATGTTTACTACGCTTGTGAAAAACCACATTTTTCGATAACTGTATCGCGCTTTGGTTATCACAGTAAACACAAATAAGTTTTTTACACATTTTTTAAAACCCATATGTACTAACAGTCTTTTTATGTAAGTTATTTCTCGCGAAGCTTCAGCTAGAGCTGAGTACTATGCTTCCATGGTCGACATTGCAACAGATGTCTGTTTCTTCGACTTCCAACTAATCAGACCTCCGGCTAATATCAGAATGTTACCTGTACACGACTTTCTGTCGTCTACGTCTCCAGCCCAATCCGAATCCGTGTAGGCTTTAAGCTCTTCGTTGTTCTTCACGTATGTTATTCCATACATCGAAGTACCTTTGAGATATCTCAAAACACGCTTCGCAATCATCCAATGTGTTTTTCCGGGATCAGCACAAAAACGACTTAATGTGCTTGCAGCAAAAGCGATGTCTGGATGTGTCGCGTTTGCTAGGTAGATAAGACTTCCGATGAGCTCTCTATAAGGTCGATTTCTCATGTCTTGTCTCTCGTTTTCTGAGATTGGACCCATTTCCTTCGAAATTTTCATATTTGACTCTGTTGGTGTAGCGACAGTTTTCGCATCCACTAAGTTGAATCTCTTCACCAGTTCATTAATATATTTTGTTTGCGTCAGACAGATGCTGCCTGTTGGTCCTTCTCTCTTTATTTCAACGCCTAGAATGTTACTTATAAGGCCTAGGTCTACTATTTTGAATGCTGACTTTAGTTTCGATTTAATGGTCTCAAGATTTTCAATCTTCCTCGATGCCAATATTAAATCGTCTACATAAACAATGAGTATCACTTGATCTTCTTCCTTCCCGAATACATAAACGCATGGATCAGCTGCTGTGCGCCCGCCTCCAATACTTGTGATAAAGCCATCTAACTTCTTGTACCATTCTCTTCCAGAATGTTTTAATCCGTATAAAGGTTTCAATAGTTTGCAAACTTTATCTTCTTGTTCGCCCACGATGAACAACTCGGGTTGTTCCATGTATATTTCATCGGATAAATCACCTTGCACGTAAGCAGAAGTTACATCCATTTGATGTACTGTACGTGCATTTCTTCATTTACGGAGGCAGCTAATAATGTTCTTATTATTTCGTATCTAGCGACTGGAGCGAAAACTTCATCATAGTCTATACCTCTTTCTTGGGTATGACCTCGAGCTACAAGTCGCGCTTTATACTTTTCTATGTCACCTTGTTGGTTGGTTTTTGTTTTAAACACCCAACGATTTGTTAACACTTTCTTGTTGTTTGGCCTCAGTACTAAAATCCATGTGTTGTTCTCACGTAGGTTCTCATATTCCTTTTTCATGGCGGTTAGTCATGCCTCTCTATCATCCCGATTTAACGCTTCAGATACATGTTCGGGGTCTGGAATTTTGCCTTTAACAACTTGATAAACTTTTCTCGGTCTTCCGCGTTCTCCCGTTCTTTGAATTTTTGGTCGACCTCGTTTTCGTTGGCCCATGCGACTCTCCTCTTGAATTTCTTGTTGTTCTTCTTCAAGATATTCGTCCATGCTAGATTCATTATCAGACTCTTCATCTAGTTTTCTGTCTTCACTGTTCATCTCTGTCGTCTGATTTAGTGGCATTATACACACGTCATTTGGTGTTTCAGCAGTAAGATCTGGCTCAGCGGAGATACTCTTCAGAAAAGTGTTACTTGTGTGGATTATTTCAAGAAATCTAACGTCACGTGCTATGATGACAGTCTTAGTGCCCGGTTTCCAGAGTCGATACGCTTTTGACTCGTTCGAGTATCCGACTAACACGTACTCGTCACCTTTCGGATGAAATTTTCCTCGTTTTCGAGTCTTGTCCAGCACTATAGCTTTACTTCCGATAATTTTAAGAAAACCAACATAAGGTTTACGTTTAAACCATAGCTCATTCGGTGCTTTTCCATCGAGGGCTTTTGTCGCACTTCTATTTCGTAGAAATGTCGCCGTATTGATTGCTTCTGCCCATAGTGACTGAGGTAGACCTGCCTGCAGCATTATGCACCTTGCCATTTCGACAAGTGTCCGATTTGCACGTTCTGCTACACCATTTTGTTGTAGGGTGTATTCAACACTTAGTTGTCGTACTCGAGGAATTTGTTAAATTCGTTCGATAAATATTCTCTACTGTTATCCGTACATAGCCTTTTGATTCGATGACCTGTTTGTTTTTCGACTCTTCGTTTATAAGCTTTGAACGCTTGGAGAATATCTGAGCGACTTTTTAGCATTATAGTTTCCATATGACGTGTACAGTCATCAACAAACGTTGCAAAGTATTTTGCACCTCCTAATGAGACGGTTTTCATCGGACCACATATATCGGAATGCACTAAACCCAAAATCTCTTTCTCTCGATGATGCGACTTCTTAAATGGTTGAACATGTATTTTGGATCTATGGCATGTTTCACAGTTTAATTCCCTTGCATTCGTTGAAAGGTCCATACCTTCAACCAGTTGTTCCATTTTCATTTTTCTTAAATCATTAATATTTATGTGCCCATATCTTTGGTGCCACTTTAATAAATTTTTGTCAGTTGTTTCTGCTGAAAACATTGTTTGGTCTTCCACTTCATTGACAACATATAGGTGGTCACGTTTCGTAGCTGTTAGCATCGTAGTACCATCTTTACATTTGATGATAGCATAATTCTCCTTAAATACAACAATGTATCCTTTGTCAGTGACACTTGCCACCGATAAAAGGTTGTGGCGCAATTCCGGTACATATAATACGTTTTGTAGTTTTACAGAACTTATTGCTTGTTGCTTTATTTTCAAATTGAGATTCACATCACCTATACCAACTGCTTGTACATAATTCTCTGTGGCAGTATATACTTTAGACTGTTCAATTTGATCCAGAGTTAGGAATTTGTATTTGTCGTTGCACATGTGTCTTGTCGCACCACTATCTAAATACCACTTTTTAGATCCATTTGTGAATTCCACGTTGCATGCAATTGTAGTAAGGGCACCGCTAGCAACTTTTACCTCTGTGCGTTTCGTTTTCGATTTACAATTTCTACTGATATGTCCATTTTTACCGCAGCTGTAGCATTTTCCGTTAAACCTTTGGTCTCTGAATCTTGTACTGTTTTCTGTCGAATTCGTTCGTGACTGCTTTACACGATCGAACTTTTCCTTTGAAAGTAATGCGTCACTTCTCTCGTTCTCAGTTAGTTTCATAACGCGCTCCCTCTGTCTTGCCTCCTCCTCTTTTAATTTCGATTTGAGGTTTCCGAGCGACGGTATGTCATCACGTGACTCTATGGCTACACTAAAATTTTCGTATTCATCCGGAAGTGATCCGAGGAGCATAATCGATAGTAATTCTTCCGGGATTTCTATTCCCGCTTCCTTCAATTGATCAGCTTTACTCGTGAACTCGTTTACGTACTGCGTAATCGTCGTATTTTGCCCCTTTTCCATTCGTAGTAACTGTTTGTACAACGTTGCCTTTCTAACGGGGCCACGTGACTGGAATATTGCCTTAAGTCCGTCCCACGCTTCTTTAGACGTTTCGGCGTTTTTCACGTGGTTTAACTGCCCAAGACTAAGGCTTAGATTTATTAGCGCCAATGCCTTTGCGTCTTGCTTGATCCATTCCTCTGGGCTTCTTTCTGGTTTAATTTCCGTGCCGTCAACGTATTTCCATAGGTCATTATATACGAGAACACTTCTCATCTGTATTTTCCAAAGTTCGTAATTGTCCTCGTTCAACTTCTCAATGTTTGAGAATCCGCTAGGACCCGCCATACCGTATTAGATAATAAATTCGTTTACTTACTTCTTATACTAGATATTTGTTCCTTGTAAGCAATCCTGGGCCCATAACCTGTCAGAAAATGAAGCAAATAAACGAATCTAACGTTGCACAGAAATATACAGTTATACGTAACACAAATAAAAGCTGGACGAGGGGAGACACCGTGCCACACAGGGAGATAGCACACCAAACAAGACGGTGACCTATGACCAAAAAAATGTGAAGCCCGCCAACACAGCGCCGTCTAACACAAAATATGTCTTAGTGACCTAGCACACAGGGATTACATTTTTACTTTCTTTCACAAAATGGAAGTTAGAAGTTAAATGTTTATTATAACCATCTTCCTAATTTTCTACTTTAAAATTAAATAATTCTTTAAAATACAAATTAAATAGACAAAAATCTTTTTCACGATTATCAATTTAGTACCAACTTCCTTAAAATTTCTAATTTGTATTTCACAGAATTATTTAATTTTAAAATTAATAATTTCATTCTCTAGTTAACATTTTACATAAATTTATATCTGTTTTCTTCTTATGCATTAACTTTTAATTTTTTATTTCAATTATAAAAGTATAAATTCTTATATTTTGTTATTCTTATCCACAGTGGCCAAACTGCAGCTCTTCTAGACCTTTATTGTGGCTCATGTACATCAGACCCTACTCCTAATATATATACCAGTGGTTCCCAACCTTTTCTAGGATGCGGAACACTTTTGTGAGCAATTTTCTTTAGCAGAACACTTACTTAAGTTAATATGAAATACATAAGCTTGTCATCAGTTATTTTATTAGAATTGAGCAGTTATAATTCAAAATCTCTACTCATATTATTAACGCCAATTCTAAGACAGGAAAAAATATATCTAAATAACTTTAATGGGAAACTTGTGCCTGATGTTTTTTACATATTTCATTCAGTTTTTATCGTTGCCTTTATCTTATTCGAAACAGTAGTACACTCCGTAAGTACAAGTCGTACATATATATTTAAGTTTATGAAAATTTTACAATTTTAATTTTTTGATATTCGGCGGCTCGAATACGATTGTACACTTTCCGATTTGCGACTAAATCTGCGGAACACTTGGGAGATGCTTACGGAACACCGGTTGGAAACCACTGATATATACACACATATACAGTATATAGGTTGTATATAAAATATCATTCCAATATAAGATGTGGCTCTCACATATTTTTGATACATATGTGGCTGCTATCATGACAAGGTTTGGCCACTCTAGTTTAAAACCTAAACATTGCTTCTCTAAAAAAATTTTCCAATTTACTTTTTAATTATGGGTTTTTATCTTTCTCTAATTCCATATTACTTAAAATAAACATACAAATGAAAAAACTTGTTCCAAAAAACTTAACAATCTCACTGAAATGTCTGTTGTATTTAATTCATTAAATTAAATTTTTCTTTTAAAAATTGACTGGTGTAATTCTATTGCATCATCTTACACTTCTAAAAATATTCAAACAAGTTTGACAAGCTGTCAACATTACTGTCAACATCAACTAAGTACCATATTATTTACAATTTAAAACAGTTTTATATATTTTATTATACTTTATAATATCACCAAAATCATCAATATTTTTTTCATAAAAGAAAACAAACACCTATTCTGTAAACTGATAAATCTATTTTTTGTAAATTCTAACATATATCCTGAAATATAATTTAAATAACTATTTTATTTTACTTTATGTTTCTGACATTACATTCTATGAGAAGAGGTTTGGAAATAAGCATTCTAGATCTGTTATTAACAGGAATTTTTATTCTATAATCTCTCTACACACTGAAATTTGTAATAATTAAATAAATTCTTCTAACCTTTTAACCGGTGTCGATCTATTTTTAGAATCGCAAACGTTTTCGCGGCCCCTCCTGAGCACTTCTTCGGGCTTCGTCGTATAGGCCGTTAACATTCGAATAAATATTCGATTTGAATTTCTTTTCGGAATATTATCACGTGCAACGGCTGGATATTTGTACTGCGCATGCTCTGTGCTCCTCCCTTTAAACACTGTTTTCTAGCAAAACCTGCCATGCACTGGATAGGATAATTTCCTCCTTATGATTAACGCACGTACTACTTAATCCCGCCTTAAATATCTCCGTGGCTTCTAGCCATTTCGATTGCTGTGGGTTATAGCTGGGTATAATGATTTTTGCCGCATGCAGGTCCGCCGTTATCTCCTCTTCCGACGCGTACGTCGCCAGGGCCGTAGTGTATCTACCGTGCTGTATGTCTGACTCGTGCTCCTTTAACCTCACTTTTAACGCACGTTTCGTGGAACCAATGTAAGTTAGTTGTCTATCGCACCTGTGGTCTTCTAGTGGTATCGTATATACTCCCGGAAGCCTTTCGGGGTTTGGTGGGTCTTCGCCATTGCTTAATATTCTGAAGAGAGTTTGACATCTTCTGTACGCGATGTTTATTCCTTGTCAGTTGACCACGGTGTTGTAAATGGATTTTGGCACTGGATTGTATGTGATAGATATCCTTTCATTTTCTTCCTGTCTGATATTCAATGGTCGTCCTGTCGGATTATTTGCCTTTTGGGAATTCTCACGTCTTCTAGACAACTTTTCAACGAGAGCTTTGCTGTATCCATGGCTTATAGCAATATTTTGGATATGAAGGAGCTCCGTTTCGAGCGCTTTTTTTGTAGAGGAATGCGTATGAGCCCTTCTCATTAATGCTAGGAAGGCAGCTATTTTGTATTGAAAAGGATCATATGAATTTCTTGGGATATATGTGTGGAACGTGCTAGGCTTTCGATATACTGATGTAAGTATATTAGCGCCTGCAAAGTTGATATCAATATCCAAGAAGTACACCCTCGATGAGTCGTGTTGCTCCACCTCTAATGTTAGCCCGTACGGATTACTGTTTATGGCTTCGAGGAAAAATTTTATGTCTGGTTCTACTTTCCAAAATATAATGAGGTCATCAATGTAACGTTTGTACAAGATGTTGGGCAAGAAGCACGGTAGAATATTGTTTTCCAATCTCCTAATTACCATTTCGCACAAATCATCCGAGAGCGGACTGCCCGTCGGGACTCCTTTGCCTTGCATGTACGTGATCCCTTTAAATTGGAAAAGAGAGCCATAGCATAACAAATGGGCTAGTTCGAGAATATGTTGGTGCATTGTGTTGTCCTCAACTATCGAAAACAGAAAGTCCCTTAGTTCGCAAAAACAAGGAGGTAGTTCTATCGACGGAAACAACGATCTGAAGTCTAAGACCGTAGCATAAGCTGGTTTTGCTATCGTCTTCAATTGTTCTATAAGTTCTGGCCTCTACTGTAGAATCACAATATATATACACCTTTATAGAGATAATCTATCAAGAATTCAAGACCTTCGTGGAACACCTGAAACTAACACACTATACCACTATCAGCCCAAGTGGCATCTAATGGACAGTTCATCTTCTGAGTCATCAATGACCCCTCCCCCATAAGGAGACTCCTTATTGCTTCTTCTCAGTGCCACCCTTTTTCTTTTCAAGGTGGCCTCATCTGTCCAACTCCTCAAAGTTTTACGCTATGAGCCTTCTCCTTCCCTGTAAATACAATTTGTTCTGCCCATGTACACCATTGTATTTGCTTGTCTTATCCAACAGAACCCCTTTGCAGCTCATGTCCTCCTTTTTCCACTTTCAAATCTCCAACCATCCCACCTTTCTAACTTTTCCTCAAATTACTCTCCTTCCTTCCTTCATCCATCTTTCTTATCTTTTAAAGCTACACTTTTGAGTACAGCCTTTTCTTTCACATGTATGTATGTAGAGTGACAAGTTTATTTTCTTGTTAGTATCTACCTGTCAGCATTTACAGTTCCACTTGCCAAGAAATCCAGTAGAACACCATGAGAAGAATCTTAACTGTTGACTAGGCTACCTTAAACTACTACTTGACTAGAACACCTAAGTGTTTCCACTGCATGAAGCTAAATTTGGTGACATGTTGAGAAACAAAATGACAGACATAATGGATGGGCATGCTCTGTACATATGGCAAAAGTTGTGACAAATGCTGATCATGCACAATAAGCATCCTTACATTATGGTTAAATGATACATCTTAAGGATGAGAATGTTGCTACAGTACATGATATTTTTTTTTATCTTGTAAGTGCACCAGCCTTTAAAATATGGATACAGAAACTTTATTTTTGCATTATTCCAAGTACACAGTAGCAACACAACTCTCCCTATGTTCACATACTGTATTTACTTTCACAATGATTTCAATATGTGTAATTCAAATGATAAAACAAGTTACAGGACTACATTCAACCTTATAAGCAGCAAAACAGTATTTAATAAGAAGCATTTTTGGTCTTATTAAAAGACTATCTTCAGATTAAGAAGAATTCTATCAAACGTTATAATGCCAAACCAATGGTGTCTAACCTATTTATTTACGTTATTTTTATGGTACTTATTTTTGATTTGATTTGAAATGTTTGACATTCTCTACACTTATATCCTTTTTCTTGAATTCTTAATTGTTGAATTTATAAAATTTGTAAGAATTTTAGTTGCATTCTATGTACTCATCTTTTTATTTTAGCAAGTTACAAGACTTAAAAATTTATTCATGTTAACAAACTCAGTTTTTAAATATTTAAGCAAATTAAGCACAAGTATAATTTTACTAAATTATTTTAATCTAATTTATTCTTATGAAAGTCTATTAACTCAAAAAGGTAGGAAGGACAAAGAAAATAACTATTTGCTAACATAGAGTTAACAGCCTTCTCAAATAACATTCTAAAGAAATATGAAGTATGATCTTATCTTGTGCATGGATTGCGTCAGCAGCTACTGCATAATATGAAATTCCTGTTTCTCCACTCAAAGTAGTCCCAGATAATTGTAAATGGTTGCATAAGTTTTTAGGCAAAGAACAGAGATCGATTAAGACGTGTTTAAATCACTTTATTTATGCTTTTACTACATATACCGAATTTTATAATAAAAATAGTCGGCATCGGCATTCGACAAAGAGTAACCGTTATTTTCGGCAAAATTTTAATATACAGAAAAATGTTTTCGGCCTAATTTATAGGCTAACATCAGGTCTAAACAATACCAAAATAAAGTTTCTACTTTCTATTTAGAATGCCTTAGTTGCACGATACATTTACCAAATTCAGAATTTTATGGAACTTTATGACATTCCAAATAGAATGTAAGAAATTTGTTTTGGTATTGTTTAGACCTGATTTTGACCTATAAATTATGCCAAAAACATTTTTCTATTTATTAAGATTTTTGATGGAAATGAAGAAAAAGTTGTTTGAACTGTTTCCAGTTCATGCTGTACATTTTTCTTTAGCATTAATAGTCAAAATCATCCTTGCACATCCAAGGGTTAACTTCATCGCATTTGCCATATTCAAAAACATCAATCTGTATATATCAATCCCACAAAACAGGACCATACTGTAGTTATAAAAATGCTGAAATTTATTACAATACAATCCGCTTACTGTAATCATTTTGGAACTTGCTTATACTAATGTTATTAATAATAATCAATCATTACTATTAACTGAAGTCAGTAATTAAGACTGCAAATAATGAATAAAACTAGAATTTTCACTAACATTTTAAAGGACATGCTTAAACAATTAAATTATGTATAATAAAGATTTATTAATAGTAATTCATCCAGCAAAAATTGCCAGCAATTTAATGTACTGGCAGCAAGTAATTAAATACAATGTTTAAAGCATTGGTTTGACTGATAATGATAACAGATAACAACTGTTCATTATCAGCCACAAAAATGAGGCAATTAGAACATAAATAAAAAAATTTTGCCTATTTATCCAAAAATAATGATACCTATAACACAAGTTGATTAAAATAAGTAAAATTTTGTAAGTGTATCTTATGTTTTGAAAAATGCTAGCTAACTCCGAAAACATTAGATGATAAACAATATCCACGATTCAATAAATACATTCTACTAAATTTTATTTTTTCAGATTAAATTTTTAAATAATTTTCATACAGATTTATTTACAAATTATAAAATGAATCAGATAATGAAAAGCATTTATACAAGGAACAGATTTATTCCTTATAATTATATTAATTATAAGGAATAATTATATTAATAATTATTTCAAAAAGATTATTTTAATAATCTTTAAATAATACTTTACATAATTGCATATAAACATTACATTATTAAAGAATTTTGACATTTTCAATTATTCTTATGCATTCCTAGGGAGTAACACTAATTTTCATATATTAGTCTTTGGTTAATGTGGTAGCATATTTATTGAAAATATAAAGATAAGTAGATTCTGCACTTTGCATCTAATAATGAACATCTTTTGGAAGGTTCCACAGAAAAAGCAGAACCTAGACTCGACTAGGCTCCCGCGATCCGAGGCAAACTAAGATCTCGGCGCCGTCGCGCTCGTTCCGGAGGTTTGGGACGCCGACAAAAGACGAGCGTCCGCACCGTCGCCGCTAGCCACCTTTCCACTTAACGCCTTACCCGGCTCTAATATCGTAATTATCCGTTACGATTTATTTTTCAAATAATTACACGCGCTCTCCTTTCGACACACCTCGGGAATCGGGCAAAGGGTATCGAGTCCGGAGCCCCGACCCCCGACGCGGTACGGAAACCGTCCGTAATCGACAAACGGCGTCGAAACGAAAACGCACCGACCAAAAGTACTCGAACGAAATAGGAGAACGTTCCCGTTCCGGCAACAAACGTGCAAATACTCCTCCGACTATAATAAAATTCGCACATTTTACACAAACTCCACTGAAATTTCATCCGAAACCCGGCTCTGCACGGGAAAAGCGAAGCACTTCCACGTCACTAAAATGCATTTATTCACAGCAAGATTACAAAAGCAGTTGCATATATTATTCAGGCAAACTTCACACTCTAAACAGACACATATATATATTAAATATATATATATATATATATAGAATATGAAATAACATATTTACGTTCTACATACAACTTTCCAAGTAATTAATAATTGAATATATGAAAATAATTAAGTAAAGAGTTAACAATTTACAGGTAAATTATTCAGTAGAAGTTTGTTGACACCTACACACAGAGAAATTACTCAGTTATTAATAATGTCAGATAAGAAGTTAGCTATTCGAGAAAATGACTCACTGCGTGGATTTTCTCGCAAATTAAACGTAAGAGGAAAGGTGATACTTACAGAAACACAGTTGTATGACATAAGCGTAGTAGGACCAAGCGACGATCGTAGTTATGAAGATGACTGGAAACCATTTGAATAATCGTACACAAAAGGAACATTTAGCTCCGGGTTTAAGTAAACCTGGAGGCATCTTTTCTATTCTATGATCTAACTACTTCCCTTAAATTATTTATAATCTATAATTTCGACCTATCTCCCGTAAATATGTCATAGCTAAACATCCAATCCTCCAATCGTTCAACTTTCTGTTTGGATGCCTACTGCGGTTCACTGTTGCCAACTGTGGTAGATCGTATTTATCAATCGAAATATTTTATTTTTACAAATCTTTATAAATACGTTTATTTATTTATTTTAAATAAATGTTTCGTCCTATGCGAATTATTATTTTATTTATTTATTTTTAAACGCGTTCTGTTTACAAGTGGGAGCGTGGGTATATTACGTGGTCGTCCGGATGGCCGAGCGGTAAGCGTGGCAGCGTGATCCGAAATCGATCGCGTCGGGATCAAAAACCTTGGGAATTTTGAGGGGATGGACGTCCGAATATGTCGGGCCCCGTACCTTACTACGCGGCTGCTCCATCGCGTGCGTGGCCGGACCCATAGTGGACTTGCTAAAAAGGCCTTCTCAGCACCTACGGGGTGTTAAGAGTTTTAAAAATGAATGGTACTTGTCCCGATTTACCCGAACCGACCACCCCCGAAAAACTCCCGAGGTTCTTCGGGGGTGGTTAGTTCGGATTTGTTCCCTTTTCTCCTACAGCTTAGCCACTCGTCCATCTGGAAAAAACTCCATTGACTCTAATGGATATATATATCCATTAATTCGCTCCTCTATACTAAACATGGTTACGCGGAAGCGCGGTCGGGACCATCTTCCAGCGTTTTCTGAACGGTCGCGATCCCCTAAAATGCGTAAAGCTGGATTTAAAGTTCCTGCGCGTAGCGTCTAGCAAAAATGACGTCATTCTACTTAAGACGACGGGACTCGACCGATCTCCACCTAACTATCCGCGAAGATTTCCGATAATCCGAGCCGGATTCGAACCCGTATTCCTCGAAGTGGCAGATTATACCCTTCGATACCTCAAACATTAATATATAATATATATATATATATATATATTATCGTAATTAATACTTCGTATGATGATTTCAATTTGTCCATGGCTAACACATCGAGTGAAACTAACTTCTCCGTTAATTAATTACTGTTTTCTAATTTTCCGCGTAAAATTTCAAAAATACAGTAGAACCTCTATTATCCGGACTAATTGGGGATGAAGGTAGTCCGGATAATCGAAAAAATAATAATTGACAGTGCATATAGTATGAATAATTTTTATTCGTCTAGATTTACATATAGCTTCAGTATTAAATTATTTTTTATTAAGGAATTCAATTAACGACTTTTGTTTAAAGCTAGCTGTTCTTTTCGAAGCTGCTAAATCGCGAATACTTTTAAGACATAAGTTGTCCCGAGTTACACCTTCTTAGCTCTCAAACCACTTCATGGCGACATCTAAGCATTGAAAAGCTTCAGAATGTGTAGGACCAATATCTCTTACTTCGCAAATCTCTTCTTCGTCTTCTCGATCTCGTTCATCAGAGGCAGATATTTCTTTATTTCCTCGTCATTCAAAATTTGGAATCCAGGATCGTTCGCATCGCAATTTAACCACTCGGTTACATCATCTTCGTTACATTTGGCATATATTGAAATTTGTGCTATTGCTTCCGCAATGTCTCCTATACCACTTTCTACAGTTACCGGAATTTACTAATTGTCTTTTCAAAATTTTGTTCCGTGCATTCCATCACGTACGTACTGTACAGCACATAAACAGTGTCGCAATTCGCCAAGTGCAAATCGGCAAATTCGTACGATTTTTGTTTATTTTGAACAATCCGGATAATCGATGTTCTACTGTATATCATGCTTAATTATCGAATAATTGTATTTAATATTTTAATAAATAAATATTATAAAATATAATTTATATTTTATAGTAAATATTAAATTATTCTCCATTGTTCGACAATGAAAGAGCTTTTCGTTCCATGCGATTTCAAATGTTTTTGCTCTCGTTTTTCCTTTTAGCAAAGATTTCTACATTTCCCATATATAACGATGATCGGGCGACTTCCACGAATTCGTATCCAAGCAATATTCGTATTACTTTCTGGACTGTTATGAATACACAACGAGGGAAAGTATTGGAATCGTGGAAACGAAATTTGGCAGTGAAAGGTCAAAAGGGTGGGATGACAGAGGGAGTCTTGTATTTCCAGACGGATAGGACTTAATAACGAATATAATCAACGTTTACACTCTTTGAAAAACTCACCCCTATCCTCAAAATTAAGCTTTTTGCCATTTTATAGTAATTAAAAATATAAAAAGTTTTTATAACAAAACGTGATAAGAGATGGCGCCACACACAATTTTACTTATTTTGCTTAATAATATAAAATTTTTAAAAATAAAAACTCATAACAGCCGGGAAAGCTACGCAACTCCCTTAGGCCTTTTTTTGTTAAGGCCGCCACACACGTTCAGGAAATCCTTTGAGGAATTCCTGAACGTGTGTGGGGGAAAACTGTACAGTCCACCGGAGTAGAAACGAAAAACCATTTGATTTTCCTGCACAGTTTTGGACTGCGCAGGCTAACTGAACGTGTGTGCAGTAGTGTGGTTCAGTTGCGAGGCCGCTGAGTAGTGAGAACAATGTCTGGTGAATGTTTGGAAGAATTATTTTTTATAACCTTTTTAACCTGTATTATCTATAACCTGAAAAATTAATTTGGTTAAAAAGTTAAAAGTTAAAATTATTTTCAGATCAAAAATTTCTCGAGTAAATTAAAATTATAAATAATTTTAATATTTAGACGACTTCTCAATTCATTTCCTCAGTTTTTATATTCAGAAAACTTTTCAGTTCACTTCTTTAGTTTTCATAAAACATCTCGATACGCTTTAATATCATTTTCTTTTACATTTAAAAAAAATTATTGTTTTAATACCTGTTTTAATGTTGTATTAAAACATAACAACTTAAAATAATATTTTAACAATAAGATAAAGTTTCATAAATTATTTTTAATTATTAAATTATTAAATTAATTTGCGATAATAATTTTTAAAATTTGTACTAATATCGGAATAAATTACAACACGACAATTTGAAATAATATTTGACAATAAGACAAAGTAAAATAGGGAAATATTGATAGTTTAATATAATAATTATTTAAATAATATTTGTTACTTATTTATTAAATATCTATACAACGTATTGATTTTGAAAATATCTATTTTTTGTTCAATTAAGAATTGTTCGTAAGATAGAATGTTGCAAAAAGAACAATGCTTTTTAAAATATCTGTGGTAATAACAATTGTTTTTAATATCATCTGATCTTTGTCACCCAAGAAGTTCGATGTCTAAACAACTGTAGCTCCAGTTTTTAAAAAGACTTTTTCCCCTATCCATCCACCTTTAAATAAAAATAATTCTTTATACGTTGAGAAATGATTTAATAAGTTTTGTAAATCACTATGTTCGATCCAGTCAGTTATATCCGACGGATTTTCGTCTATAAAATTTAACCCACGAATTTTTTTGGTAGTAAAATCGACTTGCCATTGATCTTTCGCTGGTAATCGATACTTTTTAACGGAATCTATAACCCAAGATTTCTCTTGAAAAATTAATTTTGTCATCTGAAATAATGCCATTTAAAATTATTCGTATGAAAAATTTTGTGATCGGTGCTACCCAAACTATTACTACTACTCTTTACACAGACTTTTACGCACATGTTTTTTCCTGCGTGTTTTAATACAATTTGTTGCCAATAAATATCTAAGAACAGCCAGTACGTCGTCATCGGATGCCGTGGCCGACTGGCTAACTGAGAGATTTTCCTCCTCGTGTGTGGGCGACAGGAAATTCTGAATTTCCTCGAGGCCAGGCCTGCACAGTTATTCCTCAAAGGATTTCCCGAACGTGTGTGGCGGCCTTTAGTAAGATTTCCTTCTGATGAGAAGCTGTCTCATCTGCCGAACGTCCCGTCGAAGTAATCGAAATTACGAAAAACTTCCACTCGTCGAATTTTTCGAAGAACGAATTTCTACAAAAAGATAGAAATGGATGTGTTGACCGATAATACAACGAATGGGTGGACGATGGAAGAATTACAAGCATTACACCATCTTAATTGTTCCAATCCTTCATTGCCAGTTCTACAGAAAATCATTTTGGTAATCCATATTCCAGTCTTTGGAATTATTTTGTCAATTCGGGAGGCAAAATAATTAGGTGTAATGCTGATAAAGATGGTAATAACGAGTCTTCGGTATGGTAATCGGTCGGGACGGAACGTTGTTTAGTCTTCGTTAACTTTAAGTATGAAAATGCCGATTCGCACGGGTATGTAGATCCGAAATAAGAATAAATATATTTACCACATTTGGTGATACTGGGATATTTTTTTCTTGGTCGACGTACGACGGTACCAAATATTCGAGCTAAATGGCTGCGTTTTTCTACGAGTCGAGTAATAACCGCATGCGTACTGTCGCGTTCGCGCATTACGTTCGCACGTAGCGTTCGGTTACGAGTGTAACGCATTAAGTCGTCGAGACGTCGCGAGCGATCGACCAAAATGGCTTCGCAATTGACTCGTTGGCCACCCCCAGTTAACCAATAAACATTAACTTTTAACTCTAACTTGAAAAAAAATTGAGTGTTTTTGAGAATTTTCTTATATGACATTCTTATGTGACATTTCTTATATGAATTTTCTTAATGAGACAGAACAAGTTTGAGAAAAAGTATATAAATTTCCCATGAAAAAGTTGAGAAAAAAAGAACAAAACATTGAATCCAAACACAGATATGTTACGAAGGCCTCGTGCAATTTTTTGAGGAAGCTTTGTCCCTCGCTACTCTGCTGTCCCGTCGTGGACCCGTCCAAACTCAATATAAAAAAGCCTTCACACAAAGCTACAAATTAATATAGAGAAAGAGTCAACATACTGGTAATTATGCTTCCACAATAGGATACTACCAAACTGATTATATATGTAGTAAGTGGTATCGTAATGTAATTTGAGTGACAATTTTGATTTGACAATACAAGAAGTTTTGGTTTGGTTTGATGCAGCAAGACAACATATGGGCAATTTGCCACAGGAAGGGACATTCTATAAAAAAATTGGGCTCTATTTAGGTGCTACAAATATAAGTAAAACCAAGAGAACGCCACACGGTCAGCCCGTCGAAAAGGCACAAACCTGCAACCACCGACCACCGGTGGGCACAGAGTTTTGAATTGATTGTTTTAAAATAAAAGATATAACCAGCTTAGTTTTATTTCATTAGAAATTTTTTGATATAGAATTTATATACAATGCTTTAATTCTCAATGCTCTACAAAAAGTTTGAAAAAAAATTCTAAAAATTGTTTATGCCAACAGATCGTCCGTGAAAAATTCCTGCAGTTGCTTCCAGAAAACTCGGAAGTTAGAAAATTTTGAAAGGCCGACACGAAGATTACAAAACGAGACGATTCTGCTTTTGTCGGGTCCACAACCGAGGCAACATTTATTATAGTAAATATAAACGATACTAATTTACGGAACTTTATAAAGCGTCGACTGCTATACGGGGTGGCCCATTATAGGACCCGACAAATAATGTTTTAAACGAAACTATTTTCTTTAATAGAAAATCCAAACTAAGAAAAAAGAAAAGGGAAAGTCCCATTTGAAATTCTTAAGGTTACACTTGATAAGGGGCAGGAGTGGCTTAATTTTTATGAAACTGAAAAGACGGATCAAAAGTAAATACAGTGGTGCCTCGTATAGCGTACGCCTCGAATAACGGACGCTGCGAACAACGGACTTTCTGTTTGGCCGTTACGTGACTCGAGCAACGGACTGGCTGCGAACAACGGACTTTCCGGCATAATTGGCGACTGCTCCATGGGTGTGTTAGTGTTTTCCTAACATACTAAACAAATGTAACCGGAGACGTACGGAAGTGCGCTGCTGTTTGTAGGCATTTAGGAACGACGGTGAAAGAAAGAAAGACCCACACTATCGGTAGTATCGTGATGGAGGAATGTATAATTCTAAAATATGAGCTTTTAAAAGCAAAAGAAGAGTCCCAATTGTAAAATTAAACCATAAAATGGATTATTTGTTGAAAGAGCATTCAAAATAGCCACAAAAAAAATTAGAATGCCGGCTACCATTCGAAAAAATTCATGAAGACACTTACATCACCGCGTGCGCTAACTCGCGCTTTCACAATTTTTAAATTTTCATTCATAAAACCACATAATGGATCCGGAAACGAAACTATCTGAGCCACGGAGGACGCCGTGTTGCTTTCCACCGTAAATTACTGCTACGAGCGGCCGTTTTTGGCGTTCGACGACGCGCGCTCCCACCGGAATTTAGGAACACGTTCCGCAGGAATTTTTAAACGGATGTCGCTCGCGCAGAGTTACGCGGAGGAATAAAAGAACGCACCCCATGTTAATTTTTTAATGATACAGTACGGTTATTTTATGCTGCGGAACGAATTAGATGTTTTAACATGTATTTCTATGGGGAAATGCGTTTCGTATAACAGACGTTTCACTTAACGGACGTGCACCTGGAACGGATTAAGTACGCTATATGAGGCACCACTGTAACTTATTCTAATCAATTTTTTAATTGGATGCATATTTTGATATATTTGTCGGCAACATATTAAAACAGACCACCCCATATAATCTATATTTGTTTTGGAAATTGCAAAATTATTGTCAAACTAACAAGCCACAAATTAGTAAATATGTAAATTGTATGATAATGATTAATAAATTGTATAATAATTTCATGTTTTATTTTAATAGAAGAAATATTTAAGCAGATGATATCTTACCAGATCTATGTCAAGAATTGATCCACTTCAATGACAATTCTAATTTAAAAAAATAGAAATTCTGCAACTACAGGAAGGAAGAAAATGCTATAAAAATAAATAAATAAAAACGGAATTTAAAAATTTGAATTTTTATTGCAAATCATCAAAATGTTACAAATTTGTAAATTAAACTAATACATTAGATATACTTGCAATCATAGAAAATAATTAGAAAATTAAAATTAATTTACAGTAAATTCAATTAGATAAATATTTTACATTTTGCTTACCAGAAAAATAGAATTATAATCATACATTTTATATGCAGTTTGTCTTTTGAGTTCACATTTTGGTATCGTTGGAAGGCGCAACACATTGTCTTTTTGTTTGGATTGCCAAATACAAGTTTATGCGTAAGTTTACCAATTATACTGCATGAAACTGCCGAATCTGTACATTCTGACAGTAACAAAAGGTTGGAGACTGCTGTCAATCAAGAAAATACATTTAACTTAGAGAAAATGTTTGCTACTACTTACAAAGATGTGTAACTTAACCCATGAGAGCTAAGAGCTTGGTTGTGTGTGTGTGTGTGTGTGTGTGTCATCAGAACAAGCAGAAGGTTATCTTTTAATGTTAAATATTCACTAAATATATCAAAATTACATATAAATATTAATCTCTAATCATTTTTAAGATTAAATCTTGAGGACATTATTGATCAATGAAATACCAAAATTTACCAGAGACGGGAATCCTATCTGTGCATAGTCAAGGTGTTTTGAAATTATGGCAACGTGGACCCAAAAAATTTGTCGCCGACGTAAGAGACGGTGTGGCATAATTGCCGACGGATAACACGCACGTCGAGCACACGTGCGAGGGGTGCAAGCTCGGCGCTTAACACGATCCCTTTTTATTTCGGAGTCTATAGGAGATGCAGCCTCTAAAATAAATGGGGCATTGCTAAAAAGTCTAAAAATTAAAGGGATCCTGGAGAATTGTGTATAACCTGTTACCTTCAAAAAAGTCTTTTGGGTATTTTTATTCCAGTTACCTCTAATGTTTTTGAAGTATAAAAATCTACGACATTATTCTACGACAAAATATAACTTAAGGTATTAAACTGGAAGGTGTTAAAGATAGAAAAAGTACACGCAAGTAAAGTCTTTCTTACAAAATGCACTTACTTAGCATGTATTCATTAAATAACATAACATGCATTTAAAAAATATAAGAAATCATAAAAATAAAAATGAATTTTACAAACTTCTTACTAATTGTTCTAGAACAGTGTAAACAGAATATAGAAATGAGATCAAGCCTAAACCTAGCTAAGAATTACCTTTTCATCACATGTTAACTACTTGACCAAAGATGTATAATGGCTAACACCACTCAGACTTAGTGGAAGTGAGTAAAATCATAGTTTAAGTCTTTCTAGATTTAAACTCCGTAATTAGAAGACTAAGAAACAAACTGCCAACTCGTAATTCGCAATTAGTAAATCGAAGAATTAAATTTTGATCCGAACGAACACTCCTATAATACACATTCGTACTTATAATATAAAATAACGTGTAACGATTAAGGTAAAATATGTTCGACAACAATGTTCGTTCTGATAATTTCACATTCTTTCACACCGTATTATAGGACAAAGATTATAAACAAATGGAAAAAGATATTAAATATCTCCTCTATGCTAAATGTATTTTGTATGCAATCGAATTTGATTTTCAGAATTGTGACAAAATCCCTGTATCTTATTTATTCGTGTACACTTTCCTAAACAAAACATTACCTCCACCTGAATACCTTTTGTTAAATAATAGATAACTTTATTAAATGTAAATCAGTCACATCTAACAGATTATATAAATAATTTTAATAATTTTTATTATTACGTGTAGCTTAAATGCATATGTGGTATAATGGTATATCACATTTGCGGATGTGTTTTCCCAATTGTCGTGACCCACCAACTACACTTCTATTACAAAATGCACAATTGTCAACATTACAGTCTGCCTTTAGTGCTGTTCTTTTTCTGAGTTTGCAGTTTAAATAATCTTATATAAAATTACAATATTGTAAGAGAATAAGCATAAATTTAATGGCGATAGGAACATTATCTTAAAGTTTTGACAGATTTAACTAGAACGTGCTTGTAAATAAACTTCTACACTGTAACTTCTTAAAAATTTGCATGCACTTCCCATTGCAAGTGATTACAAACAATTAAATTTGTCTATCTTGTACAATTTGCTATTTTGATTTATGGCCAGAGAAGCTACTCCAAAATACCTTTTAGCTATATTTAAGTTTAAAAACACTGCAGGGTCATGTTTTTGCACATGGCAAATAGTTAACAGGGATTCTGATTATTTTAAATATGAAATTTATTGCAAAGTAAAGTAATAGTATAAAAATTAAAAGTACTTTTCCACAGCCTGCCCGAGGAAAAAAAATTATCGAGACAAAACAAAAATAGAAAGTTCTAAGACAGACGTGAAATCGGAAAATTGTGCGTGCGTATGGTACGTCAGTCGTGTAAAAGTAAAATTAAAACTTTTGATACTATGTAACTAAATAACAAAGATAGTGTTTGTTGTTTCTTAGTTTGGCCGCTAATGGTAGCATAAGTGCATAACGGACACTCGTCGGACTGTTTGGGGTGGAGCATATATTAACTTGTTATTTTATTACGTTATGCTAAAGTAACCAGACATCTCTTTTTGTAGGGGACAATTATATATTTTGATCTACTGTCCCATTGTCCCAGTAGCTTTTGTCAGGATGGTGAAATATCCTGCACTCCATGATTTCCAAGGAAAATATTTTGTATTTGAGAGAATTCCAGTTATTTTTAGAAGCGTGCATATCTACAGTTAAACAATTGCTGCCATTCATTAATTGTTATAAGTATATCAGTGAAGAATTAAAATTTTTTGGTATGTACTATGTAATCATTGTCAGCAGACAGAAATAAATTATTAAAAATAAAATTGTATAATTTTTTTAAATTTGTGGTTTACCATTAAATTGTGGCCTTCCTATTCTTCTCTAACATGTGCAAGTGGTTCAATAAGGATGGATGTGAAAACAGGAACAGGAGGGAGAGGATGCACAGTGTTTCCTACTGGCCATATCAAAATCTGGCAAGTTTATTTACACAATACCTGCTGACATACACATTGCTTTAGTATCATTTTATTTGTAATTTTCAGGAGTTATCATTACATCCTCATTTAAAATACTGTTTAAAGCTGCTATGACATTGTTATACCTATTCTAATTTCTAAAGAACATAAATTTGTATTATAAAGATACAAATTTTCAAAAATATTACATAAAAAATTAATCGTGGGCTCTTTGGCGGATTATATGTTGACAATATGCAGTTGACATTTAATATTTAGTTATAATGGAAGCAATATCACAGTATTGGAAGAGTAACAAAAGTATATCGTTACTTACTCTTATCAGTTTGTTTTAATGCAAGAGTGTATTGAGAATAAAAAAGATAAATGCAATACTCTTCATTCATCACCTTACTTAATTAACATGCTTTTGCTGTAAAGAGATAACTTTAAAAATGAAATTTATTATGATAACATCCATTCAAACTTGCAACAACAAGCATTATAATAATCTACGATGCTAATTTCCACAAATTTTCATTGAAAAAATTAAAGCTTTGAGTTATTATCGATTGGTAGAGTGCAACATCTTACAGGAAATCCTTGTTAGTTTGAAATTCAAGGAACAAACTAATCGAAATGTCAAATTATTGAGGTTTGAATTATCCAAGATTTACAGTACAAATTTCTATACAATACACCAAATACCACATAACTGACATAATTTATTAAGCAAATGGAATACAAAATGCTACTTTTGTTAATTATTATTGTTATTATATTGTTATAAACTGCAGGTAAATGACATATGTATGGTGAGAATCTCACAGGTTGCCAGATAGATTTAATAAAAGGTAAAGCAGAATTCTCTACTGTAGTCCAAATTATTTTTAAAGTGGCCCTAAAAGTAGTAAGTCTCCCAAATCTAGTAGCTTAAAGCACTACAAATATTTCAATCTGCTACTTCTAGCCCAATCTTTTAACTCCAAAACCCAAACATATTTTGAGATAAGAGAAAAAAGTTAGTTGATGGATAAGGAGACACTCAAAAATGTGTTAATGTGAAAGCAAAGCCACATTGACCAGATTAGTTTTTGATAGTCTATTATTCTCTTATAGCACAGAAGTGCACAAACTTCAATATAAATGTATGAGTTATATATATCTCAACTCAAACAGAATTTTCATTTCAAATTTTGAAGTAGCAATATTTCAAACTAACCGAATTCCTTAACATACAAACTCTATATCCCCGGCCGGGACAAAAGTGTAGTAAGAAACGAACAGAATTTTGAACCATCCGAGTTCGAATTAACGAGGATCTCCTACAATAACAAACACAAATACTTGCCTTCCTCTTTTTTCAAAAGTACCTCTTCGATAGCACATAAAAACAGATCAATTTAGTAAAACAAGTAAAAAATGGTACTGAAAATACTAAAACTGAACACAGATAAAATAAAAACATCAAATCACAAATAATAAAAAATCATAAAAATAATCTACACTTTAATTCTAATACTTATAATATACAAAAATACTAATTTGATGATATTACATTATGTTAGATTATGCAAGATTATCATCTGTATTATAGTTATCTTAATGGGCTTTGATTTATAATGTTTTTTGACTAAATTTAATGTAGAAACCCTATATTTTATAGAAAATTTCCTTGATAAAATAAATGCAAACTATTAATGAACGAATTCTCTCGATACTGCAAGTAACTTGTCTAATGCAGTAAATATGTAGGACAGTTTAATTTGTTTTTATCATGATTATAAAACAAATCAGTTGTCAATATTTATTAAAAAAAGCTTTAGCTTTACCTCAAAAGCAATAATAATAATTTTACGTAAGTTTTTCTGCAGAGAGAGCTATTTATGATGATTTTTATACCACTTGACTGATGTAATTCTGTGTCACGTGAAGGTCACATGATGTGAAAATGTATCGACTGGCAGAAAATGTGCTAACTGTCATATTAAAAAAAATGATAAGATGACCTATCACTTTGAATTTAAAACAAAATTTTATATTCTCTCATAATTCTGCTTAACTTTAACAGACAGAATAGATCTGTCTTAATGGAACCCAACAAAAAATAGAAAGAAAAAAACCAAAAGTTTCAAGTGTTTTCATATTTAATCCATCTTCGGGAATAATTAGATCGTCGACCGTAATAACTCCGATAAACATTCTTCGTAAACTACCCCCGAATAAAATCGGTAACGACGTAAACGTTCTATTCGCACGAGGAAGACAAGCCGATTTACCGAAAGTGCTCGTAAATATTTGTTAATTTCTATTATATATTTTTGCGTTTTGTCGGGACTTAAAAATTCGTACAATGTCGGCACACAATCACGGGCCGGTATTGTACCGAGTTGTATGCGTGATCTCTGTTCTTACCAAGAATGGCATTCTGCAGGATATTTCTGTTATGTAATTTATTGGTTTTAACTTATCTAATTCATAGTAAAACATATTACAAAAACTAGATTCCTGAATAATTCATTTAAAATGTTTAATATTAAATTTTAACATTACAACACATTATTATTCATTTTTTCTAAAAATAATATCTTTTCATAAGTATAGTGTCCCAAATACAAGTGGAATATACACAAATTTTCTTTAATAAAATTAAACTATAATATTTCAACTTTTCAATTGACTTTACTGTGCAGTAACTTTATGAATTATTTCAGGTAATTTTTGATTTTTGTTTTATTATTATTAAATTTACTTTCTGTAATTTTTCATGTCAATTATTTACAATTTGCAACTTCTCTCACCAAAAGAGAGGTCAAACATTTATCTACTTCTCTCTTTTGTAGCAAATATATAATTATATAATGTAAAAATCATCTTAAACAGTCCAAAAAAAACAAATTCACAAAATAAATGTATAAAAATAATTTAAAACATGGAATTATAGCTAAATTAGTAGGAAATAAAATAGGAAAGATAAAAATTGGAAATTTGTTTAATTAAAATGTCTATAATCTCTGAACAAATCAGAAAACATTAACCAAAACCTTAATTTTCTACTCGTTATAAAATGTAGGTTCCTAAATTTTAACTTTTATTTCAATATACTTAACATACCAGTTACCATAAATTTAATCATAAAACTATACTGTAAACAAATATATCCAAAATTTTCAAAGAAAAATTCACTTAACATTGACATTAATTGGATATAAGCAATTCTTTCTACTGTGAAAACTTTAAAAAAAATATTGTGGCCTTCTGGTCTTCTCGTGACAGGAATTTCTATGTATTTAATGAATTCTTTGGTTTAAAACTGATTTTTTTCCCAGATTTCTGGTTTATAATGGATTATAAAATATACCGAAAGCGAACGTACGAGAACTAGACGACCCGATCCGTTACCGAGATAATTCTTAAAGCACGGAGCAGTCTCGTAACGTCGAATTTGGTTCCGGGGTAACGAAATCACTAGTGTCGAGATGTCGAGATAAATAACGTACTTCACCAATAAGCACTCTCCTAAATCTTATCTCGAGATTCTGTAATGTTTTCAAAATCCCGACAGAAAAAAGTAAACTTCGAGAGTTTGATTTCTAGGAAGAAAACTGCCGTTGCTTCTTTACGTTTGACGTTTTCACTGAATAAAACAGAAATCTACTTTAGAAATTATTCTGTTAATAACATAAGTTTATATTTTACATACCTACGTGAACATATTATCAAATTAAATGATCGGCAAAATTACGATTGACTGCCGAGCGACACGTTTTCATGCCGATAGTTTCCACGTGAAAACCAATGCTTTGTAATTTTTCTACGTTTAACATTTTTCTTCCATCGAAAATAAATGCAGGTTTAAACATATGATCATATATCTTCTTATAATCTAAAGTCTGAAAATAAAAATTTATTATTTTAAAATTTAGAGTTGACAGCTTACCAACAAGTCTGTAGTTCATACACCATGCTAGTGTATAAATTGATTTTAAATGTGAAAAAAAATCACTCAAGTGGACTAATTAACAATACATTACTTAAATAAGGTATAAAACAGTACATGACTGATCTCATTAGTCTTAAATTAGGATTTCACTCTTAAAAAAAATCAAAATCTCTGAAACAAAAAGTGGCTTTTAGGGAGATTTTACTGTACAATCTTATTGGTTGGTCATTAAATTTAAGCAGCAATGTGGAATTTTTATAGGAAACAATATTGATTAGATAAAGAAAATTTAAAATCATTTTATTACAATTGTTAAAAGAAAACAACATACCAAAAACTCGTCCCATTCGGTACATATGACGAGAGCATGTGCACCATTAGTCGCATCGTACGGATTGTTATGAATGTTAATCACTTGTAACACTAGAAAGAAAACATTGATTTGAAAAGATAAAATTTCAATTTGATTTATTAGTATAGCACTAAATAGAATTCTACAGTTTCATTTAACTAAAGTATTCACGATTATAAAATCAAAGTTTACAATTTAATCAAAAATTTTATTTTATTTATTTATTTATTTTTCTTAATATGAAACTGTCTCTGTCTGTCTCTTATTTATTTATTCAGCACAATGAAATGTAGTTTAAGCCTAGTGTCACGTAAAAATTACACTTCGTGTTGAATAAATAAACAAAAATTTTAGTTATCCATTATGGTATAATTAAAAGATAATTTGATGTTTTTGTAACAAACTGGCAACCAAAAAAATTAATATCAAAAAATTTAATACATAAAAATTTCTGTAAGTGTTCATAGATTATAGATTATTTGAAACATAAAACATTAAGTATAATATGCATAAAATACAGTATATAACTTCACACAAAGACAGAAAAAAGTAAAATAAATCAAAAATAAATTATTTGAAAGCAAAATTAGGAAACATCATTTGTCAAATAATAAAAATATATAAAAGATTTATTTTTTTTCTATTTTCAAACAAATCAAAAAAATGATGCTTTAAAATTAATAGTATATTAATTTTAAAGCATCATTTACAGCCAACCAAATGGTCAAAGCAGTTAAGAAATTGGCATACTACTCTGGAGACCTTGAATTAAATCTGAGCAATTGGAAATTTTTCAGGAGTTTGTCCGGGATAAAATAAGGGTGCGACTATGTCGGCACGAATCTAGTAGCAAGCGAGAGGTTGTGAGTGATGTAGTTCTTGCAAAGGAAAACTATGCACAAACGAGAAGCAAGAAATCTTGTTGGCGAAAGCAAATTACTGACAGGGTTTGCTATTTGTCGTGTCTCGCCTCTTCTCGCCAAATAATGCACGTGGCCTTACAACAAGTAAAAGGTAACTTCTCATATCTTTCATCTACTGTATACACAAAAAAAATTTTTTTTGAACTATTGATATACATAAAGTCTTATAAATTCTGTTTTATTAACAAATTATAATAAAGTTCTTTATATTTTTGCTGTTTCCAGGAAAGAGGAATACTGTATTTTCATTTTCTTTTTATATACTTATTATGAAGTTTTTCTTTGCTAGCAGTAAGCGTTGTAGTCAAACCATTTTGATTTTTACTTCCAAACAGCACAATAATTTACGATTCTCTGTGATGAGTTTCAACACGAACATGACATTGGGTGCGTTCTTTTATTCCTCCGCGTAACTCTGCGCGAGCGACATCCGTTTAAAAATTCCTGCGGAACGCGTTCCTAAATTCCGGTGGGAGCGTGCGTCGTCGAACGCCAAAAACGGCCGCTCGTAGCAGTAGTTTACGGTGGAAAGCAACGCGGCGTCCTCCGTGGCTCAGATAGTTTCGTTACCGGATCCATTATGTGGTTTTATGAATGAAAATTTAAAAATTGTGAAAGCGCGAGTTAGCGCACGCGGTGATTTAAGTGTCTTCATGAATTTTTTTCGAATGGTAGCCAGCATTCTAATTTTTTTTGTGGCTATTTTGAATGCTCTTTCAACAAATAATCCATTTTATGGTTTAATTTTACAATTGGGACTCTTCTTTTGCCTTTAAAAGCTCATATTTTAGAATTATACATTCCTCCATCACGATACTACCGATAGTGTGGGTCTTTCTTTCTTTCACCGTCGTTCCTAAATGCCTACAAACAGCAGCGCACTCCCGTAGTAGCAGAGAAGCAGAGCGACCGCTATTAAAGAACGCACCCATTATCATCTCCACACAACTTTCTCCCACTTACTTGCATTGGTGTAGTCATACCGTACTTAACGAGAGGGAGAAATGTCATCACCTCTTTTTGCCATATATTTTCACTTACTTGCACATTGCTTAGAAAATTCTCTCAATCTCTCGCTTGCATCTGCACGGTCGCATCCCAAGCCCCATCCCATATAATTTGGCTGACTATCGTGGGCTGGCAAAACCCACAATGTGAAAAAAGGCCTTCTTAGTGCCCAGTGGGCAGAAAGAGTAAAGTAATCAAATAAACAAAAGAAAAAATAAATTAAGTTATAAAAAAAATAACATAAAGTAACAAGCTGCTTGTCAGGAACTTCAGATTCATTTATAGATGCCATTTACCCAAAAATGAATTTTTTCCATATTCAAAACTGCTTGCAGAATGACAAATTATTTTATTATATTTTATATCTTTCAACTCCTTTAAAAAAATGTTTTCCTTTTTGAAGGTGTTGAGAATAGAATTTTAAAATGTACTCAGAAACTAACTTTTAATTTGACACAATTCATTCATTACAACTAAATTTAATATTAATGAGCAATTATTTATTGTGACATTATCACAATGCTGGGCTGCAATTTTTAATCATATTTTTAATTTATTTAATTTGAAATATATGCTCTCCACCTCAAATTAGTACTGTAGTATCCTGCCCCCGTACACGATATTTTAATGGGAAAAATTTGAATCGAAATAACGACTTCCGGTTTGCGTCGGAAGTTCGTATATAGTTAATTGGGACTTCCTACCCCTAAGCTTTCCGTATCCGATTTGTAATTTCATTTATGTTACATTGTTCTGGAGATTAAGGAAAGACAGATGGACAGATAGTGGGAATTTATAAGTCTATAATTTTTTCAAATTGCAGCTCAACTGGAAGCTTTTAATCAATTGTAACAATCAGAAGCACTATTAAAAGATGAATACAATGCAACAAAATATACATAATATGATTAATTGTGGTAAGCACTTTTCTGTTTTGTGAATGAGTAACATGGATTATGATCATAATCCATTTTCAAATTTCAGGTTTTTTATTAAGAAATTTTAATGCGAGCACTTTGTTCAAATAAAACTAATTATAAAAACCATTGTAGTACAAAAAACAATTACAATAACTGAAATTCCTACAAAGTTAATTTGGAAGACCATGTTTGAAGGTTGCTAATTCACATCTTAGCACTGAAGTTTACATTTACACCACAGTATAAAAGACCATGGTTATACACATTTTTACACCAAACTGGATTTAGTGAAAACTCTCTCTTTGGGTCTTGCTACGCCGAAAACAACAACCAAATCGTAACGTTAAGCAACGTAAGTAAATTAAACTACAATTACGGGAAATTCCGGTTTCGTCGACTCTGACATTAAAAGAATGTTAAAACAATTTGCATAACTTATAATTTGTATAAGAAGCAATACTGAAATGTTTAATTTTTAAAAATTAATTGAAATACAAAAAAATATGTATATTGAAGATATGAAGTTGTCTTCATCTTCCTCTTCTGTCATTTACAATTACCAGTAACAATCCAGTTGTAGGTTATTGTAAATGACACAAGAGGAAGATGAAGATGACTGTTTATCTTCAGTATATGTATTTTTCATATTTTGAATATAAATGCTGTCAGCCAACTTTTAATTTTAATTTAAAAATAAGTTTTTAGCAGAAGCAATGCACTTTAATATTAGTTATAAAAATTGATTTTAACATTTGTAAATATTGCAAAATATTTATAATTTCGAATAATTTTAATAATAATAATAATTGCATTTTATTACTTATTTTTTCAAGATTTCATTGTTAAATGAGAATTTAGAAACAACAAACCTTGATCTGGATTTTCTGCAGATTTTGTACTTTTCAAATCACTATTAAATAAAAGGAATTTCATTAAAATCAGTTTTTGGCCGTCATGTTTCATTAAGACAAAATTATTTGTAAATAAAAGAGTAAATTAACGGTATAGACCCTAATTATAAAAAATAAAAAATCTTTTTAGTTTACAAGTTTATCAATTCAAAAAATAAAACAAAATCTCTCCCTCTTGATAATTTAGAAGCACGTCATGTAATAAATTTAATTTTAACTTCTCAAGTGAGAAATTTACTCTAGAAGAATTTGTTCATCAAATAGAGCATCATTATTATTACAAGTGTTAACAATTTCACAAACATTTTCCATTCTTCTAGGAGGAGAAAAGGAGGAAAAAATTATATAACCTCTTTTAATGTATCATCTGTATGTATACAGTTGCAGTGTGTAGATTAGACTGGATTAGTAATAAGACAACATAACATATGGGTTAGACACGTAAAGAAAAACTCGGAAATCTCTACTCGGTCAACTTGTCGGTTAGGTACGAACCCACGACCAATTACCGGTGTTCGGTAGTTTTATCCATTGACCAATGGTAAAGTATAGTGTTAGAATTCATAGTGTATTTCTTTTACGGCAGATTTTGTACCCTTGATAATAAAGTAGCAATCAAAAATTTGACATTTTCTTTTTTTTGGTCTCCCAAAGACCAAAAAGAATGAAAATAGAAAAGTGTACATATTAAACTAATTAATTAATTATTATATGTAAAGGAAATTTTTTAAAAAGTTTGCTTGTTGCCTTTTAAATTTTTGAACAATTTTCTTAAAAAAAATTGGAAAGTCTGATCATAAATTTAAAAATAATGTTAGTATATTACACCTTCCAAATTGTTTCGAGTTTCATTCAATAAAGAAATCAAACTGTTGGCGAATGATTGCATCAACTGTCTATAGTGTAGCAGAAATTTCAAAGCCATTAACATGAATGACTTGAGATTATTATTTTAAAAAAAACTAAATTTTGACAATTTTTATTTCTAAATAAATTATTTAGAATCATTTCTTTGATTTAGAATAAACCAAACTGTACCAATACACCAAAGTTTTTAAAAATTGTAACTCAATGTTATATATGCTCGACCCAAAGATGACATTCTGAAATGTCGAAAGTACTCGTAATTAAAAACTTTCAAACTAAACAACTTTAATGCTGAAAGACAGTTTGATTTATTCTTAATCTAAGTTGGGCTTCATTAGAGAGCCCATTTTTACATTTCTTTGAGTTTGTTAAACTCATCTGTATTACTTATATTATTAATTGTTCCAAATATTAAACAGTAAAACATAAAATTATAATAAAATGTCTTCTCAAAAATTGAACACTCGGAGACACAAATAGCATATTGTTAATATTATAAATACGATACTAAAAGCCAACCGATGCCGTAAGTCCTCGGGCTAAATAACGGCTATAACACGGTTATTTCGTAATTTATTTGTATCGTAGCTGTTATTTATTCCGAGGACTTACGGCATCAGTTGGCTTTTACTATTATAATGTATTGGGCTTTAGTGGAGTTGTTTGCTGTAAATATGGCAGAATATATAGTATTAATTCTATCAAAATGTTAACTGAAGAACTGTAGTAATAATAATGCTTTAATAATGATCTTAACACCTGTATTAAACTTAGACTTCATAATTATATTTTAAATCATAATTTTACAATCAACGCATGATTTGGCACACTTAAGAGTTCATCCATTATCTATTCATTAAAAAAATTTTTATTTGAACTATTAAGAAATGAAAACGTGCAAATCATGTTTTGATTGTGAAATTTTTGATTTAAAATTTAATTGCCGACATTAAACATAGTGTAGTTCCAAATAAACCGATTAAAACCTGTTACATCAGCATTACAGTTATTTAGCAAAAGGTCACCAATAATTAAATTCAAATCTGCAAATTGTAGTAATCAGAACTGCAAACAATATAAGTGTTTTAAGAACTGCAACAATATAATTAATTTCCAAAAAAATTTATAATAAATAATTACATATTTAAATCTGACCTTATAAAGATTTACTTACTCAATTATTTGATCTTTGTGCACTTTTGGATCATATATTGATAAATGTGCACCCTCTTCCAATAGATGCTTACAAATGTAAATGGCTGAAGATTCCCTATAAATAAATGAATACATAAAATTTAATGACCAACAATAAGTAGATATTAAAAATATTTATTAAAATAATTTAGTGCATTTTTTTAACTTAAATGCTGAATCAATATGTTTTTCATTTGAGAAATTTTGTATATAGAGCATCCGTAAATGATATCAAACAATCTTATTTAACATAAAATAATTTCAAATTGAAATCTAATCTTTTTATCACCTATCATTCAATCCAACATTAATAAATTCAACAAAAAACAGAGTAAAATCCCAAAAAAATCAATCTAAGGTCAAGTAGTGTAAGTGCATCCTCAATTCCAGAACATGAAAGTTCTAGCTAGTAAGACAGAGTAAAGATTGCCCGATTTCAAAAACCAATTGCAAGAGTAATTTACCTAGTCCCGTAGCAACAATTTGCAAGTATCGTAGGTCTCGAGCGGCTGTTATTTGCCAAGCCGGTGTATGTTTTCTAAAAATAATGCAGGAGAGTGCACTTTACCCCACTAATGGGAGTAAGTGCACCATCCACTGTAATAGCTAGAAAGATCCAAATAAAATCAAATGCTTAGGCAAGTGTCCAAAGCCGTGATGGCAACCTTTCATTTGTACGAAGACTTCGGTACGCTCCACCGTTAGTATGGCTTTAGCAAATAAAGTGACGACGGCTCACTAATTTAGTTCTCTAGTTACAATAGAAATGTAAATCGAGAACAAGACAAAATTGCTCGACAGTAGCTTTCACTCGAATAGAGAGTCTAGGACTTCTTTTGAAGCACCTTACCCTAGGTTATAATAAGACTGGAAGTTGCAACAGAAGGAAATTAAACAGCATCTTCCAACAGGTCACATTTTTCCAAGAGACTGGACAATATCTTGAAAAGAAATGTCTGCAAAATCTTCCACATCTGGCCACTGGAAAACACAAGTGCCGTCTCCTTAGACTTCTTCTTGGCAAGATACATAAACTTCTTTCTGTTTATCAAAGTCAATAATAACAACTTTCCAATAGAAGTCGAGTATCCGACTTCTATCGGAAACGTCAGAGAATAATCGACGACTAGCGCGGTGCTTTCTTCTGCCACAGAGACTCGTCTCGAGGAGTTACACGCGTAGAATAAAAAGGGGACGGATCCATTCACCTCGCCGACACGACTTCGCTTACCCCAACAATCAAAATTTCCCAGAGTAAATGCATCCTTGCCTGTCACGACAAAGCATATAGATGAAATGCTTCACAACTTAGATGAATATTATAGAATAATAAGTGCAAATATCCAATAAGTATTGGATTTTAAATAGAAAAATTTGTTTTCCCTTACAAATAAAAACTTAAAACCAATAAAATAAAATAATTAACTTAAATACAGAATTCATTTTTCAGTTTACATAAGAAAATATTTTAGTCTTATTACTTTAGTATATAGTATATCTTTAGAATTTTTATTTTAAAAAATTTGAAAGCTTTTTTAATTATGTAGATATTCACCATCATTATTATTATTTTTAAGATATAAATCTTGTCATTTTTAAATGTCCCCAAGCAAAAACGTGAATTCTACATTACTGTGTTGCATTAATAAAATGTCAAGAACAGATAATAACCAAATTAAATATTTATCATAGTATTCAAGAGTTTATTTCACAAAATTAGATATTTTAAACTTTAAAATAAAATTTAAAATGTAATAAAAAGTTATAAATTTCAGCTATCTGATATTTATATATTTCTAATGTACAGTATAATATATAATTTTTTTGCACAGAAATAAACTACTATAAATATAGCATTTTTACCTTGTGTCACCAGTATTTTTCTTAAAAGCAAAACCCAAAATAGCAATTTTCTTATCTTTGACCGTGTTAAACAACGATTCGGTAATTCTTTTGGCCGACCTAGTCCGCTGGAAATTATTCATTTCTATCACCTAAGAAAAAAATTGCCTATTTAATAGTTATATTTACAATCATTTATTTAAACCGATACTGTATTTTTGCAGAATTACTGGCATGCCAGTTAAACTGTGACTAATATATAAAATTAATCAGATCTGACAAAACTAGTTGTTAATTAGTTAGAAGTTAGCGTCGAATGCACCGACCATCTACCCGACCTAAAAAATATCACCTTCCGCTCAAATTTCACACAGGGAATATTAATGGGTTTAAGTCCAGATAATTTTCAGAAAGTTACTTAAATTTAAATATGTTTATTTTTGTGTTTTGAATCAAATTACAATAAAATAAACATAAAAAAAAAAGCATTTTTTGGAATTTCACGAGTATTTTGCGTGTTAGAAAGAAGACAAAATAAAGAAATTAAACGTGTATAATTGTAGTTTTTGATGTAATGATAGACAGTTTCACTGTTTTAGAATAAAAACATTTTTTTCATGCCCTCTCTAAAGAGGAATGTATAAACTCATTTAAACTACCATTTCCTCCCAGAATAAACTGGCATGCCAGTTTTTACCATATGGAAATATCTGATTTCGTGGTCTCCCCAGATATACTGACATGCCAGACAATTCCTGAAAAGATGGTATTATCGTGGTAAAATAGTATATACCATATTTATGCTTGCAGCATTACGATCGAAAAAAAAAAATTTAACAAGTAAATATAAACTATTTGAAGATTCTAAAATATTACAGATAATTAAGATAAAGAAGCAGAAAATTTATTATTATTTTTATACAGAGGAAATGATGATCAATAAAACAAAAATAAGCAAGTCACTAAATCAAAACATTTAATAGTATATTATAAATACCGTATTTTATGGACTATAAGACGCTACGGACTATAAGACGCACCTGAATTTTGGAGACAATTTTTCAAAGAAAAAAGTGCGTCTTGTAGTCCGTAAAATACAGTAAATGTGAAAACAAAAAAACTTTGCTTTACCGAAGAACTCATTTTACAATAGCACAAGGAACAGAAATCAGATTACTTCTGAATCTCCTGGCTAATTTTTAAAAATGTTAACTACTTAATAAAATACAAAGCATAGTTTGGAACTTTGACATACAAAGTATTAACATTTTTCAAAATATTCCAAACTCCAAATTCAAAATTCTCACATCATTATCAAGATTGCCGTTGTCGGCACTGAATGGTATCTCAATGTTTGCTTTTGTAAATTTTAAGTTTTGTTTTTAATTTTAATATTTAATGTGTTAAAGTTCCAAACTATTTTATATTTTAATACAGTATTAATTGCTTATTTTTCCTAGTACTGAACCTGGCAGTTTGAAAATATTTCAGTCCTTGTTACTTTTGTGCTAAGTTCTTGTAAATGAATTTTCCAGTATAGCAGAGTTTAACTGATTTTAAATCTTGAATGAAAGTGTTGATTTTAACAAAAATGTCATTTACAGCAATAGCTATTATTATTGATTTTTCTAAATTATCGCACTTTGATTAGAAAATAACGATACGGTAGAGCGTCGATTGTCCGACCCCCGATCGACCGTCGCGTCGGTTAACCGACCGCGTTCCGGCGGGCAAATTCGAATGTCCGCTAGCGACGTGGCGCGACGATATTTGGCCGTCTTGGCTACTTTAATATTATTTTTGTTAAATTTTTGCGTTTTAGCTGGAAACATTGGCTCGACCACGAAAGGGAGGCCGGTATTTAAACCGGGCTTAATTTTCTATTTTTTCTTTATTTCTGTACTATATTGTGCAAAATAAAGAAATAATTTAATAATGATTATTATTTTTTAAAAAAAATTGTTAGTCTTAACGTCGACGAAAATTCGACGCAAAGTAGGTTAATAGCGATATACTAATATGCTTATTATGTGGGATATACTAATAATGTGTTTTTTCGTACTTTTCGGTTATCCGACCGACCTCGGTCCCCGATTGAGTCGGATAATCGATGCTCTACTGTATATGTAACACTAATAATAATAATAATATGTTTATTGGTTTAAATTATTTCTTACAATGGAGGAGGAACAATTTAATTACATAATGTTATTTAATATACATAAAATAAATTATCACAAAAATTCTAAAAATTTAGAAAAGGAGAAAATCTTAAAGTAATTTTTGACATGTCGTCATTTTTCAAATGATTATATTTGAAATCTTCTCCTAGTACAAAACATTTTAGTTAATATATCACTTGACAAGATCCAAATAAGTGTATTAAGAGATTCTTTTCCTCTTTACTACCGCAATAACTACAAAACTTTTCTCTTGATGTATTTATCCCGTAGCCCTTTAACATAATCCAAAATTTATTAAGTCTAAGTTGCATAATGAGGCTTTTCGTGGAAAAATTAGTCTCGCAGTTTAAGTAGTTTTTTGTACACCGACCCAGGCACGTTTTGAACGAGTTAACTCGTTTAGCCGAAGTGGACGATATATCCTGATTCCGCAGCCGGTCCGACTTAGTTTGAATTATAGCATTTAAGTGAGTTCTCGACAATGAAACTGATCGAATTGAAAACAAAAAGGAGTAACCCAAGCTATCAAAAATATTCTTAACTGAAGCAGGCCAACTTCTCTTATCGGGTTTGACTGCCGTTAGCAAAACATTATATGTAATTCGGCACAAGTCGTACGAGAGTAACTCCGTAAGTTTTGACTGAACAGAAGAATAGCCTTGACAAATTTCAATTCCAATGGAGGTCTTCCCAATTCAAGACGAACTGCAGAGCTTGAAGCTAAACGATCTATTTTAAAAAGTCTCTTAAAATATTTCATCTGTACTTTTTTCTAGTTTAGACAGAAACTCCAATCCCCAGACTGGGAGTAAATAAGTCATCTTAGAACCAATAAAAGCATCAAAAAGTTTAAAGATACTACTCATAGAGCACAGCTTCATTTGTTTTTGTAGAGTATATAGCCTGTCTTATTCTGTATGTCTTTGGCTATTAAATTGAAATGATTATATGTACTGTACCTGAAGAAGAAAAATGTATTCCTAGGTACTTAAAATATGACACAAAACTAATTTCAGTATTATTCACAAATATCTTTTCAGATTTAAGTAGTCTACCTCCATTGCAAAAAACCATTCCCTTTGTTTTTTGTAAGTTAACTGTGAGATCATTTCTTTTAGCATAATTAACTAGCAGAGAAAGTTTTTGTTGCAAACCCGTTTTTGAATCTGCCAGCAGAACTACATCATCAGTGTACATTAAGCAATGCAGGTCGACAGATTCTCCGAGAACAAATCCCGAAGTTTCGGAGGCAGAAAACAATTGTGGTAAATCGTTAATAAATAATATAAACAACAGAGGGGCTTAAAGGTTCCCCGAGGCAACCCACCACCGGAAATGACATCCTTAGTATTTGCCAGATTGCCTCTCACATGATATCTTGTGTTAAGTTGAAACTCCTAATAAGTGTAACTTTTCCCATAAAAAATTTTACAACTGATTCTATCAAAAGCCTTTTCTAAATCCACAAATATCGAATAGATTTTCCGTCTTTTTCTTGACAAGACATACCGTATTAAACCATTAAGTATAAAGACGCTGTACATGGTCTCTCTTCCTCTAACAAATGCTCCTTGAAACTGGGAGATAACATTAAATTCTATTATCCATTGATTCAACCAATTTGCCAAAATTCCGGTAAACAACTTGCTAAAGGTATTTAACAATGCTATTGGATGATAGTTTTGAGGATTTAGTTTGTCTCCTTTCTTGTAAATCATTTGCAACAGCACATTTTTCCAATGCTCGGAAATTTTCGACATTTCCTTAATCTTGTTAAAAAGTTTGAGTAATTCTAAACATATTTCATCAAGTAGGTATATAATAAATTCATTTTTTATACCATCCATACCAGGAGCCGATTTTCTTTTGTTTGGGAACAGATGTTTTTAACTCAGAGTGAAATTGGATCATCTAAAATAGGAGAAAAATTATCACGGTCAAAATCAAGAATTGAATCAGAACTTGGATGGCAAAAATTATATTCTAAAAAACATTCCCAGTCACGAAGAAGAATTAGGTTATCGGATTTCTTCCTCCTATTAAACCTATTAACAATAGACCAAAACTGTATAGAGGATCGTGCAGACTGCAACTGTCTACTAATATTTGACCAGTAGTTCTTCTTTTTAGTCTTACATAATAAACGAAAGGTTGCTTTAGAATCACAATATTTTATTAGATCTTCATTATTATGGGATATTCGAAACCTCCTCGGTGTCTTGTTCTTTAATTAATTTCTTCGCCGTTCTACAGTCTCTGTCAAACCAAACCGAAGACGGTAATTTTGTCGTTCCCGGGTATGGCGTCGTTCTACATTGTTTGGCCGACAACTTAATCAAATCCAGAATCGCAGAATATCTGTCCTCTATTCCATCACTTGAGACACTATCTACATATTTGGCCAAAACTGTTTCAGAATATAAACTGGATTTGTCTTCTTTCCAGATTAGTCCTTTTTTCTTGTCAGTCAAGTTAGATTTTCTATCCTTGTCAGTGTCTATCAGGATTTCAGAAATGACCAAATGATGGTCAGACATATAGTCTTCAGAAATAAGAAATTTATGCAATTTCTCTACCAGACTCTCGCTCAAGATCACTAAATCGATTACCGAAGCACCCAGTTTGGAAGTGTAAGTAAAGTCTGCCGACGATTCGAGAGAAATATCAACCATTTATTATGTATAAATTATAGGTTTTCACTAGTTCAATAAGTAAATTTCCTCTTTTATTGCAAATTTTATCATTTGATAATCGGATGTTTGAAATTGCATTCCCACGATAAATAGTGTCCACAGTCGAGCCAATTTGTGCATTAAAATCACTCATCAGCAGAAGATCATAATCTGAAGTATAATCAGAAATCAAATCTTCCAATTTTGTAAGTAAAGTTTATTAGCATACCTTCATATTCCTATCATTTCTCGTAGCCCGTTATTTTGCCTCCGGTTAAATTTCACTCTAACAACCATTATATGTTGCCACGACAACAGATAGTTCACTTCCCCGGGTCTTCGTTTATACCTAGAAGTAACCTGCCGGAAGGTCTACTTCTTCCTAAACTTTTAGTAGCCAATACTTCAAAAACTTTTAATCTGATATATGTAATACATTAACTGTTCAAAATGAACTATGGACTTGTCCATATGGTATAAAATATTTATATTGTCATGTATTTGAAAGAATTATTTGTAAGTACTGTTTCTGTCATTAACTAAAGGTAAAATAAGAGAAATTTGTTGAGAAATTTTATTTAATTTAAATATTTACAACAGATAGAATCATGCTGATCAAAAATCACTGTAAAAAAATTGTTAAATTATTCTAGAAAAATCAAATTGAAACAGAATAGTTAAATAATAAAATACCCATTTAACTGTTTCATAAATTGATCAATCAAATCAGTTAGCAATGAATTTTGACACTGCTGCTTAGGTCTAACATCAAAAGAAATAAAATATTATTTAAGTATTAAATTGGAAAGAATTTTAATCTGTTATCTCCAAATTACTGTATCCAAACATAATAAATATTCTGGAATTTAGCTAAACCCAAAAAGTGGTTCATTTTATTAATAGTTCTCTCTCCAGTATTTATATAAAAACAAATAATAATAATAATTCAATCCACAGGTAAAACTGTTCTACTTTTATCTTCAATTTTTTTTATAATCATTTAATTCCCTTTACTCCACTCACTGAATTAAAAAGAATCAGACAAGTCAAGAGTAGCTAAAAGTCAAATCTATTTTTCTAATAGAAAATTACTTACAAGTTGAAATCTAGATAAAATTAAGTTTAAGATTATAAATTTAATCAACGGCAATCTTTTTAAAAATCATCATCAACGATATTATTAATGTAACTAATGATTAAATGCTGTTCGAAGACTTGATTCCATCTCTGAACCCCATTTATTCAGGTTTTATCCATAAGTGAATGTTTCTTGTTGGAAAAATTAATTTTATAAAATGTTTAGAGCTAAACCTGTTCCTAATATTAAATGAAAAGCATACGATAATTGACGATAAAAATATCGACAGATAACGAAACTACGGCTGTATTGAAATAATCGTGTAACGTTATATAGATTAGCAAATAGTACAGGGTTTTAAAAAGAATGCTACCATTTTAAATTACTGTAATTATGCTAATTATTATCCAAGAATGTCGTAATATACATTAAAACACTGGAATACTGACAAAGTATTGCATTTGTCCATTACAGTTTCTCAATGTGAAACCTGTGTCACATGGCACACGTCCAATCAATACCCAGATTTTTCCTATACTGACTATGGCAGAGTTGTTGTCACTCCTCCCACAGCAGCCACAATTCCGGATTATTCACGTTACACAATGACGAGCAATTCCGACTTTGCAATTTGCAGAACACAAAATGCCTTCTCTGTTGCAAATCACCTTTTCATTTATAATGCTTCCTAATAGTAGTAGACAACAAGATGTTTGAATGCAGATAGAACACGAAACTTTGGTGGTGGTTATTCTATCAATTGGTACATGTCACATACTTCTTGGATAATAATAAACATAATTATAGATGGTAGTATTCCTTTTGGAAGACTCTTCATATTATACTATATTTAAGAAACTTTTATTTTAAATATAATTTACAAGGAAAATAATACCTGATACCAAAAAGTAGCAACCTCGGGAAGATTTAAACATTCACATAAATAAACAAGGTTTAAAACATCTTTTTGAAAACAGCTACCACCAAAACCTATTATAAATTAAAAACGTGTTTTAGGTTTTATACATCAAAAAATTTCTCTGTATTATATTAATTCTAAATTTAAATATTAAATTTCTAATTTTAAAAATGGAACTGAACTTTTGGTTAATTTTATACTTTTATTACAATCTTTCTTTTATTTGGAGACTTCTAAAAATATTCCTAAAATAAAATCTTTAAATATTGTTATCCTAATCCTACTGTTTGTTACGTATTTGATTATATCAATACTAGAGTAAATGTGAAAAATACAAAGTAATCCAATATAATTCTCTCATGAAATTTCTTTGGTTAAGAGAAGATACAAATGCAATTCTTTCAGTAGCTATCAAGTGTAGACTAGCCCATCAGGAATTTTCCAGTGGGCCTTTCGCTCAGCAACTATTCCTTATTTTAATACAAGTTATATTTCACTCAAGAAAAGTAAATTAATAAACAAAATATAAGTGTTGTGTACTGTATTAAATTAAAAAGTCTTTCTAATTTAGGTTGTAAGCACCTGTATTATTTCCTGTAAAAAGATAGCTGGGTTCCCAGCAAACGTGGTCTATCGTTTAAAATTTTTAAATGTCCGACCTTGATTTGGATGCAAGCCATTGTGAAACAGCACATGCAAACTGACATTCCATCTGTCACAACGTGCATTTTGTAACTTTGAATTTGAAAATATCTGATCACAACTTGGGCCATAAGCTGCCATGATTTAAATTTTTTTTTTTGTTTTTTTACTCTTTCCATCATGTGAGCACAAGAGAGCCCCTTTTGCAAGCCCATCATAGTTTTGGCCAGATCCACAAGAGGGGTGACCAGGTGGTGAAGAATGGAGCCTGAAATGTCTGGGATGGACCACCCATTGAAAAATTCCTGAGTTTGTTCAATCACTGTATTTAATTCTGGGTCTCCCAGAATGATATCCATGTTAACACAGGTGGTCTTATATTTGGTATATATTTCTGAGCAAAAATTTGTTGCCAGTCTGATACTGGTATATATCCATGTTATAATGCTTCTGTTTGTATAATTATTGGCTTTTTTGGTTAGTTAGGTGTCAACAATCCATCAAAAACTAAACTCTGATGTATTAAATAACTTTTAATGTATGCACCCACTTGAATATTAATATAATTTACGCTACATCTTACCTATACTAGCTTGAAGAAATCTAGGACCGATCCGACTATCGGTACCTACTGCGTGGGCAACTTCCGTTACGTCGGCTCCCGTAGCCTCGCATACAGCAGAAATGGCATTAATACTTGATATTCTTTGTGCTAGAAAGGCATTAGCAGCCTAAATAAACAGAAAATATACCGTAAAAATTATAAATAACTGCTAATTTTGCATTACTTTATTTATGTGTTGAAAAAATTTTTTCGGTAAAATATTTCCATCTAAATTATTATTAACTATTCAAATTGAAATAACCAATTTGCTAATTGATCATTCAATTATAATTAAAGTCATGACAGAACAATGTAAATAAATGAGACTATTTTTCAATTTATGATTTTCAATGAGCAAAATAAATTCATAACTTTTTTAACTCACACTGTCCTGTAGGTACTAAGAGGACATTTTGTTTTTTTAGCAAGCCTATTACGGACTTGCTAAAAAGTCAGGCTCGTAAGGGATGGCCGGGTGGTGAAGAATGGGGCCGGACATATCTGGATGGACCATCCCAAAAAAATTCTCTGGGTTTTTCAACCTGTCCGGATTCAATCCTAGGACCCCCAGAGTGGTAGGCTGTCAGTTTAACTGCTTGGCCATTCAGCCAACAATTCATAATGTTATGAAATAAAGACAAAAGTGATTTGAAATTTATATCTAAATTGAATAAAGAGAAGCTTTACAAATATATTTTACAAATCTGCTAAATGTATATGGTAATGAGAATTCTTCTGTGACACCTTGATTAAACAATATCAAGACTAGAGTTTTATATTATTTACTGTTGTTTTAAGATTGTATTAACTTTACTGTATCTATAGTATATGAAAATTTTACTTCTAACATTTACCAATTTTGATAATTCTGAGGACCATGTATTCATGGTAATTATTTTCTCTTCGGATATCCAATTTTTATAAACTTCGCATAATTCATTGATAGCAGCTCTTCCTTCAATAGTCTGTTCTCCTCCGATAAGAATTCTATCCGGTTGCAATAAGTCATTTATTGCAGAACCTTCGGCCAAAAATTCAGGATTGGATAACACCTTATTTAAAAATTAAAACATTAAATTTCAATGCATTCTCTTTAATTTATATTCGGCATTACGATAAAATTTACGTAAATCTTAATTTTACAAAATTTACCTGATACGTCACTCCTATTTTGACATTAGCTTTCAATATTCTCGTAATGCTTTCTGCAGCTTTAACGGGCACCGTACTCTTTTCTACGATTATTTTGGGTCCGTCTATAACCTCCGCTATCATTCGAGCCGCAGCTTCGATAAATCGTAGGTCGGCAGCTCGCCCCTAACAGAAATAAAAACAAAGTTAAAATCAATTGGAAATCCTACGTATTTAAAAATTAAGATGAGATATTTAGTTTCACATTTTAAATAGCATTTATTGATAATAGCATTTTATTAAACAACCGCTCACAACACTGGGATATAGTTAATCACATACTCCAAACTGATTACGGCGTGCAGATAAAGAAAACAAACAAAAACAAATGTTTTCGAACTTTTTCCGAGTTCATTACAAAACCCGAAGAAGAACTCGGAAGGAGTTCGAAAACATTTGCTTTTGTTTGTTTTCTTTATCTGCACGCCGTAATCAGTTCGGAGTATGTGATTAGCATTTTATTATATGAAAATTTATCACGAGTCAAACTTCTTTGAATGAATACTGTTCATACCCAAATACCTATTGTTAGTTTATCTCTAACACAATACATCAATTCTTCATTTGAATTTAAAAAAAATACTTTATATTTTAAAATATTTCACTACTTTATTCGACTCGAAATTTTTTACCAACCTTTCCGAAACCGTAAGTTTTCGTCGGTGTATTTACCGAAATGAATATCAGATCGGCTTTTTTAATAGCAGCGTCTATGTCGGTCGAGAAAAACAGATTTTTTCCTCTGCATTTCTTCACCAACTCTTCCAAACCGGGCTGAAATATAACATAGGCATTGATTTATATAAGAAAATATTTAAAAAAAGTGCTTGTTTTTCTTTTTCTAATTAAAATACAAAATTCCAGAAAATTTTATTTTATTTTTGCAAATGAGATAACCATAAACATAATTTTAAATATTAAACATTATTAAAGTTATAAACAACTTTATTTATTACAAATACAAAAGTTTACCTCGTATATTGGCAATTCGTTCGAATTCCACTGGTTTATCCGATGGGGACTTTTATCGACGACGACCACCTGTATGTGCGGACATTTATAAGCGACGACGCTACAGGTGGGACCTCCGACGTACCCGGCTCCCAGGCAGCAGATATTTCTTATAACCATATTTATTTTCTAATATTGACTGGAATTAAAATTATTATTGTGTATTGAAAATTTAAAATCTGAATTATATTTGCAGTAGAATCCTTTATCCAAGGAAACACGAAAGTGAATACATTACTTTTCTTAATTCTAAAGGACTTTTGAAGAATGTTTCCTTGGATAATTGGGGTTCTACCGTATTTACAACTATTAAAAAATTAGGGAAGCGTGTTACATGGTAATCCATTAAGGAGTAACTTTTTGAAACTATATGTACTTATTAATAAGGAAAATAAAATATATATATATATTAGGTAATTTATGATTATCCAGATATACATATAATTCTAATCAAATTTCAATTTTAAAAATTTCCCAGCTGTTATATATAACAGAGGAAAAGTATGGCAATCGGTCAAAAACGATTTTTACATTTTTGAATTCGGAACCCGTGAAATGTCGAGAAATGCAAAAAAATTTGGGGGTTTTCTGTATCTATACTAGTGTGTGTGAGGGGAGCATGATTTTGTTCACCCTCTTTGATGCTTAATAACTCCTCTGCTTTTGGTCAAAAATTTCTGAAATTTTGCAGGAAGGTTTGTTTATTAGGAGAATCGACGCTATTAAATTTTGTCGATTAGAGACGAAGAGGTGGAGAGAAAGTAGGGTTGTGTCGTATCTCGAGTAGAGTCAGACTTAATGGCAATTTTACTTGTTATTAGCATATGCAATTTTTTTTTTTATAAAACCCATCCCCACCCTCAAAATTAAGCTTTTTACCATTTTATAATAGTTAGAAATATAAAAAGTCTTTTTAATAAAATGCGATAACAGATTGTGCCACCAGCAATTGCTGGGAAAGTTAAGCAACTTGTTGCTAGATTTTTAATTTAGGCATTTTCAATGTTGGCTTTGTAATTCAAAATAAAAGAGAGTTTATAAAATTTAAAAACATTACCAGTAAGTATAAATAACTATTTTTACTGTTTATTCATTAAAATAAAAATATTCTCTCTGTAAATTACATCAAACAATACACAACTTTATTAAGAGGTGATACTTATAAATTTTCAGCTTATTTGTATGAATGAGTAATAGCATCTTTGATATACTTGTAAATATTTATCAATGACACTATTACTCAGTTATACAAATAAATTAAAAGTAAGTAAACAAATAAAGTAAATTTATAAATATATAGCACAAACTTATTAGCAGGGATAAATGCTTGTTTAAAATACCACAAACAAAATAAACTGAAGTCCAAAACTAAATATTTTTAAAAAAATATACTATCCATTTTCTATATTTCTTTACCAGAGATTATTTTTTACTACTGTACTTTTGTGTGTATAACGTGTGTAAATTATTTAAGTTGACTGCTTCCGTAAATTTTTCCCGTCTGTGATGTTTTAAAAAAATTGCACGTTTAATTTAGATCGGGGGATGGGCAACATTTTTCTACGTAAGGGTGGCATTTCAAAACTTTTGAACTAATGCGGGCTGCATACAAGAGAAAAGAGGGAAAAAAAAATGTCAGTAAATCACTATTTATTTATTCGTATATACCGTATTTTCTCGAATGTAAGACAACCTCACGTATAGGACGAGGTGCGACTTTAAAGATCAAAATAAAGAAAAAGATTTATTAATACAATTCTAATTTTATTTCGTTTAATCACAAGTAAACATCAAATGAACGTAAATGCACACATCGTCCCGCAAAAAGTTATCCCGGCTTTACGTGAACGTAATTTGTTCGTGTAAAGATGGACGATCGGAAACCGTTTTTCGCCAATTCTTAACGGTCGAATCCACTCTTTGTCGATTACACTTACGAGTTTCTTCGAATTATAATTTCCAAATAATCGTCTGTTTTCACGTGGGAATGGATTAAAAGTTATATCATGCTCCCGTGTGATTTTGAAATTTCAATCCGGAATTTAATTCAAAAGCTTTTCTTTTCCTATTCACCTTTACTCTTGACAATATACAAGAATGATTCAAACAACCCATATAAAATACTTGTTTTTAAATACAAGAGAGTAAGCATCCGGTAAAAAATGTGAATACGCGGTTCAAAAAAATTATTTGCAAAAATGCAAAGAATCTTTCGCTCGCACATATAGGATGACCTAGGAATTTGAAGCTGTGATAAATGAATAAAAACCACGTTTTATATCCAAGTAAATATGGTATAAAGCAGATATAAAGCAGATACTAGCTCAGCCAATAATTATTCTAATACACAAAATAACACCTTTTACTTATAGCTGAGATAATTTTAATTAGAAAACTAACGTTTTCGGCTTACTTTAAATGTGGTAATTATAATAAATATGGTAATTATAAATTGGCATTTATCTTCATTTATCTTAATTTAGCTTCTGGAACCGACGTAAACGTAATATGTCGGAAATATCCGATTAAATATTAGTCGCTGCTAGCTTTAAATTAGTTTCGACGTCTGTTGGCCAGTTTTTTGTTTTAATTTTTACTAAATTCATTGTGAAAAAACTGTTCACATACATAAGTTGTAGAAAATAACATTTGAATCTTTGCTGCATACCTCCTTAATCTGGGAAATTGATATATTTATTCATATTTTACGCAGGCCACAAAAGATATTACTGCAGGCCTCGTGCGGCCCGAGGGCCACGGGTTGCCCGTCTTTGATTTAGATGATGTTATTTTGATTTTAAGTCATACTTAAAGCAACCAAAAGGATCAACTATTATTTAAAAATATGTTTTATTAATTGCTCATTTTATTTATTTGATACATGCTTAAAAAACTAAAAAAATATCTTCACGACAAAATGATTCCATAATTTTTGCCAGTAATTGAGCTTGGACTAGCTGCAAGTTAGATTGTATCTGGTTAACCTCACCAATAAGATTAATACAGATTCAGATTAGTACTATATAGTACAGGGATTAAATGAAAAATATTTAACAAAATTAGTAAATATACAATATAAAGTGGTGCACGTATGTTTAAAACCTTATAAATGTGGAAGCTATGCAACAATTTAAAACTTCTGTAACATATACACTACAGACTCTTGTACACCTTTTAAACACAGCCGTTTATTGCTATCATTCAAACGTTTTCGGTTATTTTTAATAACCTTTTTCAAGAACCGTTACATTCGAATGCGGTCGTAAATTTAAACAAACGTCGCCAATCGTAAAGGAACTTTTTTTTGTTCCTTTACGATTGGCGACGTTTGTTTAAATTTACGACCGCATTCGAATGTAACGGTTCTTGAAAAAGGTTATTAAAAATAACCGAAAACGTTTGAATGATAGCAATAAACGGCTGTGTTTAAAAGGTGTACAAGAGTCTGTAGTGTAAATTAACGCAGTCTTTGAAGAGTATAAAGTATTCTGTAACATATAAGATGTGGTCTATTTAATATAAAAGTATACAGTGGATGATCAGTTAACGAACATAATCCATTCCAAGACTTCGTTCACTAACCAATTATTGATTTACCATAGGTTTTTATGGGAATTTGGTTAATTCGTTCTGGAGACCCCAAAAAATAAAAAAATATATACTTTCTTACTATGCTTATTTATATGTAATAATAAAAATACATACATACACAGTCTTGCATTTTCATTAGTCATGTTTTTTCCATTTGTGGGGATTAAAGAATCTGTCTAATGTCGATTGCTTCTCTCTCTCTCTCCTTCAGGATCTTTCAGAAGTAATTAATAGCATTGTAATTATAATGATCCCCAAGCCTATTAACCTCAACCTGGTTTGGATGCCATTCTAAGACAGCTGTTCTGACATCCTCCCACTTCTTCAAAAGATCTTTAATAACAGATATCGACATTAATTCTCTTTTTTCAGAAGAAAAACATATCTTGCCGAGTTTCTTGGTGTTCATTCAATAGTTCTTGGCGTTCTTCTGTCGTCAGATCAGTTTCAGGTTCCATTATGAGCTCTTCGATGTTCTTTATTTCTCAAATGTGAGTTTTGTTACTCCTTAAGCTGCCTGAATCATCTTGATTATACTGTATCTTTCTTAGATAAGATTGAACTGTGGCCTACTGTAGACCTGTTCAAACCATACTGCCCAGCAACATCAGACATCTTAGGCCCACTCTCTACCTTTTCTATTATACTCTCACTTTTCGAAAATAAAAACGGATGTAAAACTTAACGAGTGCCCGCCCGACAGTCTCGCGAATACTATAAAAGAATTGCTTCTGTCAGAAAAGTGAAAGGCTGGAATTACAAGAGAGAGTTTCAAAGTTCAGAGGAATACTATTCGATCAGTATATATCAGGTTGAGCAATAAACAACTTCTTACATAAATACTGGAGTACATACAATTAACAGTCAGGAACCTTAACCGGGTCGAGTGTCGCCGTCGACGTCTCCCGTACTCCGAAAAGCTTTTAATTGTTGCCCGAAGACAAGGGAAGACCAATCTATATTCATTATTTTATGTCGCTTCTTCCCGTGTTTGTTCTGCGAGGTGTTCGTTATCCGAACATAAAAATCTTTCGTGAAAGTGTTTGTTAATTTGGAAGAGAGGTTGGAATGAAAGACAAAACAAATGACAACAGCTTCTGATTTTGATGTAAAAGTTTGTTATCTAATTTGTTTGTTAACCAAACTGTTCATTAACCGATCACCCACTGTATTTGCATATATTCCATTTCGTTTTAATGTTTCCGAGGAAGGCCTTTGGAGTGGGCCAAAAGTGATATTTGGTTCCCGACGGAGTGACCCCGAGGCTTGTAGATCTTATGTTTTCTATATTCACACGTTCACTCAGTTTTGGATTTCTAGTTTTGAAAGATTTTGAGAATTTTATCTAGTCTTAATAACATTTTATATTGCAAGCATAAAGCAGCACATTATACCTTGCACATAACTGGCAAGATTCTTTCAACTACAACTATATTATTACAAAAGTAATTTGGTAAACTATGCATAAAATCTCTCTAAAGCAAGTCATGCTATCTGACAATTGTAATAAAGGAAAACTACATTGATTATCATCACTACGCATTATAGTATTATAATAAATCATTGCCTATATGTATTATATATAAATACTATAATCATCCAACAACAAAGTGTTAATCACTATTAAAAAAACTCACAAACCTTATTGTGTTTTGCATTTAGTTGTGAAAACTGTTATTTCACTAATGTTTTGGTTCACATCTATGCATCAATAGATCTATGCATTGATGGTTAGTAGACAATCAGACACAGACAAATAAAAGTCAAAATTATCAAGGTCAGATGGGAAATAAAGACGAGATAAAGTAGTCGTGAGCAATTCGTGGCCCAAGAGGTCCTAATATGTGGCCTTTGGGACTTTGGTAACAATTTTAGTTTCCTATTTTCAGCCTTGTGCCTTTATGCAACCCTAATTAAGATAATATTTGTGACAAAAATCATCCAAACCGAACTCGACCAGCGAAAAGACGACAATAAACTATATTATTAAAATTTATTTTAGTACCTAGTGTACTGGCAAACATGCGAGTACTTGATAGGATTAACGTTAACTTTGTAAGAAAATTGTATGTGGATGAGTGAAGCCTACAAAGTTCACTTGTGGCCTGCATCCAGGAAACATTTCTCATCACCGAGATAGAGTAAACAAACAAGGAAAGGAAGATTATGATGGCATCAGCTGATATGAAAGACTAAGGAGATCATAATATTCAATTGAAATTTATTCCAGAAAGTTTAATACATTTAACTTTCAAAATTTTTTCTGATCAATTAATATAACTAAATAATTCCAAGATGAATTTTTAATTATAAAACACTTAAATTTTCAACACAACATAGAATTAAACAATCAAAATGTAATTGTGTTACATTACATCCTATTGAATGACATGAACTCAATTTTTAGTATGTAAATTATTACTCAAAAAGTTCTAACATTTAAAAAAAAAAAAAAACTCAATGTTTAAGTATGTTAACAACAAACAAAAATGATAGTTTGTACAAAAAAACAGTTAAATATTTTGTATCTGAGGCAAGCACTGATCCATCATTATGACAATTATATCATTTATTTTTAAACTCTTTTCACCTTGTGGACACTAAGTTTTTTTTTTATCAAGCCCATTATGGATCCGACCAGACCCACAAATGAAACCTGACATATCTGGAAGGACCACCCAAAAATTCCTGGGTTTTTTTGACCCATCCCGACTCGAATCCTGGGTCTACTCTAACCGCTCGGCCATCTGGCCGTTACATTTATATCATTACGAGAACAGAAATAGAAAGAATATTGATTAAGAGCATTTGGCTGCTGACTTTCACTATAACTGATTAATAGAAGTGATGGTGCAATAATACATGTGTTACGCACATCCATGCCTTAATGGTCAGCAAAATAAACTTTATGAGATATATGACAATCAACACAGCCTATATTAGATAAATATAAGGGAAAGAAACAGCAAACACTTCCAAGCAGAGTTGTAAAAATTGTAGTCTGATGACTCAAACATGAGGATTTAGTCAATTGTTTTCAAAAATTATTAGATTAAGTCCATAAAAATCAAGGATTATCATTTAACTTTATATAATTTCAAAGACTGAATTAATCCTATATTATTAATAATTTTTAATGAACATAACAGTGATAACGAGATCAGTTTAACGTACTTTTCCCAACAGTCTCCGTTAAAAGTTAACGAACATTCCCAAAAGCAGAAACAGGCATCCCACAAACTGGCAAACAAGAAACAGTGTTTTAATACTATTGCTGTCAGATTAGCTTATATGTGATGTTCAGTTCTAGATATATGTAAGAATATGCAATAAAGTCTCTGTCTTACAGAAATTAGAATAAAAAAATAATTCTTTATTCTGTAATAAATATGAATTTAAAGACAAAATGCCCATCTCTGATACAAAAAATACATACAATGCTTTAATCCGGTGTTTTTCACCCGGGGTGCCGCGGTGCCACAATCGGGGTGTCACAAAGTTTAGGGCCTTTAAGCATTTTCGTGGAAATTTACTTAAGTGTAGTACAAGATAACTCGTTGTCGGTTGTATTTTGCTACGAGCTATCTAGTAAGCAAAGAAACGACGAATAAGGGCACGTTAACGTAACGTTTTATGCTACGTGTACGCACGACGTGTCACGAGTTTGCCCAAACCGCATTGCTCGGCCTTTGCATTCCCAGTACCGGTACCGGGCCAACCGACAGAGAAGAACGACGTGGACACTTGCGTCTTTTGTATACTTTAAAAAGCATTGCATTGTACTTTGAAGAGCATGTGGTTTCAATCACAAAGTAGGTGCATATTACAGTATTTTCATAGTATTCAAAAGCAATGATGACAATTTTTTATCATTTTTTTAATTTAAATTTTTTTAAATTGATATGAAAAAGGTAAGAAAAAAGTAATAAAATATTTATTTTATATATGCATCAAAATAGTATAAAAAAAAGTTAACAAAAATTGTTTATCAATAAAATGATAAAAGATTTGTTATTCATTAAACCTTTTTTTCCAAATATAAATTAAAAAATTAAAAAATTTTTTTATTGAAATTTATCAATTTTATAAAAAAACAAATTGATTAATTATTTTTTTATTTAATTGATCGTCGACCAAGAAAAGGCAGTACCTCATATTACTCTTGGGCTCAAAATATTTATTTACATATTTTTAGGAATGGACAAATTTCTCATTAAGAAAAAACAATGTAAAGATTCTACAGATGAGTGTGAGAAAACTTTAAATCAAAATGACTGCTTGAGTGAGAATAGGAAAACTTCAAGTGAAGAAGTAACTGCTTCATCTTCACAATCTTCAAACCATGCTGTTCTAAATGCTAGGAAGTGTGCCTATATTTAGACAGTTATTTAAATTTGGGATTTACATGGTGCGGGGATAAGGACTTTCCAAAGCCAAAATGTATAGTTTGTGGTGATACACTGTCTAATGAAGCAATGGCACCTAGTAAATTAAAAAGACATTTATTTAAGAAGCACATACATCATTCGGACAAGCCTAGATTTTATTTTGAGAGATGTTTAAATTCCGAAGAAAAACAATCTGCAACTTTTACAAAAATGGTAAAAATATCCGATAAAGCCCGGGAAGCTAGTTATTTAGTTGCCGAAATAATTGCGAAAAATACGAAACCGCGTACTAAAGCAGAAAAGTAATTTTTCCGTCCCGTATTGCTATAGTGAAGACGACGTTCGGTACCGATGCAGAAAATGAAATTTAAAAAATTCCTCTTTCCGATAATATAATCGGCAGACGAATTACAGATATGTCGAGAGATATAAAAGAAAATGTAATTGCTACCGTTAAAAAAAGCGATATGTTTACAATTCGAGTCGACGAGTCGACAGATTTAGTCAATATAACCCAACTTCTTGTTTTCGTTCGATTTATCCACAATGAGAAAATAGTGAATGAATTTTTGTGTTGTAAGGAACTCGAGAAAACTACTACAGGCCAAGATATATTTAATACAGTAAATTGCTATCTAGAAATGCGTGAGTTAAGGCGGGAATCGTGTATCAAAATTTGTACGGACGGTGCACCCTCCGTGGTCGGTTCGATAAAGGGGTTTATTGCCTCGGTTAAAGAACGTAACATTAATATTATAACAACACGTTGTTTTCTTCACTGTGAAGTCCTTGTAGGAGAAACCTTAAATGGCGACTTAAAATCTGTACTGCATGCAGTAGTAAAAATGGTAAACTGCATAAAAAGCAGACCCCTTAAATCATGCCTATTTGTGGCTTTGTGTGAAGAGATTGGGGCAAAATATGTTAATCTGTTGCTGCACACAAAATTCAGATGGCTAGCATGTGGAAAACTGTTAACTCACGTATTTCAATCGAGAAATGAAATGAATTTATTTTTTAATACGGAAGATAAAGAAGAATTTTGTTGCCTGATTGCTAGTTGTCATTGGTGCAGCAAATTAGCATACTTGGTAGACATATTTGAAATATTGAATACAGTAAATACAAGTATGCAAGATAAAGAAGAAAATATTCTGTCTTCAATTGACAAAATAAAGAGTTTGCAAGATATGGTTAAGAGAAGTAAAAGAAGGGAATGTAAGCATGTTTAAACGTTTTTCTGCTATGACAAACGTTAAAATAATACTTCTTATTTCGGAACATATACAAATCTTACTCAATAATATAAGTCACTACTTTCCTTCTTTACGTGTTGAGGATTACAATTGGATAAGAAATCTATTCATTGTGGACGTTAATGAAGTAAAGATAAATCTTGAAGAGCAAGAAGCAATAATTGATTTAAAGAATGATGGCAATTTAAAACTGAAATATGAGGAATTGAATATTAATGAACTTTGGATACACATAAAACCAGAGTATCCTCAATTAGCTAAAAGAGCTCTCGCAATATTATTGCAATTCTCAACTTCGTATTTGTGTGAATTTGGATTGTCGGCTCTTATGTCCATCAAAAATAATAAAAGAGAACATTTGCAAACGATCAAAGAAGAAACGAGTGTGTCTCTCCAATATTCCGCCCAGAATTTAAAAAATTTGTGCATTACGTCAAGCTCAGATCTTGCATTAATTAAAATTGTTATTGCATAAGTCTTTATGCATCTTTGTGTAATTTGATATATTTGATAATAAAACTAGATTTAAAAAATAATAGCGAGACTATTATTTTACATGTAGGTATTTCGACAAAATTCAATGAACTTAAATTTTGATTTTGAACACACAGAAATGCTTTTTTTTGCATTAAAATGCTACTTCAAACTGTCAATTTTTAAAATTTTTCTTTCCGGGGAGGGGACTCTCTCCCCAGCATTGTGCGTAATATTTGTTTTCGCAAAAAATTCATCTGCCCCATTAGCCCCCCTTATTCGGATTCTAGATTTGCCACTGGTCGAGGGTGTCACAATTTTTTATTTTTCAATCACGGGTGCCACTTATTGAAAAAGGTTGAAAAACACTGCTTTAAGCCATTAATAAAAGAATTATAAATGAAAATTAAGTGTACTTAATAAAATTAGACTCGCTTCAACCTTTGATTGTAATTCACATCAAATTACGATTAACTCTTGAATGGAGGTGAGGATGCAGGAGCATAAATCTGATATGCAACATAGTAGGAGTACCATCGCACTCTCCACACATGTACAGACCCTGATATTGTGGCAGACTTTGCCAGAGCCCAAGTCATCCTTACCATCCCACACCCGGAATATCTAAAATGGTTGAAGGCGATCGAGATTTTTAAAGCTTACTGCAGATCCACATGCCTTAATTTTAGGGAGGAGATGTGTCTTTCAATGGCATGGCAGACTTTACTTGACAAAGATATTTAACATTCAATCTTATTTAATTAAGGGTGACACAGGAACGCATGCACACGTACGAGGACGAGTTCTCATTATTCGAACTCATCCTTGTACTCTTTCATTTTAAGTTTGAATTTGATATTCTGGTCGTTTATTGACAATGATGGTTAATGTTCGACCTTATTTAAACGTATCACATGAACACGTGTGCACAAGGGCATGTTATTCGAAATCTTCGTCTCACCATTTGATTACGTTCAAATTTTATATTCGTGTTTGTTTTAGAAGTTTTGACCGGTTTGGAATCGAAAGAAGCCCGAGGAAGAACGCAGAAGGGTTACGAAAACATTCGATATTCAAGAGTTAATCGTAATTCCCACCAGTTAACGGTTGAAGTGAATCTAATTTTATATTCATCCTGGTGTGCGGTGCAGATATATAAGTGTCCTTATAAATTACAATAAACACATTTGGTACACTTATTTTATATTAACTTATAACTTAATAAAATAATCTGCTTATATTGGGCTTTGGGATGTTTATGTATATATATTCATCAAGTAGGGGTTAAGCGACGGCCAGCTAAGTGCCATAATAAACTCGGGTGCCGAAGTCGTCCCCAGTCGGTACCACAAGTAACCGAGGACGGTTATATTTAAGTTAAATATATCCGAAAGGAAGGATTGAATGAAGCGTAACCGACAATGCATCAAAATAGTAAGCAGGTGTTGCAGGTTCAAGTCCCTCTCTGGACAGATTCTTTTCTTCCACAATAATCTTAAGTTATTTAATAAATATTAATTTAATTATAACTATTAAATTAATAAAATAAGGTGCCTAATGCCTACCTCTACTACCAAATTATTTAGAATTTAATTAAAAATAATAGCAGTAAAGTTTTCATCCGGCAATTGTTTGGCATATTACCAGAATGTAGGACTTCGGGATGTTTATATATAGACATTTTAATCATTTAAAGCAGGAAATGAATAAATTAATAATCTATATTCTAATATTAAATTAATAACCCATCAGAAACAAGGTATAATTTTCAATAATACAGGAAACAAATATTTTTGTTAAACAGAAATATTCTCAAGCTGCATAAAGAACTACTCATTCTATCATTCTATGTAGATTACGTTAGACTGAAAGTTTAAGATTTCAAAATTTAATAAAAATATCTTTGGATCCTGGATAATTTGAAATTTATGTTACAGTTTATCAGATTTAATACAAAATAATTAATATTAATTTTTTGGCCATGTAAAATATAACATTTAGAACTTATGTACTGTATTGTCTACCTAAGCTCAAACTTTAAAACTCTAGGAAAAGATTTATAACATTTAAAATGGTTCATAAATTTCACAATATTTACTATTTTAAATATTTTAAATACAGATAATTTCAGAATAATATATTATTAGCATTATGTGACTGACTGCACCTGACTGAGGCAAACAGATGTTTCTTTACTTATTTGATTCAATATTTTATATTTTTACATCAAATTCCTTTTTATTGATTAATATATCAAATTTATTCAGTTCCATTATATATATATATATATATAACAGAACTGAATAAATAAATATATATATATATATATAAGCAAATCTAGAAGAAATTAATAACAATTCTGTTCTTGTGCTTTAGATTTAAAAACTGAATTCAATCTTCGGCCTACTCTAATTTTCTGCCTCGTAAACAAGACAGAAAATCAAGTAGGCCGAATACAATTCTCACGAAAGTAAAATAAAAGCATTAATTTGTTAAAAATAGTTACAAAAACTCTAATATAGGACTTATCATTAATAAAAAATGCGAAATTTCTAGACTAAGAAAAGATCACAAAAGCGTTTTTTGGTTAAATAAAAATATTTGATTCGACTTTTTCACTCGTCCTCAATGATGTAAGAAATGAAAAAAAAGTATAAGACGTAGGCGAGGGGCTCGAGTAATATTTCCAAATTCCACCCTTAGTCAATTAAAAGCATTTATCTATAATCTTTAATAAACCGAGTTTGTTGGCTTATTAAGAAAGTTTGATTTTTAAAAATTGTCGATTTAATTAAATAATTAATTTAATTATCATAATTAAATATTAATTTTTCAGTTTCGAAGAAGTCGGGTAACAATTCCGAACAAGGAGTAAAAATAAACAGTAAAACGAGATGTAATACCTATTAAAAACTTCATTTAAAAAGTGGTATTATTCGTTGCAGACAGGCCCGGATTTAAGGCGATTGGAGCGATTGGGCCCAATCGGGCCCCGCACTTGATGGGGCCCCGCATCGCCACCAAAATTAACAAAAAGTTACTTTCGAAATTTAAAGCGAATTGCTTTTGACGATAAAGGATAAATTATAAATTATTCAAATAATTAAAAATATATTTATTTTAAGTTCGCATTGATGGATGAGATTTATTATTGTTTATTATAATATATATACATTATAATATAGAAAATGTAATTGTTTTTGAATTTTGTGCATTTTTATTTTTTAATGTATGTAGAAGTTTACCTATCTTACGATCCACGACATTTGATTTATATATATATATATAATGCAAATTCTATATATAAAATGCATTGTTTTAAATATTTAATATATAGAGGGCCCCGCAAAAAAAATCCAATCGGGCCCCGCACTTATTGGATCCGGGCCCGGTTGCAGATATTTAAATTTAAAAACTATTACATAAGTTAACACAATAACCATTATAAATGTAGCAATTTCACCGATATTAAAAACTTTTTTGCTTATAAACGTCTATACTAAACTCGACACATTGCAACGACACGCTTCGACTTTACGATTTACGGCAGTCGAATTACGGCAGTTATTTTTTTACTTAATTACTTACATTAACGTTACCCAGATTTTTAACAAATTATAACTTACCGTAAATTTTTTTGTTATGATTATTTTAAATTTTTATAGGGAGAAAACTAGAACAGGATGAAACTGATAAGTTTCATCCTATTCTAATTTCATCAATTTTACAGTTTTTTAAATGATTTTAGTTATATTTACAACATATAATTAACATTACGTACCAATGGTTGCAGCAATACCAAAACAAACGAGACACCGCCCGAGGGTATTTTATGAGAAATTTCCCCATCTCTTAGCGAAATTTCTAAGCATTCCACTTTCTACTAGGAAAAGCAACTGTTTTAAAACATATCATTTATTCATTAATATAAAATTTATATGTACAGTCTATTTAAATTTTTATGAGAATTCTCAATCATTAGCATGTGACCTCTTAACCCCAAAGTCAACCTTTGACCTTCAAGTCAGCGATTTAACTTCAACTATCCTTCCTCTAAAATAATCACCACGAAGGCAGTTCTTACATAAAATTCATCAAATAAAATCCTTTTTAGCGAATTATTCCTCGTTAAATTATAATTATATCATCCTAAATCAATAGATTTGTGTTGGACGTTTGTTCAAGCATGAAATAATGTAAATTTGTTATTTATATGACTTTTTTATTAATTATTTGCTTTAAATGTAAGTACCCATGTACTCACTCCATTCACTCCATTCACATTAAGTGTTATATTAATAAAACTAAACACGATCGGTACTAATAAACCAATAAATCAATATATCTCATTAATTATGCAACTTAATATACTTACCTTCACAAAATAAAGTACAATTCAAATATAATATAAATCTTACATATAACTTACAAACATTAGTTTTTAAATAAGTGTCAATTTCAATTTTGGCGAGTTGCCAAGAAAAATTTTATTAACGCCCTCTTTATAAAAATCGTTATTATTATATTTTTAAATATTTATTTAATTATTAATAACGTATCGTCGCGTGTTGAATTTTTATTAATATTTTAGATTGTTTAGATAATATTTGTAAGATTAAATAAAAATTTTTAAAGTTAAATTTAATATTTGTTTTTATAATGATAAATTTGGAGTCCGGATAGCAGCTATACTGTTGTGATGATTTGTTACGAGTTATAGATTAACGAAAGTACAGTACATTTTCCGATATTTATAACTGTATAAGATCGTTTATAATCAGTTAATTTAATTATATTTTTTTTTTCTGTATTTTTTGTTACAGTATAGGTGGCGATGTGGAAATGTATCGTGCTCAGTGATGCCAACTTAGGTGATTTCCCCTAAATTTAGAGGAAAATTTGGAAGAAGAAATAATTTAGGAGGAAAATCTAGTACGCCGATATTGGTTAGTGGAGTTACAGGAACGAGTTAGAGCTTCTAAACTCACACGATTCGTAACTGTTTGACGGCCGGATGACCTAGCGTTCAAGGTGGTAGCCTACCACTCTGGGGGAACCTGGGATCGAATCTCGGACGGATCAAAATCCTCGGAAATTTTTCGAGGGTGGTCCGGCCGTCAAACGTGACCCCGTCCTACACCACACGGCCGCCCCATTGCGGGCCTGGCCGAACCATAATGGGCTCGCTAAAAGAGGGCCTCTTAGTGCCCCCAGGGCGGAAAGAGTTTTAACAAAAACTCATAACTGTTTTCGGGAGAGAATCTGGCGGCGATATCCGAAGCAGATCACTTTGTCAACACGATGCTTTTGTTCGACTGTGTCCACGTGGCCTGGTGTAATTCATATAAAAAGAAGAAAGCGTTTCTTTGGACTGTCAGAAGATTAATAATTTTTTATATGAATTACACCATAAACGAAACTATTTCAGGGTTTTCAGAAACAATCTCGTTGCACTCTTCAATTGCGGATGATTTCGGATATTTTGTTAAACGTTAGTTTTGTGCACACGATTTCTTATTTGTTCTACTCCGATCGACATTGTACAGTACGTATGGTTGCCATTTTACACTACTGTGTCGAGCCTACTATGGCCTTTGATACTTTACTGTGACATTTCGATCAGGATTGCGAGGAAGAGAGATGATAGTCAATTTTGTGTTGTGAATTATTCTACATCACTGTATTCAACTCATCTCTTTGTTTTTATATTAGTTAAAATAACAAATTAAAATTAATTAGACGGGAAAGAGGAATACAATATATAGTGTTGTTTACATATCAGCCGCCGCTCTAACAAATAACTCAGTCTGAACTAGGTTTAGACCGATATCGATTAAACAAAATAAAATAAATAAATTACATATATAATTATCATTACGGTCAGTGGCGGCCTTAGGGGGTGGCGAGCGGGGCAATCACCCGGTGCCTCGCGCAACAACTCGAGTAGAAAAAAGTTGATATTTAAAACTTTTTATTTTATCCTTAGCTATTAGTTATAAGCCGCAAACATCATTTTCAAATCCCCGCGTATATCTTTTAAGGCATTTATGTATGTACCTTAGTTTATCATCATTACTAATTTGTCGTCTTTTATAAATCTTCTAATATAATATTTTAACATTCTAAATTTATTTATTTATAACTTTTGCATTTCTCGTCAATCGTCAAAAATATCTATTTACAATTCACATACTTTGCACAAAGGGCAAGGGCCTCGCAAAGATCTGCCGCCCGGGACCTCGCAATCATTAAGGCCGCCGCTGATTACGGTTCGAAATTATAAAAATTTATTAATGATTGGACTATTAAGGCAAAATTCCAAAACTTTTACCCTTGATTTTTTTATTTTAATTGGGTCTGGCCAATAGAGGATCCAGAACTCTTTAAAGGAGATGCAGGAAGATAAGAATATATACCTTGTAAAATTTTTACCAATTAAGGTATCTGGCTTTCCTCGGAAGAAGATGTAGGTGCACAGGGCGCACCTCCTAAATCTTCCTTTGGGTCTGACTCTCAATGAGGTTTTTCAGTGTGGATAAAGATACGAGCAGTAACGTCCCGATCCGAGCTACTTATAAAAAATCGTGTGATTTTGGATCGGATTAGATCTCAGATACCTTATAAAGACAAGATAATAACTTACCCCTGTTCGGGGAAGAAACATTGTTGTCATTTTGTATTATGTAACGAGCGGATGTATAATGAAGTCACGTACACGTACACAGTTTCAATTATTCTTCTAATAGAAAAATCACGATCTCGTCTGGCACGTTTCCTTTTATTATACAGAAATAATTAAATTAATTAATTATACCTGTACTACTAAACATATAAATTTATTAACATAATGTTTTATTTGTGAGGTTCCGGAAGTGATCCGGAAACACGCAAAAAAATTAAATTTTGTTTTCTTGTATGAATGTAGAAAATAATAATATTTTGTAAAGCTGCAAAAAAAAGAAAGAAAAAAAGAGAAAAGAAAGAAAGAAAGAAGACTGCTATAAAATGAAAAACAGAAATTTCATGTCCATAAAAGAATAAGTTTGGAAGAAATTATCGGAAAAACTACTTCTCGTATTAAAACAATAAAATAATGCAAGTCCTAAGATCGACCATCTTCGATAGGGATCGAATTGACAGACGATGTTGATTCATCCCGCGATCTGCGTTCCGATCTCGTTACCCTTAGTAACGAGTGAAAACCAATTAGAAAGCGGAGGTGAGTCGGATCGACCTATCGAAATGTTCGATCCGGGACCGCAAAAAATTGTAAAAGTGGCAAATTCGAGGACACGGAGAGCTTCTCCTTCTGTCTTCCCATTGTGCGACACCATACAAAGAAAAGGAAAATCACCTTTGCATCCCGACATCGATCAGGATTACACCTCGACTTTGTGACGGACTTTCTCCCTCCAACGCCCCGGGACCTTCATGTTTCCAAACGGAACCTGAAAGGATAGTTACCATAGGACATTCACTCTTCGAGAGAAGAAGCAAATCGGAATATAGTTTGTCCACGGTTGCGGATGTAAGCTTATATATTTTTTTAGTTATGATAAACCCGGTTAATTGTTTGTAACCGGAGAGTTGTCTTTGTGTCAACATTCCCACATACCCTTCGGCACTGCTCGGACGTCCCGCCGTTACGCGCGGTTCGGCGACCTCACATATTTAAAGATAATTTAGTCCTATAAAATTGATATTCAGAGCTTATTCAATGAACATATATAAATATGGAGTATCGATAATAGAGCGTGTCCAGATTCTCAATTATTCTTTATTTAAGCCTAATGCACCGAGGAGGAATTCAGAAGAGCAACCTGAAAAATTTTTCATTCGCGATTCGTCCCGGGTATGCGGAGACACGTCCCTCACCATCCCACACTCAGTCATTCGCATTATGAGCCTGGCCTAACCCACGATGATTATATAATTTAATAATACCCATCACGAAAGCCAGGCGGTGAGGGACGAAGGCCTACATATCCAGGGCGGACCGTCCTTACAAAAATTATCAGGGGTTGAGTTCGTTTTTGAATAGCCATGTATTAACTATTGTATTCTCGGTTTATTTTGACCAATCGCATTGTTCTATCTTATGCGAATCAATCACACGTTTCTGCTTTGTTTTTACTACGTGCATACTTTGTGGAGCGAGACATAAACAGTTTTATTTATATATTAGCCACTTATTTATACTCGACAAATATTAGCGCTTGGAAAGAGCATTCCCTATTACGCTTAGCTTTAGAAAATAAACGTTTACGTGTGACCATAGAAAGCAAAGCTCAGTTGCTCCTGCTCGGTTGAAAAAAAAAGCGAGTGTACTTAGTGATTAGAGATATTCCACTATATTTCACTGATAAAAATCCACTAATATCGCCCGTGAATGTTTCGATACGCGATGATCGGTACTTTTATAACAGGGGTGGGCGAGCGAGAGTTCAGTGTACCGAAATGTAGGTTTTGCAAAATGCATGGGAGCCGCGGTTCTGTACCGTCGCGGCGGATAGTATGGTAAGGCGAGCGATTTTATTATCTAATATAAATATAATATAAAACAAATATCGAATTTCTTTAATAAACATATTTTCACAAAATTACAAAAATAAAATTGTAAAAATATTAATAAAAAAGCAGAAATTAATACTTTCGGCAAGAGCCGCGTGTAACTCAAAAAGAGCCGCATTTGCCCGTGTCTGTTTTCTAATTAAGGTGAAAAACCGATCATAGAAATGTTACTCTTAATTATAAAAATTCATTGGCTTTACCGGTACTTCAGTAACAATGATTATATTTTATGCAAATTTTGAGTATAATTTCAGCCACTAGGCAACGGGTTTATAAGGCTGGTTCTTGCGTGTAGAAAAATAGCGTCAATTTGACGTTATTTTGCAGCACGCTAGACGCTATGCGCAAAAACTTAAATCCGATCTAATTTATTGAATGCGGTGCTATAGTTCTATATTCGATGGAAAATTCCGATAAGCATAAAAAGTCCCTTTTGCAATACACTTCTGCCTCGGTACATCGATTACTTTTGTGATGGTAGATCTAAACAGCGTCACGTATTTGCAGAAATTGTAACTGAAATTTACTTAAAACGTTTATACATTAAATTATTATGCCTTTGTGTCCTTTACCTTAACTTAAATTTATCTTTGTATACTAGTACATTTATCAATAAACGGGCGAACTAAATAAAAAATATTATTTCTGATCTGTAAGACTAAATATCTGCATCCATAATTTTCCAGTATAATAAGTCCTGTTTATTGATAAATGTACTAGTATACAAAGATAAATTTTACGTTTATACATTACTTCAAGAAATTCTGTATTAAGTATTGTATTTATTCGAATAATCTGCACAATTCTTTTTTATTTAAAAAGTCGGAGTGCTCCGTTTATTGGAAACAAATATTTAGTAACGCGACTCGCGATGGGTCTTTTTTAAGCTTTTTCCACTCTAAGGACATTAAGACGGCCATTTTTTTAAGTAAGTCTAATATGGTTCGGCCAGGCTCGCAACGGGAGTCGGAAGGCGAGGTCGGGCCCGACGTATCCGGACGGCACATCCTCGAAAACTTTTTGTGTTTTCGATCTGTCTGGATTTAAGTTCGGGTCCACCGGCGGAGTAGCCGACCGTCCTAACCGCTCGGTCATTCGGCCACTGCTATTGGTTAGTCGCTATAGCAGTTTTTCACCTCTGATTCGAATTAAACAACGTAAAAATCATACTTTTAATTAGTAAAATGATTTACATGTAAAATAAATTATCTACAATCTGTAATAATGTATTTTTATCAGATATACAAATAAAAATGCCGATGGACACGCACTTGTAAACCGAGTGCCGCCATATTTAATACTACAAAACAGCGAGAGTGAAGGTTGCTATTTTTACAACCAGCGGTGCCACAGACTATCTTACGCTATGCAAGAAGCTTCTACGATTCAACGTCGGATCAGCGTTCCCACAAAATAGCGACGGTCGCACTCGGGAGTGGCCTCGAAAATAAGGACTGTGGTTTTGGTCGACACAACACGAACAAATAACTACACAAAAATAGAAGTCACGAATTATCTTTTTGATGGAATTTGGAGCCCTCGTTAGGGTTAGAGAAAGGGGACACGTACAGTACCCCAATGTACGGACCTTCCTGGTTACAATCATAAATTAATAAAATATGTTGAGCAATTTATGTCTTGATTATAAATAAAATTAAAACAGAAAACGTTGTCGTATAGCTTATAAAAAAAATACCGAATATTAATATGTATTTTGAAATGAATGTTTAAACACGAAAATGAAACAAAATACAGATAAATTTATGAAATACGTCTGCAAAGCCAATATCAAATTACAAAATTTTAATCACCAAAAGAATGCAATAACGTGATTTAAAAAATTTTTAGTAATTTGATTTGTCACAATAACGCTTATTTACTTCTTATTACTATTCGTGCTGTGTATTACGTTTGATGACCTCGCGATTGACGCGGCAACCTGCGACAATTATACGCCGTTTTTGTATTGTTATAAATTCGCACAGTAATTAATTTATCATCATAAATTATTGAAATTAACTACACAGAATTTTTAGAAAATGATTTATTTTTTCTGACTGAAATTCGCAATATTCATACAGTATTATTTTTTTAATTTAAAATTAATTACATATTTATCAATGTTTAATATTCTTTTTCAGAGCTTCGAGATTTGCTGGACCACCCCAAACTGTCGAAAATAACCTCCTTTCATTTGAAAAAGAATTTTCGGAATTACTCCAAGCTGCATAGGCCACAGCTTTTTTCATGGCCCGAATAACTTCGGACGAACCGTGCAAGTATGGATCTAACCAATGTTTGGTCTGCTCTAACAGATCTTCGTTTTCACTTAACACTTCGTCCGCCAGCTTCGACTTCAAAGCTTCCGTTGCATCTAATTTTTGGGAAGACAGCAGCACTTTTAATGCGGTGGTTTGTCCCAGTAAGCCGACGAGCCGCGTCGCACCTCCGAAACCAGTTATCGTTCCCATTTTTAACTGGACAAATTGTATGCTTGCACTAGGAGCTAACAGGCGAAAATCACAAGCTAAAGATAACTCCGCTCCACCTCCTAATGCTTTACCTTGTATTAAAGCAACGGTTATTAATGGAAGCGTGGATAGTCTGTATAATGTGCTATGCATTAAATGTGACAGGCGTGCCGCTCCTTCTGGATCCCTAATATTTTTAACTGTTGTTAAATCTGCTCCGGAACAGAAAGTATTTCCTTGGCTATAAAGTATCATAGCTTTTCCATTTTTCCAGTTTTCTAGTTGTGTTACAAATTCGGACAATTGCACCATCATTTTTCCTATAATAGATTAGAATGTTTAGCTGTATCTCGTAATACTATAAATAATAAAATATTTTTTTTTTTGTTAACTATATAAATAATTAACTTATTATTTAAGTTTTTAAATTTTCATTTAATACACAATTGGATCGATGGTATAAAGCGATGCAACATTTTGGCATAAAGTGACTCCCAGTACTTTCTATGGAAAATGCTTCCTATTTAATGCTGCGTGTGTGAAGAAAATCTGGAAAACTCCACGTGGCCGACCCGGTGGCGAGGTATAAACCTACGACTGACCGTTTGGCAGTTTTATCGACTCGGCCACCGGTAGGTGATTAATACAAAATGTTGGAATTCGTAACGATCGCATTCCTCGAAGCAAGCCAATAAGAATACGAGAAAGATGTCTTGCTCGGTAACGACGAATATTCTGTACCGGACGCCTACAGAAGCAGAATTTGAAAGAGTTAGTCGCAAGAATATTCGGAATACGGAGAATGTAGAATGTAATATTCAAAGAAATGTGCCCTAATTTGAATGAAATTATCATCGTATTTGTTCATATTAAATATTTAATTCAACAATAAAAGAATACTTACGCAAGAAATTTCTTTTGTATACGGCATTGTAATTGTTGGACCATATGTTAAAAATTTAAATTTATTATATGACAGTCTGTTTATAGAAGTGATATTCCTATTATAACTTTTGGCAGAACATTCCAATTTTATATTTAGTATGAAATATTGTAATTTAAAACATATTGCCATCTATTGTTAATTATATCATCTCGCAGCTTAGACTTTTATGTCAATTAGAAGTATATAACATTCGATTTCTAAACAAACTGTGAAACTCGATTAAAAAATTGAGTATTACACTTGCTAAACTCCTTTTGTGTGTATTTTTTCATCTGTGTGAGAATGAAGCCAATAAAATAGTGTGTTTAAACTGCAATAAGAAAAAATTATACATATATCAAGGGATAATGCTGTCAGAGTGAGTGTAAAGGTCGCCTTTGGTGGCCTGTGTCAAAGAAACCGCCCGACTGAGGTAATTGCTCCCACCTGGGGTCGGGGCCATAAACGGCCGGAAGGATCAAAGGTGTAGCGTCTCCACTTAAGGGACAATGTGTTGGCCACGTGCCGGCCAGCTTGAGAAAACAAGAATAAATAAAGCACGGACGCAAATGTGAGCTACGTCGGCGGGGGATAGGGCGGACGTCTTGGAAGGCTCTAAGAAGGGGAAGGAAGTGATTGGTCGCAGGAGGCAGTGCCAGAATCCCTTAAATTGGAAGGGTGGCAAAAAAGCGAGGAGAAAGGGCGAGGGACCTGGTACGTGGCGGTCTCTAACAACAGGCAGACCTTTGAGGCGGATAGAGAGAGTGTTCTCCTCTTAGAAAGTCCTCTGGAGAAAGGTTGTTGTAGAGACGGACGGCCACGAGGTTAAGCCATCTCCGGAAGAGTGACTCGTGTTCCCAGGCCAGCTAAGTCGACGTGCTGCATCACAGCTTCGATACTGTAGTGTACGTAATGCTATTACATAGTGTATATCTTTGTAAATATTTGTAAATAAACTGTATATAACTAATTATCGAGTGTGGAGGTGTGACTTTCAACGGACCATCAAACGGACAATCTCGAGGCGTAAAGAACGACTCGGGACGGAACATTTGTAAAGATCACGAGACGAGTAAGAAAGGATCTTCACTGGCGCAGTCTTCGACAGGATATTCTTGCAGATCTTCAGGAGATTCTCGCAAGACGACAGGAAAGTACTGAGCCCACATTCGAGATTTGGATACTTACGGAAGGAAGAGTAGCCGGAAATCAAGGCGGAACAGAACTCAACAGTGGTAAGTTGTTCTTGATTATTTGTATTCAGAATGCCGGGACGCGGAAGGACTCAAGGGTCAAAAAGGGGTATGCCATGTTCTGAGGATCAGGGAGGTCGGGCTGATCTTAGTCAATCCCAGGAAATGGATACGGAGCCGGAAAAGGAAATTTTGGACCCCGAGGTCGAGGTCACAGACAACCAGAATGAAATAGAGGGACGTGAGTCTGACGAGTTAGAGAAATTACGCTTGCAGATTAGACTAGCCGAGATAGAAACTAAAAACAAAGAAATAGAAACTACATAGAAAAAGCGAAAAAGAAATGGAAACGCAAATTAGACTAGCCGAAATAGAGTTAGAGAGAGATCGTCTACGAAGTGATTCTAGGACTAGTAATAACTCTGAGCTGGGAGGTAACTTGGATAGCCTAGCTAGAAAAATCAGATGGGCTTTACCTAAAATGCCAGACAAGGAGGCGGAAGTACCGTCGTGGTTTCGGGCCGTAGAGGTAGTGTTACAAACGTACGATGTGCCGGAAGAACTTCAGGGGCAGCTAGTTTTAACGGTGCTATCGGAGAAATGTAAAACGGCGTTAAATAGGCTTACGGCAGACGAGATCAGGGATTACCAAACCTTAAAACAATTCCTACTAGACGAGCTGAGACTGTCTGCCGCTGAGTACCTCAAAGAGTTCACTTCCGCTGAAAAGGGAAGCAAAGAAACGTGGCCCCAATTTGCAGCTAGAATGGAGGATCTGTATCGGTATTATCTAAATAGTAGAGGCGTAGATTCTTTTGAGCAGCTAACAAAATTAGTGGTCTCGGATCACCTTAAGACTAAGTTAGATGCCGACACTAAGCGTTACGTTTTGTTGCAAGAAGGTAAAGGCTGGTTCCCACCGGAAGAGTTAGCCAGATACGCAGATAAGCATGCGGAGGCTGTGGCAAAGGGTGACGTTAGACTTATACCTGAACGCGAAAGGGATAGAACAGTCACTAGAACTGGAGGCATGAGCGCGAACAATGGAGGATCAAGAATGAGATGCTATGTCTGTGACCAAATGGGTCATCTCAGAAGGGATTGTCCTCGGAGACATATTAAAGAGGAAGGACCGAAGTCTAAAGCAACGCGAGCGGTTAAAATAGACGAAACGGTAGAATCGGACGAGCAGCTAGTAGCTAGGGTAAAGGTGAACAGGGAAACGATCAGCGGAAACGTACCCGTTAGTGTAAACAAAAATCTCCTGCTCGCTTGTAAAGATAATAAATTTTCTGCAATAGTGGACACGGGGGTAGATATGACGGTTATTAGGAAGTCTGTAGTGCCTGTTTACGTGTCGCGGGCAGCGAGAAAGGTTAAGTTGATCAGCGCATTTGGGCAGCAGGTATCAGCAGTGTTAGCGACAATACCTGTAAGACTAGAAGGGAGGTCGAATAAAAAGAAAAATGATTACGCTCCAGCCTTGATAACTTGCGCATTAACTGACGAACTTAGCTGCGGTACAGATGCATTACTTTCGGCAGCCGATTATTGCGTCTTGAGGAGAGTCGAACGGACGAAAGCGAATAGGCAACGGAAACCAGTCGCGAGGGTTACGGTTGCGAAAGAAAGCGGGGAAAATAGGACGAGCCCCACGACAAATAAAAAGAGCGATGCTAGAAAATATTGTAAGGCGGGTCATAGTCGGCAGGCAAGCGTTCCCCTTCGGCTAGTTGACCGCACGCCTCTTAAGGAACAATCGGTCCCTAGGGCATTGGTAGCGCGGGATAATAAGGCAAAAATCGCGCACAGAAGAGGGAAAAATCGTAATGAGATCGACGTACTATCCAGACGGGAAATCAGGAGCAATCCGGAACCCCCAGATCGTACAGACAAGGCAGTTTAATTTCGGTATTAAGTCCTTCGGATAGGTGTAATCAGTATCCACCAGGCGATTCTGAATGCAATGTGACGGGACAATTTGCCGAAGATGTTATTGACTGTGTAAAATATCTTTTTCTGTAAAATATTAAATACTGTATATTGTTAGTATAGTTTATTATTTGTAGTAACTTGATCCTTGTAATAAGAAAGGAGGAAGTGTAGTGTAACAAAATAATTTGTACGGTAAAGATTGCTGTGTGTCGCGGTAGTATTGTTTATGTCAAACAGGCTTTTGTTGAAGCGCAGTTTGAACCTTGTCGGTGGGAGGTGTAAAGGTCGCCTTTGGTGGCCTGTGTCAAAGAAACCGCCCGACTGAGGTAATTGCTCCCACCTGGGGTCGGGGCCATAAACGGCCGGAAGGATCAAAGGTGTAGCGTCTCCACTTAAGGGACAATGTGTTGGCCACGTGCCGGCCAGCTTGAGAAAACAAGAATAAATAAAGCACGGACGCAAATGTGAGCTACGTCGGCGGGGGATAGGGCGGACGTCTTGGAAGGCTCTAAGAAGGGAAAGGAAGTGATTGGTCGCAGGAGGCAGTGCCAGAATCCCTTAAATTGGAAGGGTGGCAAAAAAGCGAGGAGAAAGGGCGAGGGACCTGGTACGTGGCGGTCTCTAACAACAGGCAGACCTTTGAGGCGGATAGAGAGAGTGTTCTCCTCTTAGAAAGTCCTCTGGAGAAAGGTTGTTGTAGAGACGGACGGCCACGAGGTTAAGCCATCTCCGGAAGAGTGACTCGTGTTCCCAGGCCAGCTAAGTCGACGTGCTGCATCACAGCTTCGATACTGTAGTGTACGTAATGCTATTACATAGTGTATATCTTTGTAAATATTTGTAAATAAACTGTATATAACTAATTATCGAGTGTGGAGGTGTGACTTTCAACGGACCATCAAACGGACAATCTCGAGGCGTAAAGAACGACTCGGGACGGAACATTTGTAAAGATCACGAGACGAGTAAGAAAGGATCTTCACTGTGAGCAAACTATCATATGCCATCAGATGCATAGGTACAACAGTGTGTAATCTAATATAATAATTTAACTGACAGAGGAAATGCTTGCTATATATTAACCATGGAAAGTAGACTGTGCTTTGGTAGTTGAACACAGATACTTTCTTCTTTTTATATATTTTTTTTTATTAGAAAATATTGAGCAGAAATACTTAATTTGGATTGTCAGTAGTATTTTGAAAGGATGTTCTCATTGATACCTAAATGTTAATGACAGTCTTTTGTAGCTTCAATACAGCTGTTAACTAGATTAGATTGTAAAATGAATTCTAATTTTATTTATACATTAAAAAAGTTTTAAATAGCTTCGCACGCCAAATCTTAATATAAAAAGACTAACGTATGTCGCCGTCTGTCGGCGTTACAAAAAAATAACTATTTTGCAAGTAATTTCGACAGTCTAAAACTGTCCTTTTCGGGCAGAATCGTTATTAGAGAACAAGACATTTGAATTCAAAAAAAGAATCCAAACGTCGACCGATGTTTTCTCGAAATTGTCTCGCACACGCACGGAAATGTAAATTATATATGTAGAGTTTACAAAAATTATAAATTAATACTAAATACGACGAAATGTAAAATAAATTTGTCAAGAATAAATGGATTAAAATAAAGTACATATATAATAATGAATTAAATAGTCAATAAACAAAAATAGTGATGCTACTATCACTACAAGATGTTTTATTGGGAACCGTGTGATTTAGAACCTTAGAAGGCTAAACAGTTTACGTTTTTGTTTATTGACTATTTAATTCATTATTATTTATGTACTTTATTTTAATCCATTTATTCTTGATGTTTTATTTTACATTTCGTCATATTTTGTATTAATGTATAAATTCTTGAATTCGAATGTCTTGTTCTCTGGAATCTCTAATAATGATTCTGCCCGAAAAGGACAGTTGCAGACTGTCGAAAGTTCTTGCAAAATAAGTTATTTTTTTGTAATGCCGACAGACAGTGATATACATCGGTCTTTTTATATTTATATACACTGAAGAGCAATCGAATTAGGGATACCTGTCCAGTAGTGTGTAGCACCACCTTTTGCCTTGACGGTTGCGATTCGTCTTGGCACGGACTCCGCAAGACACCGGAAGCGACGGGAAGCCATACGTATCCACGAGTCCCGAATAATCTCCCACAAATTACGAAGATTAGACGTAAGGTGGTCGGAGCCTCGAACATCTCTCTCGACTGCATCCCGGACGTGCTCGATTGGATCGAGGTCGGGTGACTGCGACGGCCAGGAAAGAACGCGCAGGTATGTGAAATACTCATCCAACCATTCTGATACGATCCGGGAGCACGGTGCATTGTCTTGTCGAAAGACAATTTCTGTAGTGGGCTGTCGAGAACGAACAAATGGGAGCAGATGGTCGTCGAGGATATCCCGATAACGTTCACCTGTCGGCGACACTGTCACACGTACCGGGGGTCCCATTTCGGTCCACGTGAACGGTCCCCACACAAGAATGTCACCTCCGCCAGCTTAAAGAGTCCCCTGCTGGCAGGAAGGATCCATCGCTTCGTGTGGTTTACGGCATACGCGTACTCTGCCGTCGGCACGTACCAAAGCGAATCTCGACTCGTCACGCCGGGCAACGTTTTTCCACATCTCGACGGTCCGTCGGCGATGTTCCCGTGCCCGTGCTAATCGTCGTGCCCCGTTTTGTGCAGTCGGCAGGGGACTCTCGTAGAACGACGACTCCTATACCCCATTAAGAGGAGACGGTTTCGTACGGTGTGGCAGCTTGCACCTTGCCGCGCACCGGCGTTAAATTGATAGGTGATCTGTTGCACCGTGGCTCGTCTATCCGCCGTTAGAATGCGGGCTAGCCGCCGACAACCTCGCTCGTCCACACGCCGTCGTCCACGGCAGTCGACCCCGGCAGCAACGGTTTTACCGGAATCGACGTACTCACGGTACACCCTCAAAACAGCGGTGCGTGAAAATCTCGGTGTTTCCACTACTTCCGAAATGGAATAACCCATTCGTCGGGCCCCGACGATTTGTCCACGATCAAATGCGCTTTACTCTTACCCATTTTGCTTCCGACTATTACCGATACCGTTAGCAGCACTCCTTATCTTGTCAAACTGCTGCTTACCTCATCTGCAAATCCCTTTCACACTTACGCACAACTCAAAATTTTCATAACGCCAGCTATCCCTAATTCAATTGCTCTTCAGTGTATAGTCTAACAATAAAGTCTGCACTTTACATAAAATGTCATTTCTTTTGCAAATAGCCTAGTCTGTAACACAGTTATAATTTTTAAAGTAATAAAGAATAAATTACTTTATATAATATATATAAAACTTTTTACTTAAAGAATTCATTATATTCCATGTCAGGTAAACATATTTCAAATGGTGACTTTCAAAAGTGTTTATCTAATATTGAATGTAAGGATTACAGTTTTAATGTTATTTTAGTTATTCTGTTTGAAGTACAGTTTAATCACTTTTGGAATTGCTTGTAAGTAATAATAAGCAAATGACATCAAGAAAAATATATAGCCAATACTATGCTAAAAATAGCAATACTTGCCAGATATAATCAGTCATTTTTATAACCACTTAAAAGAGGTTTTTTGGATGAATAAACCAAAGTGTTTATTCAAACCAAAGTATGTCCTTTGAATCCATACTAATATAATAAATAGACACATACTACATACATTGACAACATACTAATATAATAAATACATTACTATTGTTAATGTTTTTGTTATTGGAAAAAGTTTGGGGTGTTTATAATTTTGAAATGGACTGTACCGTACATACAAACAGAAAAGACTTAAAAGTATGACTTGACTGTTCAATTGGCTTCTAATAAGAAACCAATTAAACAGTCAGGGAACCTAAAGAAAGACCACAGATAAAAGGGTTAGAAGCAAATCATATAATAGGGAAAAATGTTATTGTGAATAAGATATTCAAGGAAGAATGACAGAATCGAATGGATGAATGGAGGTCATTAGACTATGATTTAAACCATGATATAAATAGATAATAAAAAAGGAAAATAAGATGTTATGTGTAGAAAGTAAATAAAGAAGTTTTTAAGATTTTCAGTCAGTCTCTGAAGAATTTATAAATTAAGAAAATAACTGACCTGTAAGAGCATTTCTTTTGTCAGGATTATCTAAACATAAGTAAGCAATACCACATTCATCATCTTGTAATAATTTTATCTGCCCTCCAGAATATTTTGAAAATTCTTTCATAATTTCTGGTAAGGAAGTGGAACTGCAACAATTTCGCCAGCATTTTACCCTATCTAATTGATAAATTTCAATCAATATATTTAAAAACCTTATATAAAATAGTGAAATTAATTTAAACAAATTTACCTTTAACCACTTTATTGCTTATATTAAGTAATTTTTTGCAGTAAGAATTGAATCTAAATAACATTTCTTCTTAAACACATGAATTACTTCAAATTCCTAAGCAAAGAGAACTGTTGTTTATGTTACATTATTGATAATTTGATGACAGTAATAATAAGCATTGCTAATCTCGTAGAAGTTAAACGAGGGATGTCAAAGTTCTTTCCACGAATGACTGTTCCCAGCATCCTGCAAAACTACCGATCACAAACCAGCACCCTCCCAACAAAAAAACTTTTATGATATTGAAAGGCTTTGTGCTAAAAAGATAAGAGACAAGAGATGAATTCTTCATGCTTACACAAAGCAAGGGAGTCTTCAGTTTAACAATGACAGATGCGAGAGAGTTGTCCTTCTCCAGTTGCTAGGTAATGGGAGTTTTTGAATGGATGGACAGAAACAAACTGTCCACAAAACTAAGGCTAAGTTTCACTAAAATGAAGGAGTAACCTAAACACCAAAGAGTAACCTAAAAACCAAAGAATGAGAGCTGACTTAAGGCGATAACACTTCCTTCAATTTTCCTCTCATCACTCGATAGTAATTGGACGGATGGATAAAAATACAAGAGGATAAATTAGTTTTAAAAGTTTTGCAAAGGTATGAGGAAAAACATAAAACAAAACTTCAGTGATGAAAACAAATGATAAGACAGATATTAATCTAACCTTATTTACAATTCCTAAAAACTTTCTTATCCTATCATTATCCCTAAAGTGTACTAAAGCAGAAATAATTAGAAAATTAAGATATCAATAGTTTTCTGTCCAACTCGGGTTCGTAGAGCCCGACTGGGGCGTCCCACTTAAAAAAATTGCCCGCGACAAAGACCACGAGTCCGGAGGAACTCGAGAGCCAAAGATTCTCGGGTTTCGATACGAAAAAGTCGGCGGGTAGCGATTCAATTCTCGAATACATTCCCGCTCCCGGTCGGTCACAATTCACGCCTAACCGAGCGGAGAAGGTTAACCACGTCGGGATACGCATCACTTTTGCTAAACGGAACGTAAACGACATTCTCGTCCGACGGACAAACGTACCCGGCCACCTTACAGAAATAGAAGAAATGCGCCACAATTTCCGGCGGAGTCGCATTTGGACAATTTACACTCTTAACGTAAACTCGAATAAACCGGAACTTACTCCCGGCGGAGCATCGTACGGTTCACCCACTGCAGTTCGATGCCGTTTTCCGACGCCGGCCTATCAAAACGTCTGCGTCGAGCCATCGACCAGACCGTAATAACCGCGTTTAACGGTTGCAGAAAAAGTAAAATGCCGGTAAATTTCAGAAATTCTAGTTTTAACCGAAGGAAAGTCGTTCGACCGACCGAGACCGAGCGGGCGTCTGCACCAAACTCAAACGACGAAAGGTAGACGGATCGTCTCGGGCATCGAATTCGCCCGACGGTCGAGCAAGATCTAACAAGGACAATCCACTTAATTTGGACAGCAGCAAAGAAGCAAGCTAAAATATAGTCCACCCACTCTTACTATTATGTATCTTATCTCTTACTCACCCATTCGGGTCTGCTTCTTCAAACATAATAGTAAAAGAGGCTTTAATATAACCAAAGACTGCTTACAGACATAATAATGCATAATAAATACAAATACCAACAAGAATTTCTTGCGAACAGCTATTCTGCTATTCATATAAAAATTTGGTCCCTTAGATTGTGTCTTTTAGGCTTTGTTTGTACATATTTGCACTAAAGTATAAACCCGATCTTAACACTTGCGCTTACGCCTTACGGGGATGTCAGAAAATGACATCCCCGTAAGCAAAGATAGAAGGCAAGGAGCAGTAGAAATCAAGATTTCCACTCGTCAAGGACAGCTCGAAACGCGATACGTATAATGCAATATTTGGAAGTTTCAAAATTTCGGAATGTGCACGAACAATGTGCCGTAATGAATTTCGCGAATCCCTGTTTGACTCCCTTTCCGAAAAGGAAGGGCGGTCATAGAGACGGCAGTTAATTCTAGCCCGGCAACGAAAATACATAATTTTGATGGCCGAAATGACCTCGGAAGGTACACGATACGAATTTAGAACGTGTCAAAGGAAAACCCGAATCGGCAATCGAAAGTAACGGCCATCTCCTATTTAAGCACGTTCTCTAAGTAATCTAACAAACATTCACTTATCCAAACTACAATAATAATAAGCATTACTTAGATCCCGTGTCATCGACCGTGTTAAAAATTAACGGAATGGTACAATGTTGCCAACTGAAGTGAATTAGAATAACCATCAAATTTTATCAAAAATTTTAATACTGCATACGCTTTCGGAAGAACGAAAAATATCGCGCAAAATATAATACCGGTAATAAGGAAATTTCTATAATTACTTTTGAAAAAGTAAAAGCGAAGCTGCGATCATTGCTAATACTGTAATTAATATCGAATGGCGGTGGCGCGATTAGATTTTACCCTTTCGCCGAATGAGATTCGGGTTCGAATACGGTTTGGACATCAATTTTATGTCGATAATACAGTGGCGTGGCGTGCCTACCGCTCTGGGGGACCCGGGATCGAATCCGAACGGGTCGAATAATCCCCAGGAATTTTTCGGGGGGTGATCCGTTCGGATATGTCGGGCCCCGTCCCTCACCACCCGGTCGCCCCATTGTGGGCCTGGCCGAACCCATAATGGGCCTACTAAAAGAGGCCCTCTTAGTGCCCACAGGGCGGAAAGAGATAAAAAAAAAAAAAAAAAAGTGGAGTGGCGTGGCGTGACATTTGATGACGGGGAAGCTGTGTTTCGGTAAGAAGCCGACTTCCAGGGGCAACCAGTTAATTGCGCGCCGGTGATGGTCTATGGCAGGGATGGACGACCTGCGGCCCGCGACGCATAAAATGTGAATAAATATATCAATTTTCCAGCTTAAGGAAGAATGCAGCAAAAATTCAAACGTTATTTTTACAACTTATGTATGCGAATAGTTTATCCCGCAATGAATTTAGTAAAAATTAATTAAACATCCGTAATTACAACATTTACTCTATTGCGTAGGAAGTTTCTGTAGCCATCTCGAAAACAACAAGAACCACGTGACAACTAGCGGGAATACGATTGGTGGCGAAATTTTTTCGCTAGCCAAAAAGCTCGACGGTTCCGAACTTCGAGGCGATTCGCGAAATGGTAAAATTCGCCGGAAACGACGTTGTGTCTGACGTGTTATTCGCTCTGTTTTTCGCTTTCGCCAGCGAATCGCGTTCAGTGTGAACTAAGCTTAAGAAATGACGATTTTTTTTAGTTTAATAAAGCATTTTATTCGTAAAATGCTTTATTAAACTAAAAAATCGTCATTTCTTAATGTAAACCCATAGACCACGCGATGACATTCGACAGAACGTGGCGGCGATGACTCGTGCGTCGCTACTCTCGTATCTAGGTACTCTAGTTTCACCGTTCCTTCCACTAGCTCTATACCTGGCAATTGTTCTCGTTCGTGCGTGTCCTTAATGATGTCGTCATCTGGAAATAATGTATCTAACGCAGTGTTTCTCAAACTTTTTGGTCCGCGACCCCCTTTTGCACTTAAAAATTTCAAAGGACCCCCGAAGAATGAGTATATGTAGAAAAACATCCCGGAGGGAGGGGGTTAATTTAAATTCGGGAGGAGTTCATTTCTTTTATTTAATTAATCTATTCCGTGTTGAAATTTCTCTCCGTTGCGTGTCGTTTGCGTTGAATTTTTCTCAATGTTAAGACTAACGAAATTTTTTAAAAAATTATTTCTTTATTTTTCACAAACAAAATAAATGTATTGAAAAATATAAAAACAAAAAACATTATATTTCGGAAGTTAATCTAGTCTCGAAACGTTCCGATTCGGCACAACACAGTCCTCGGAAAAACAAGCAAAACTTACCACTCACGATGGGAAAAAAGTCTCGTTCAAATACTGGCGCGTCCTTAAATACCCTCTCGTGGTCGCGCCAGTGCTATCGGCTAAAAACGCGTATCAACTAAAATAATATCGGAGTATCCCAGACAGAGCCAAATATTGCGGCGCCACAGCGCTAGCGGAAATTCGAATTTGCCGACCGAAACGCTTTCGATCGATCGGTTTTCGGATAACGACACTCTACTGTACTTCTAACTCTACTTGCCTACAGACGCAACGCCGCTAGCGAACATCGTTCCGAATGACAACGCTGTTCTATCATAGTTTAGGCGGAGAGTGGAACTCGGGGGATTCCCCAATAGCGCACAAATTTATGAATACTGTATTATATTTAGGCTCGTATTTAAATATTTATATTGTTTTTATTATTTATATGTGCAATTTATTTAAGTAAAAATTATTTTATATATTTTTTATTTCTATTATTTCTAAACACGAATCCATAGTAAATTTATAAAATATTTGAAAAAATTGATCCGACATCAATTTTTCAGCCAACCCCCAAATATTTTCACGACCCCCACTTTGAGAATCACTGGGTTAATATTCCTCTCACCCAGCATCGTTTTCTTTTTGACGTATCATTCTTTCTCAATAAATAAACAAACGTGGTTAACGACGGAATGTCGGAAGCGGCCATTTTGTTTTTCGAAATGACGTTTTCTCTCGCTTGCAGATGATTGGCTCCTTAAAATTCGCAATCGCTTTTCGCTTTTGGTTGTATAGGTCAATTTCGCCAAGCGAATAAAAATCGCTTTTCGCTTTTCGCATTCGCTTTCGCTATTCGCTCAGTGTGAACTAAGCTTTAACGTAAACCCATAGACCACGCGATGACATTCGACAGAACATGGCGGCGATGACTCGTGTGTCGCTACTCTCGTATCTAGGTACTCTAGGAGCGCATATACTTTTCGTTTTGTGTGGATCGATCTGTAAAATCGGATCAGTCCTTGTCACGTGATACAGACAGCTGCTGTCGTGGCGGAAAGTATACAAGTAGGATCGAAGATGGCGGCAAACATTTGTTAGTTAATAATAGTCTGCTTGTTAGTTAACATATACCGAGTTTTAAAAATATACGTATATCATCTTTGAAATTCTGTATATGTTAACTAACAAGGATCAGTTAATTAAATTAAAATAATCCATTTTATCCCTCGATATTAAAACTGTAGTTAGTACTAAACGACGTACGCTGTTACGAATTATGGTTTATTTGACAAAATTGTTCGCGCTCATTCGTACGAATTTTTAAATCGCATTACTCTGTGAACGAAATTGTTTTCCACAAAATAGAATTTAAATAAAAATTTCACAAAATTAAAAGATAAAACTTGCAGAAAAGACGAAAGCGCGGGCCAAACATTCTCGAGGTACGGTACAACTTCGCACAATTGTCTCTAAATACTTATTTTTTCATCTCGGTTTATCGGATATTTTAATAATGTTGTTTTTACTTGCCATTTATAAGTTTTAAATAAGTTTCTTTGTCAACAATTAAACGCGTTTCTTCGTTATTTACCGCAAGCTTAACTTCGACCACGGTAGCCGCCATATTTAATCTCTCTTATCCGATCCTACCCTCCGCTCGGATTAGTTTGATCGCGATCCAGTTGATCCTGGATGGCGTTTGCATACGCGAATAGATTGATCGGATCGCGATAGTTCCTTTGTATACACGATTCGAACGATCGAAGCGATCTTGGATCAGTTTGATTCCAGAAGTATATGTACCCTAGGTGAAACTAGATCGAGGCGCCTCTAGCGGCGACGTCGGGTAACAGAATCGGGGCTACGAAGGTGGCACCGGTGCTGTTCCACCTAGTACTTTCGTACTAATCTAGTACCTTTTTACTTGTTTCGGTACCAAGATACCCAACACCATATTCCTTTTTTTTTTTTTTTTTTTTTAAACTCTTTCCGCCCTGTGGGCACTAAGAGGGCCTCTTTTAGTAGGCCCATTATGGGTTCGGCCAGGCCCACAATGGGGCGACCGGGTGGTGAGGGACGGGGCCCGACATATCCGAACGGATCATCCCCCGAAAAATTCCTGGGGATTATTCGACCCGTTCGGATTCGATCCCGGGTCCCCCAGAGCGGTAGGCTGCCACCTTTACCGCTCGGCCATCCGGCCGTTAACACCATATTCCTAGTACCAATCATAAAATCCTAATACCTTTCCTTTCAATTTAGTACGTTTCGAAGCATTCATTTTCATTCTATATTTCTATATTTTTTTTACTTTACTTTGGAAACAAATAGATGTTTTTATTGCTTCCTCATTCGAATGCAGCAGTCGAACGTATTTTTTTGCAATTAAATTTAATAAAAACTAAACTACAAAATCGAGTTCTTACCGATTCCCGCGAAGCACTGTTATTAGCAAAGGAGCTACTTAAAGGCAACGACGATAAAATGTTACATTTAGCAACCACCGTCCGCTTCAACCATACAAGAACATTCTAGCGAGGAAGATCCCGACGACGACGATCTTACCAGTGATTTTTCGATGCGATTATTTTAAAGTTTAGTACTTCGTGTTCGTTACTTTTGTTTCGACATTTTGTTCGTTCGATTGTCGTCGAGGAATAATAGCATTCTCGCAATATACGAATTTATCCCGTACGAATTTTGTACGTTACGTGTAACACTATATATATTTTAATAAATAGAAATTTGATAAATTATAAATTTATATATTTATAAGTATATATTTAAAAATAATATATAATATATATATATATTATACATATATTCGGCAGTTTACGGTCAAAGTAATGCCCGCATTAGTCAATATAATCACTTCTCGACTTACGATGGTGGGGTTCGGTTCCGCAACTTCGGACGTAAGTCGAAATGGTCTTAAGTCGAGAAGTGACTGTAAATCATTTTGACTTAACGCATTGATTCCGCACGTACGTCATATTATCGATATCGATATCGATTTTTAAAAAATACTATCGCGCATTACCGGTTAAGTTTGTACCTGGCGGCGCAGTAATATAGGTAACGCTACAACCGACCACAGAACAGTTATTTTTTCGAGTTGCGTGTGGCAGAAAGCTACGGTTCGTTATCGCGAGAAGAAAACCAGCACCGCGTTTTGGTACGCGTCCAAACTAAAGACGCACGTGTTTTCCCCGAGCAGTTTTTTTTGCCCGCGTAGGGGTGGCGCTCGACTCGGTCCCACTAGCTCGATAGCCGGGGAACGTAATTATAACGATATCGATACCGTCTTAACTAAATTCTTCGAGTGGTTAAAGTGTAATAAGACGATTTCGTCCGTCGAGAAACTAAATGTACGTTGTCGAAAAGGCGTCTGACAAAACGGCGACCGCCCGTTAATTAAATTGGATAATAATAAGATCGGACGCGTTATATTTATAAAATATTTGGGTAGACGTTACGGAGATTAAGGAGAATGCCTAAATATTATTCCGCGTGTCGAATACGCGTGTAATAAAAGCGCTTTGTTTTTACAAATCGAGAACTGTCGCGGAAAAAAAAATGGAGAACCAGTCGTAAGATTATCGAAATTACTTAAGGAGGATTAACGATACCAATATCGGTACGCGGTATAAACTAGGGTTTCTCGTTTCCCGGTCTTTCGCTCGTCCCGGGATTCCGGGATAAAAGCGAACCGTTTCCCGGGACAAAATTAATTATTTTTAACATATACAAATTATCGCGAAATCAAATATAATTAATTTTCGTCTTTTAAAGTAATTTAATACGTTCCGCAACCTCCAAAATCACATTAATAACGCCGCGTAAGATACATATTAAAAATTACCTTCGAATTACGTAAACATTTTCACAAATAGAAAAAATTTATTAGAGCTGGTCGGAAACCGCGTACGACAACAAAATGCTTGGAATCGAGTTTAAAAAAATGAACTTAGAAGGCAATTTCCGTTTTTGAAATAAAATATAATACAAAATATTGTAAATTTTTTATAAGATTTTAAAAAGCAAAGACGGTCGATACTCCGATCGCTCGATCTAATTCTTATTTTAGTAGTAAAAAGTCTCGCCACCGAGAATGCCTTTTTCGATTCGATCGATGCGACGGGAATCGCGTTTAACGCATTCGAGAGAAGACAAATATTATGTGTTTTTCACATTTCTAGTTCGTTTTCGAGATTCCCCGGTATTCTCGATTCGTCTACCTCCACCGCTTTTAATCGAAATATCGTAGCCCGATAATTCGGCAGTTCGTTCGTCTTTAATAATCGGGTTACGAAGAAAAACTCGACACTCGCGGACTTGGTTCGTATCCCGGCCCAATCGGCGCAATTTGGCGTTACGCAGTCGTCGAAGCTACCGGGCGCGGTTAAAAGTTAAGACGGCGCGAGCGCAATTGTTCCAGATATTAGCGGTAAAGAATTTCGAGAGTCCCGCCACAAATAAGCTACGTATCGATTATCGACCGTTCGCGACGTGCCGTAACGAGTAAAAATTAAAAAAACTAATAAGTAGGTTTAAAACGAATAAATACAAACGTATTCCGACAGTTTACCGGTTAATTACACTTTCTATTTGAAAAATTTCCCCGACCTTAACACAAAATAAGAAAAAAGCGAATTTCCCGGTCAAAAAGCAACCGGGATCCCGCCATCCCGTTTGAGAAACCCTAGTATAAACGTATGGCGGAACTCTATAAAAAAATATCGTATAGACTCGGAGTTGCGTGGATACGGAAGAATTTCTAGCGCCGCTCTCCAAATCGTTTGCCAATCGACGTAGAAATAACGAAATTGTTTTTTCCTTATTTGTTTAGTCCCATTTTTTAAAAGGGATTTCTAATCGACTATTTTAGTACGTACAATATTTGTTTGCGCCACCCGTATTGTTAATTATACGTAGTCCATTTTAAGTTTATTGTACTTGTTAATATTCGATGCTTAAATTGCCGTTTCGTAACAATAACGAGTGTCTCGCCGGTAAGCCTACGGCCAGTGCGATAAGCGGAGAGCGGTGGCGCTTTTGGGACGGTAACGGAGTCGAATCCGGTATCGCTATCGACTTTCCGACAGTTTTCTTCGAATGTCCTTCCTTCCCGGACCCGAAGCCGCCGCCGCCGCCGCGGTCTTCCCACCGAGTCGTCGTACGTTCCGCGGTGGAACCCGTACCCGCGCAGATGCCAAGCGTTTTATTTGTCCGGTGACGGTCGTCTAACGCGGGGTGCCGCGGTCGGCAATCCTAATGGAATAATTTCGATTTTGTTCGTTTGGTCGGCATGGGTTTTAATAAAAAATTATTACGCGGGATTAAAATTAATGTTACGTAATTACTACGTAATAAAAATAGAGATACTTTTCCGATTTTACTTTTATTCGGAGACGCCGCTCATCGCCGGCCGCCGTCGTCCGGTAACGATGTCCGGAGCTTGGCAGTTAATTCGATTAAGGAGATAATTTCGTTTTCCGAATTTAAATTAATCTCGAAGCGCTCCGGTTCGATTCTTGCAGAGATTTACTCCGTAAGTTCTTCGTATTCTCCGCGCGACCGCGTTCTCGCTAAGTCGCCGGTGCGAACCTTCGACAAACTCGACGAGGGAAAGACCGTCGTCTTCCCTCGTTAAATTTACGAAAAGTTTGCACCGGCGACCGGTCTTTCGTTAGTTTCTAGACAATGCCTAGATAATACGCGCTAATTTATCGACTTTTATGTTTAAATGATAAAATTACCGCGCGCGTTATGTTACGTCAATCTCGTTTTAAATCGACATTAATGGGAAAGTTTGGAAAACTCGTTTCGAACAAAATAACAAAATTAAAATGTCGACTTAGTTAATCTTCCGTCTCGTACTTCGTACGGAAAACTAAAACCCTCCGTAAAGAAATAGCGGTGTCGTTAAGGGTGCCTTTTGCCACCTTCCGAAATAAGGACTGCGGAACAAAACCGGAAGAGCGGGCGAGCGCCGTCTGGTCGTAACACTAAGTGAAATCGAAAATGGGTGGCCTCGGAAAATTAAAACGGGCGGAGTCGACGGAACGTATTCGTGCAAATAAAAACCCAGTTATCGCGGAATCGAGTAAGATTTAAAATGCCCGAAGAAATGTTCTACCGGAATAGCGAAAGAAAGAATGCGAAGGGTCTGACCTCGTCGGTAATGCCAAAATGGGAAGGAAAAGATTAAAGTATTTGCCAAGTCGTCAAATCGTAATGCCTTACGTCGAATCTCAAACAGTATTACTTTTTGCTGCCGGTTTGGTGCCGGTTACCACGCGTGTTACGTTACGTTAATCTCGTTTTACCCCGCGGGGACGAAATTCGGTTCCTCGGTACGTCCTTCTACGACGGTCGGACACCGATACGACAAAGTAACCGAGTCCCGTCTTCGACGGTCTCGCTTCGAGACCGGGTTAAATTAAAATCGCGTAAACGTGGCAATTCTTTTTATCGCGGTGTTAAGAAACGAACAACTACGATCTATTCCGATTATAACTTTTTCGCTATAGACGGCGTAAAATCTAGCAATTCGATAGAATCCGGGTTTCCCGGTATCGACGCGTTTCGTAAAAAGAAAACAAAAGGCAAAAAGCAGTATTTTAACAAAAATTTTATCGTCAAAAAATAATTTTAAACGACAACGTTTATTCGCTTCGTTCGATGGCCATGGCTTGAAACGTCGGAATCAACAACTGGAAAGCGTCCTGAATGTAAGTCGAACTGTTCGATGCCTGAAAAAGTAACGTAGACGTCGATTTGCACCTTTAAATTTAACCGAGAATTGCAAAATTTGGCCACTACTAACGTCGAAAACGCAATCTTTATATTTTGGAAAAGACGGCGGCCCCGATTACGATAAACAAAGCGTATTTTACGACGGTTCGAAGAGACGTCGGCGCTAACTGGCCACCAATAACGAAACGTTTAAGCCACTAAACCGACGGCGTAATTGTTATTTGCTGGCGATAAAACTGTTTACGTCGCTAGCGTTTCTTATTTCGATTATATATCGGTTGTCATTAATTAAAGGCAGTATTGCGCGAGTTACTATTAAAAATGTGCGACTCGAAGATCGATTAGCGAACGGTTTTAGCCTCTCGGCAATTCGACGTTAATCGTTAACAGAAGCCAAGTCCCGAAATGTTTAGTTCGCGATTATAGTACAGATTTTCTAAAATATTGCTTAGAATCGTCGATTAATTTAGTTTTTATAAGGTAATACGGAATAAATACGTTACCTCTAAATAAATACTGGTAATAAGTGGGGTCGCCGAATCGGGATCGAGAGAATCGTCCTGAAAAAACAAATTTCTTTTAGATTTTGATTAATCTTAAAGGTGCTAAAAATAATTTGGTATCTTACGGCTGCCGCGTTCAGACATCGACTAAAACGATTTGCTACAATTCTTACTTCTAAACAGAGTACTTTGGACATCCTGAAAATAAAAAATGTTTGCGCAAAAAGTCGACGAATAATTAAAAACCAAAAATAGCTTACTCCGTTAATTCTTTGGCATAGAGGGTGGAAGAGACGTCGTCCGCATTTCTTATTAGCAGCGACTCCGCCATCCTTTTGTAAAGTTCGACGGATCTGGCCGTAAATTCGGCCAGAGACTTCATTGCCTCCGCGTATATTTCCTGTAAAAAATTTATCCCGCGTCGTACGGGGTTAAATTGGCACCTCTCGATTTCCCTACTTTTATATTTTTGGAAACAATCGTTTAACATTTTTTGTATATCCAAAGCAGTCGGTGAAAAATTAGTTTAAAAAGTTTCGGGATTTTTGGCTTTCTAATTAAATACACAATCCGAATTTATTTTCACCCGTCTCCGACGGTGTCGTTTTTCCCTTTTAGCATTCCGTGTCATTTGTTGCGAACTTTATTACGACTACGCTACTCTTTACGAAAGATGGCTTTTATACTGTTGGCAGATGACGGATAAATAAAACGTGTCAAAATATTACACCGTAACGTAACGATCCTGCAACGTGCTTTATTTTTAGATAAGGCCGAACAATTCTAATTTTGAACGTTAGATTTGAACTAGAGTTCGAATGATGCTTTTACATTCGAACTGTAAAGAAGTGAAAAAATGCACTAGTATAAATGCCTGCTGTGTCCGAGTCGTCTATTGCGTTACATTTTTGTTTTTGTTACTTTTTTGCTTTATTTTTGGTGTCTGGTTATATGTATATCCCTAGTGACCGTTGCAAAAAAGCCTAAGAGGAAGCTTGTAGTACGATAAGGTAAAAGGATCTGGCGGCAGTCTTTGATGGTGTGCACCCAATAAATGCAATTTTCGTTTTATTATACGGTATATATTTTATTGTTTTTGTATTTTAATTTATTATTTAAGGCAGCCCTGTCCAACTTATCGTAGCCCGCGGGCCATATTTTCTTCACCAAACGTTTCGGGGGCCAAGAAGGTTGATAAATGAAAAGTCAGTTTATGTTAATTAAAAAAATATTTTATTTATACTAAAAAGAAAACTTTAAAATATTCGTAATATATTAATGAGAACATTGTGGCCGTAATTTTCACGTAGTAAAATAATTTTAATATTAATAATAATAGTTTAGTAACAAATTTATTCGTAGTAAAATGTACTCGCGGGCCGTAAAAATAATTTGGCGGGCCGTATACGGCCCGCGGGCCGCCAGTTGGACAGCCCCGATTTAAGGCATCCGTCTTAATTTGTGTGTATTTGCCATTTTATAAAAACCGATACCGTTTGGGGTCCGGGAACGGATTAACTCGTTTTCCGTCGTTTCTAACGGGAGAAAATCGATTCGGACTTCGAACGGCCTTCCGAAACGGATTAAATTTAAAGTACGAGACGCTACTATACTACTAAACCGGGTGACGGGTTGATCGCGGAGCTGCTCCAATAGTTTAACAAACTTCTAAAATAGTCAAAAAATATCGAAATGTTGGATTAAGAGAAGTATAACAAATTTATCTCGTGGCACAGTTTGCAACCACTGTCGTAGTGTTTGCACCCAAAAAGAGCAAATACTTCGTTTGGTTCTTATTTAGCAATTTAATTACTAGCCAGATATACAAATAGTAATAGGATCATTACGTGTACGGAACCTAATACCGACAACGTACTCTTAGACGGTACATTTTTCGGCGTTTAATAGGCTCCACTAGGGGCATAAAGGTTTGAATAATTCTTGAATTTTGGTTGTTTCGCATATTACACGTGCATATAAAAAATTATGGATACATAATGTAACATTATTTAATCTAAATTGGCAAAGGCTTTTCCGAGATATTTGGGATAAATTGCAGAAAGTTTTTGAATTCTTGTACTGCAGCGGACGAGAGTTTAAAGTCTAGCATAGGGTATTTAGCATATTTAGCATAGGGTAGTTTGGGGATGGGATCGACCCAGTTGAGAATTTGGGCAGGAACTCTGTAGACCGTAGTAATGCCCTTATAATTTGTGTCGATGTCCTATGACTGTGCTTTTAATGATTTGTAAAAGAAGAATGTTTTCGGATAAGGTAACGTTTGTGAAACTATTCGAGTTAAAAAATACCTCTAATGGATTTAACATTGTTTATCTCGATTGTGACGAGTGACACTTTTTTCGATTTGTTTCAAATAGCTTTCTGTGTCGTTGTTCGCACAGCAGGCTATTTTAAACTTGTCGGTACGATTTATGCAATTTTGATAAAGTGCGTTCTTCCTCCGATAATCACTACTCACCTTCGGTTCTTTCCAAGTTGTTTTTTCCTGTTCTTTTTTGCATTCTTCCAGCCAGTCACGAATTCTTTTTTGAACCTGTTGCCAATAGAAATATTTGTTTTGTAACAATTTTCCAACCTAATTTTATTTTAACCGAATAACCAGTAAAATCTTTTGATATTGTGAAGTTAAGCCAACGTAGATTCTTGGCCGAAGCAATTGTTTCTTGGATATAAAACTCGAGAGAGATGCATTTTGGGTCTTCGATCTTGCGAACGTACGATTCTCAGTTATATGCAAAGTTTGAAACTGAAAAACTGTTACAACCCAACTAAATTGATATACAATTGCATGAAAATTTTTATCAGAATTTTTATTCTTAAAACATCTCGGTGTTTTGAAATGAATACAAGCAATTATTTACTGACACTGTTACAATGCCAAGCTGAAATTTATTTAATTTAAATTACGAGCTCTCCATCTCAAATTAACCTTTCGACGGTGGGATAGTCGGGTATAGTCCAAAGTAGTGGAGAATAAACGTGGGAAATTTTTAAAGTATTTTTTCACACGTTTTTTCTCATAACTGTTTACAAAATCTTTTTCCAAAACGGTAATGTCTAGTAAAAAATGAATTATGTAACAATAAAAAAAGACTTTTCTTTATGTGAATTTTTTTTCGCGATAAATTCTTTTGGGGGCATTGCCAAAAACTAACGGATATATCCGTCCCTCGCCACTGCCACACGATCGCCCTCGACAGATATATCGGTCACTGCAGAGTGGTTAATAGTGCTTTGTTCGTGCGCATCGTACTTTTCCTGCTAGCAGTCGAGTTGTACCAGTCATCTATCTAACTCCTTTTGGGGGGAAATTTTTTATTTGAAATAACGTGATTTCATATATAGTCAATCGGGACCTCAACTTTCATCTATCTAACTCTGTCTATCCATCTTTAATCTTGAGAACAAACAGATAGGAATTTATAGGTCTACATATTGAACATAAACTCCAATAACCACTACCTTATAAGTTGCTGAGGGAATTTTTAATTAAGAAAACAAACGTTTTCGATCTATTCCATAGATCATCTTCGGGTTTAAACTGACGAACAAAAATAATTCCAAAGAATGGAACACAAAAAAATATATAAATTCAAAAAACCCGACAACGGAGCAACTAATTAAAATTAGAATTAAAGCGCAAAAAAACCCAAATGTAAATTAACAAACACATAACAATAAGAAGGCAAGAGAATAAGGCCAACGTGGAAAAAATTAAAGCCCCTACGTTTTTCTTAGAAAAAAGGTTGCACGGTTATCTTTCCTCCCTACTGGAAGACAGTATATTGGTTGCAAAGGATCCTACGGTAGTAGTTAAAGAGTTGCAAGACATAACTCTGATGGATGAGGAAGTGGGTACTATATTAGATTACGAGAGTATGTACCCATCCGTAAAAATTGAGTCCTGTTTGGAAGCGCTAATGGAATCCTTATTTAAAGTAAACCCAGAGTTGTTACACCACAGGGACGATGTCTTGGAGATGGCTAACCCGGTATGCTGTGAATCCTTCTTTGGCTTCGAAGGCCATACTTACAAACAGAATAGGGGAGTTCCTATGGGAAGCCCTATGTCGGGGCTTCTGTGTGAATTAGTGGTTAAGAAAATTGAAGAAAAGGTTCTGCACAGCTTCAGAAACAGTATAGTTTACTACAAGAGATATGTTGACGATATCCTTATAATTTGGAGAAGTAATCGAGGAATTAGTACCTTTATAGAAAGAATTAACGATAACGAAGACGGCCTACGTCTGAAACTAGAGCAAAAAAGTTCAGTGGAGGTACACTTCTTAGACATCAATATCACTTTTAAGAGAGGGCATCTATCCACTAAAGTGTATACTAAACCCGCACATAGCCCACTCTACATTCCGCCCCAGTCAAATGATCCATTTTGTTATAAATTGGCAGCCTTTCGCACCTTAGTCGGGAGGGCTTTTACTTATTGCGATGACGTTATGGACAGGGTTAACGAGATCGACAGGATCATGCGAATAGCAGAGAGCTTGGGCTACAGAAGAAGCGTAATTAATGGTATCGTGAGGAAGTTTGAAAAGAGTGACACAAGAACCTCTAAACAAAGACCTAGTGGATATACCAAGTTTACTTTCAACAAAAATGTACGGGGCATTATGAAGGAGATAGCGGACATTAAAAAATCAACATTGATCTTCAAACGAGCCCCGAACCTCTACAAAATTCTGAGAACTGATAAAGGGAAGATTAAGAAAGAGGATAGAGCTGGGGTCTATAGGATCCCTTATGAAAATCAGCAATTAGGACTAAAACACGAGTATATAGGGGTTACAACAAGGAACCTAGGTGTAAGAATCAAAGAGCATAAATATGATGTAAGGAAAAGTTCTAACGCAACCGTTCTGGCCCAGATGGCCCAGGCCGAAGGATCCGTCGTTGGATGGGAAGAGGCGGAAATCGTCAAACAAATATATTCTCCAACTTTAGCAAAGACGGCGGAAAAAATAGAAATTTACAAGAGTAGACTCGAGAATAGATGCATTAATGCCAGGGACGCTGAGGGATTACCGTCAGCTTGGAAATTTGCAATTAAGAGACTTACAAATGGCTCATGATTTGCGATGTGTTTCGTATTTGGAGAACCTTAATATTTTATTATCTGTTAAATGATTTTTAGCGTGTACTAATAACTTTAATATTGTTATGTGTTTGTTAATTTACATTTGGGTATTTTTTGCGCTTTAATTCTAATTTTAATTAGTTGCTCCGTTGTCGGGTTTTTTGAATTTAAATATTTTGTGTTCCATTCTTTGGAATTATTTTTGTTCGTCAGTTTAAACCTGAAGATGATCTATGGAATAGATCGAAAACGTTTGTTTTCTTAATTAAAAATTCCCTCAGCAACTTATAAGGTGGTGGTTATTGGAGTTTATAGGTCTACAGTTTTTTTCAAATTGCAGTCCAATGAGATGATTTTACTTTGCCTTATAAAAGGTAAATTAATCTTCTGTACCATGCACAACTATCTTCTATAAAAAAAAGTGTGGGTACATTTCTTATTGGAATACGTGGGGGGACCAAAAAACACCGAACGTTTTGTATAAAAACTTTATTTATTAACTTTTTTTACAAAATTCATTCAGTCACTTTCAAAGTACTCTCCATTAGATGCAATGCACTTGTCAAGTCTTTTTCCCCACTGTTTGAAGCATCTCTGGAACTCTTCAACCTTGATATCGTCCAGTGCCCTAAGGAAAGCTGTTTTTACCGCCTCCACATCATCAAAATGCTTCCCTTTTAGATTTTTCTTCATTCTTGGAAACAGAAAAAAGTCGCACGGGGCTAGGTCTGGTGAATGCGGAGGGTAGGGAACAACAGGCCGTTCCCGAGAGGCCAAATAGTGGGTCACTCGTAAGGCAGTGTGTGCGGGGGCATTGTCGTGACGAAGGAACCAGTCACCCGATCGCCAAAGTTCCAAACATTTCCTTCGCACATCCTCTCGCAGACGTCTTAAAACTTCCAAATAAAAGTGCTGGCTAACAGTCTGGCCAGGGGGAACAAATTCCCAATTCACAATTCCACGAACATCAAAAAAGACGACGATCATCGTCTTCACATTTGACCTCACTTGTCTTGCTTTTTAAAGGGCATTTAAAGTGCCCAAACCACTTGAAAACTTGTGTGTGGCTCATAGCATCCTCTTTAAAAGCCTGTTGCAACATTTGGTAAGCTTCCGTTGCCGAGTTTTCAAGCAGGAAACAAAATTTCAAACACACTCTTTGTTCTTTTAAATTTGCCATAACGACTTCGCAAGCGGAACAAAATAACAGTAAGAGAAACACAACACTATGCTCAAACGTAAACCTACAAACTGACGCCGTCTGCACAGCTGTTTGAGAAAGGTCTCTACTAACCCCATCTAGTGGGAGAACTCTCTACTATGTCTACGAATGGAGTGCGCTCTCGGTTCGGTTTTTTTTGGGTCCCCCCTCGTAGAAAAACCATTTCTCAAAAAGATATAAGATATAATTAAAATTCCCTCAAAATTTTAGTTAAAATAAATTATTAATGCAAGAAATTCACAAGAACTATAAAAAACAATTTTTCATTTTGATTAAAACTAAAAAATTTTAAACAAAAATCACCTAAAACCAACCTCTAGAAAACCTGTAATATTTACATCCAATTTAATGTTATCAATGCGCTCCTCAATGAGTTGGACAAATTCGTGATCATTGTCCTCGTCTGTAAAAGAAATATGCCGTTAACCATAAAAACTAATAACAGTAAAAAAAAATTTCCGTAATTGTCACAAACAAATATTACCTAACGCATCGTCGACAGAAAGCAAATCTTCACAGATAAGCCTGCACTCCTCGCATTCTTCTCTAGTTTCCCGTCTGTCCGATTCGGAAATTAAGAACTCTTGAACTCTGCTCTTGTTTTGTCTGGACAGTAATTCTAAAGCTTCTAAATAAGCTATTCCTGGAATGCAAATATTAAATAAGAATATTATAATAATGTCTATACCTCTCAAACAAAGTAAAAACGGTAAGCAATATATTCTTATATTAGCCACCAAAAACACTATCTAGCTTCACAGAACCTTTTGAATAAGAAATTAGAAATAGTAACTACATAAAACTTTCTCAGGTTTTTAAAGTAATTTTATAGATGTGTTTAAATAATGAGGTCTGGTAAAATATAATAAATATATCTGGATGTTCAAGGACAGAAATAAAAAGACTACTTTTAACTGAAAAATTATTAACAAGCTTAATTTGGTGATTATAAAATCAGAGAGTTATTTTATCATACAAACGTACTATAATACTAACTCTTAGACATTCTGAGTACACATTCAGTTCAGTTCATAGTGCACATTCTGAACAACCAAATATTTGAAATTTGGTTTTTTTTTCGTGGGGAAAAAACAACTTTCTTATAATATATATTTATTGAATTATATATTGATCATTTTGCTCCTTTAATAATACCTTTTGCCATATTTCTGGTAGCAGCAGGATTCCATTCATAAAATTTCTGATCTTTGCTTATAAAAAAACTGATCCAAGTGATTTTTGACATTCTCATTTGAAGTAAATATTTTATCATTTGAAACTTTTGCAAAGACTAGAATAAGAAATAATCCGAGGATGCCAGATCTGGTGAATACGGTGGGTGTGGTAGCACATCCCGTCGGAGCTGTAATGGCTTCTGACGAATTACCAAGCTCGTGTGAGGTTTGGCATTATCACAGTGGAACACTACACCTTTTCTGTTTGACGATATCACTTAATTTGTCCAGTTGATGGCAGTACACTTTTGAATCAATTGTGGAATTGTCTGGAGAAGCTCAAAAAACAAGTTCAAAGGTCGTGTTACAAAGGTGATTTGCCAACAACTTTAAAATGTGTGAAGATATTCATTTACGATCTTAAATTTCTTTTTCATAACTACTATACTACAGTTCTTGTTGAATGAATGAATGAATGAATAACTTTGGAAAAGTTTATAGCCTTTTGGTATCATAAGCTTAATTCCAACAATAAGACATACATATTAATGTTTTTAAACTTCTAACAATAAACAATGATAGAGAAGTTTAATCTGGTGAAGTTGTCAAACAGATAAAGAATATTGAACAATAATCTTATAACGTGCCCTCTTCCCCTACTCATTATCTAATTAAGCCAGTCTTATTTGGTGCCTACGGTCAAAATTCGTCGTCCGAGAGTATTTCAACCGATTCTTTATTGTTATTTTAAGAATTAATTATGTACGAAATACTTTAAAAGAATATTGAAGACACAACTCTGTTTTCATAAGGTCGGTTACGGACAACAGCATCTGCTATTTAGAGGCAAATATAATAGATGTCCTATTTGAAGGGTCTGGGGATTGTAAAAATGTTGGTTTCTTTTAGAAGTAGAGCTGTCTACTAATTTAAGATTCACTGTATATCTGAAAAATTTCATGCTTGTGCATAACAATGTAAAATCCTGCTTTTAAAATGTTAATCACATTTTGTTAAATTTTGTGTTAGTCTGCAGATCCTCTGTACCCAATAATGGCGTCATAAATGAATTTATTCAGCAGTGGCGTGCCGTCATTGGAAGCGATGGAAGCGCCGCTTCCACCTTCCAATGACCTTCCCTTGTATTTTATAAAATATAAATTTTCATATTTTAACGTACTTTGAATTAATTAAAATGAATATTTTATTATAACTGCATTATGTATCTTTTACAAATTTCTATACTACATGTGAAAAAAAACGATAAGATTGCTATTGTATATTCGAATAATTCGGTGGCGGAAGGAATGTCGAAACCGGGTCAGTTTCCAATCAGCCAGATTATATAGGCATTAGCACATGCGGTTTACAGTGCACCAACCTCACCCGGTTTAGCTGGTAGAAGCGACACACGCGTAAAGAGTTCGACTTTATATCCTGGAGCGGTTGTGGGCTGTTAGCCGCCTGCTAGATATTCGGCCACCCTCGCCCGATTATGTGAATCACGAGCAGACTAGATCAACGGCGGGTAACCCCCGGCCCGCGGGCCAGCTACGGCTCGCGAAAAGTTTTTATCCGGCCCGCGAGATCTTTAATAGATTATTAAATTGGAAAAATAACTAATTAATAGTTATTTTTCCAATTCTTTGTAATTTTCGAAAACGATAAGAGAAATAAATGTAGTAATTAACTTTTTATTTATTTATTTCATATTTGCAGACTAAAAAAATTACGAGTCACAAGAAGGCGTCAATTGACTACTACGGCCCGCGGAAAAAACGTAAAATTTATTCCGGCCCGTGTTATAAAAACGGTTGCTCACCCTAGACTAGATTTATAACTTAACCCAACCGATAGGAGTTTACTGGCATGTTTTTATGATAGTTCTGTATAGTTGACAGGAGTTTTAAAAAAAATCCATTAAAATATTTGATATATTTATTCTGCGTTTATTCTGCTCTCCCATCTTATATTACTTACGGATTTCAATGTTAAACCGGTGATATTACGATTATAGTATGTCCCATCTGTAAGGGAATGCAGAAAAAACGTGTACAATTCTAGTACAGTGTTAAAAAATTAACCGTTCCTTTGGCAGCATCGTTTACAACCAAATTTAATGAATGAGACGTACAATGGTACAAAAAGAGCTCTAGAATTTATTTTCCTTAAATTTACGATTTATATATCCGTTGTCATAAAAATTTCTTTCCACTTCTTTACCAAGACTACAGATATTCAAGTACAAAGTAACTGGTTTCGACTTATTTCTACTAAGAAGTAGTTAAATAATTAAGAGATTAGGGAATGGGGACATAAATAAAACCCTGCCGAAAGAGCCAGAATTTTACTTAAACAAAAGCTCAACCGAACCAATCACTAGCTCAGTACAGTGGGAAACTGATTTCCGTGTACACCTGGTATTAAAACGAATTAGTTAGAAAACAAATGACTATTAAGTTTAACATATTTAGATTTTTACAGCTATGGTGAGAAACGTTTAAAATTTACAACAGCCCTGTGGCGTCCTTTGAGATATACTAATGACGCGACAAAAGAGGCATTTGACATTGACCGGTATCGGTCGGCACCCTCGGGATTTGGCAACCTGGTGCATGCACGCGCCGCACACCTACCAGGACCAGTAACGTAGCGAGGGGGGTGCAAGGGGGTGTATCATGCTCCGGGCGCCACTCGCAGAGGGGTGCCCAAACGGTCTCCAAGACAAACTATACGTGTTTCTGGAAGGGGGAGGGGCCGCCCAAATGGTCTTTAAGACAAACTATATGTTTCTGGAAGGGGGAGGGGGCGCCAATAAAGTGTCGTGCCCTGGGCGCCAGTTATGTTCGCTACGCCACTGACCAGAACGTTTCTGATTCCATTCATTAGCCACTCGTAGGGAGCTATTTCGCTAAGTGGATTGTTTTAACATTTAAAAAGTAAAGAATATTTTGTTATTTTTATGTACGTTTCTTCACAAAGTTATATTTAATTATAAGTTTCTTTAAAAGTATATTCATACAATTGAAGAATTTTTTGTACTAGGTATGTATATTCATCACACATTTTGTTTTACCAAGTAAGTTTTTTTTTATAATTTTAATTTTAGCCCTTATATCGTGGCTAGTGATTAAAAAATTTATTTTAAAAAAGTTTTGGTTCGAGACCATATAATGAAAAAGAAAACATTATTAAAAGAGAACGACCAATGCCTAAATTAAATATAAATACGTCAACAAAAAATTTCGACATTTTGACGATAAAATTTATGACGAATGACGATTCTTTCGTAAAATTGAAGCAATTTGGAAATCAAACCGGAATAGAATTTAACATTGATAGACAATATAAAATAAATATTGAAAATTATAACAAGATAATTACGATTAATAGATGTTATATGTTTTTTCTCAAAGCAAGAATTGGCATTTAGAGGGCAAAGGAAATTTATTGAATCTAATATGAAAGTTCAATATAATTACCTCTGTTATTTATTAAGTACGTCAGATAATCTATTAAAAATACATTTAAAGAAGTATACGGTTTTTACTGGCTTATCGAACAAACGAATATGAACGGGCCCTGACGTGCAATTAATTGATTGCCCCTGTAAGTCGGCTTCTTACAGAAACACAGCTTCCCTATCATCAAATGTCACGGCACGGCACGCCACTGTTATTCAGATATGTTTACAATGCTTTACAACGTTTATATGACAAAAACATTTTTAAAAAAATGCATTTATTGCTGTCCGAATATATTAGCTTCCTGCGACTGCTCATTCAGTGATGTAGTGCACGCATTACATTTGTGAGATAACTTTTTTCTAGTTTTGGCATCTCTAAAATCGGGTTAAAATTGAGAAAAACATGGTAATTATCATAAAAGTAAAATTAAAATGCTTGTTATAAAGTAATTTAAATATTAAAACTTTACCTTGGAAATTATCAAAAAGTACCGAATAATTAATGCTTTTTTCATCATCTTTTTCAGACAAAGGATCATAAGAGACTTCCTTCTCCTTTGCTTCTTTTAAAACCTACATAATTGTGATTTTTGTCCATAAAAATGAATTAACAACAAACTAAATTTAAATTCCAAAAAAATTATAAAAACAATGGAATCAGACTATTTCACTTCTTACGTAATTGTAAAATACACGAAGAAATATATTTTTCTTTCTCCTCTGACTTAGGGATATCTTATAACTACAAAAAAAATTATTAAAAACATTGTATCAACAATGAATAAAAAAGAATTAAAGTTAAAAAAAGGGTAAAAAGGAGATCAACTTGCAAAGAAAACTTTTATTTACATTAATAAACCTCCTAAATGCATTTCGCCTATGGAAGGCTCTTCGGTAGGTCCAATCGTACACAGTTCGTGCTCCGACAAAAACTTACTAATAGAAACCACTTATATAATTTACAAAGAATTCCCAGCATTCCGCTGTTAACATTCCCATATTCAAATTTACATTGTTGTTTTGCATAATTATAGCAAAATGTTCTTTTTACTTTCCATTTTACATTGTTTTTTCTTTAAAGATAATTTTTAATTTATTAGTATTAATTTGACAATTATTAATATTACAGTGTTGGAAGATAGGAGAACTACTAATTTTCAACCTTACGGCAGCCAAGTGTTTTGATAATCTAATCTTCAGTCTTCGTTTCATTTCACCAATATAAAAACTTAGGGTTGTTACATAGGGCTGTACATTCTATTTGATAAACGACACCTTCTTCTTCTAATATATCTTTTTTAGTGCTTCTTATAATCATCATATTTGATAACCTATTATTTTGAGATGGAGCTAATCTGATTAATTTTTAGTTAAAAGATTTATTATATTTTTCATAAATACCTTTTATGTATGGAAATGACACATACTGTTTTATTCTTTGATATTGTTTAACTTTAAATCTATTTTTTTTAAATCTGTTGTACCAGTCATTCAATAATCTCTTTGGGTATTCATTTAGGATATATTTTCTATGTCTCTCTCCAATTTCTTTCTTTCTTTCATCTATATTTGTTATTCTAGCAAAAATCTTTGTCATTTCTATTAAATATATATTATATTTTTATTTTAAAGGACAGTATGATTTAAAATTAATAACTTTTTTCATATTACAGTTTTTCAAATTTACAACAATGTAAAATGGAAAGTAAAAGAACATTTTGCTATAATTATGCAAAACAACAATGTAAATTTGAATATGGGAATGTTAACAGCGGAATGCTGGGAATTCTTTGTAAATTATATAAGTGGTTTCTATTAGTAAGTTTTTGTCGGAGCACGAACTGTGTACGATTGGACCTACCGAAGAGCCTTCCATAGGCGAAATGCATTTAGGAGGTTTATTAATGTAAATAAAAGTTTTCTTTGCAAGTTGATCTCCTTTTTACCCTTTTTTTAACTTTAATTCTTTTTTATTCATTGTTGATACAATGTTTTAAAAAACTTTTTTGAAGTTATAAAATATCCATAAGTCAGAGGAGAAAGAAAAATATATTTTTTTTTGTGTATTTTACAGTTATGTGAGAAGAACTAAATTTAAATTATTAAAAAAATAATGAAAAAAATCAGTCAACAAATATTATACTTAATTTTATTTTTGTATTATGCCAAAAAGGATAACTTCAGTTCAAAAATGATCATTGTATTTTTAAAAATTCTAAAACACTTAGATCAGTTTGAAATTTGACAAGGATTCAATTAAATCAATTGGATTAGCTGATTTTCTTTTATCAAACTCTTCTCTAGAGACATTTGATATTTTTAGTTACTGTTTATGGCTATCAATATCAGAACTGAGAAGACTTACTTTTGGTTCTCTATTGATATTTATTTTAAAGTTAAGCAAATAACAATGCATGAAATATTTTTTCCTGTACATAAACATCAGTAAGCCCAATGTATTAATAATAAGCCAAATGATTGCCGTAATTAATCAAACTATTTTTTGCTAGTGGAGATGTTAGGCATCATCTCTATTCAAAAATTATAAGTCTGGAAGAAAAGAATTGGAAGGCCCGGAGCGAGATTTGAACCTGCAACTCCCGCTTACCGTGCGGTTACATTGCCAGTTATCCAGACCTCCAAGCAATTCTTCGCTTCCAGACATTGTTAATTCTTGATACAACCATCCATAATTACTCATGGCACCAACCGGAGATGACTGTTATGCTCACAGCCTTTATAACCATTCACTGTGGCACTTGGCCGGCTATCACTTTACCCCGAATTAATTCCGACGAGAGATGGCACCTAACGTCTACCTCTAATACCAAATTACTTCATTTCTAATTATTAATAGTAGTAAACAATAGCCCAATTAATTACGGCAATCATTTATTCCTGTAATTTGAATTTGTTTGTTTTAAGAGGAAGAAATAGCAGTAGTAATATAAAATTAATGAAAAAGTTAAATTAAATACCTTTTGGTACACTATTGATACATTTTTAAGAAAATTAAACAATTTGTAATATAATAGAAAATGTGCTGTGTATACATATTTTTATGATTATTGCTTTTGTACCTTGTAGCAAAGAAATTTAGTTGTCAAAAAGAGGAAAATGAATGGAAGATATAACTATTAACAAAGACTATACAATAATATTTACATTAGTTTTATTTTCTATGGTGTGAGAAAGGATATAATTTTTTTAATGTATAGTCTTTCATGTAATTATTGAATGGAAGATATTACAATGATAAAATAAATTATAAAAAATAAAAATTGTAAAAACATTTAAACATTACCTCAAAAAATCAACTCTGTAATTTGAACAGAGGTTTACTGTGACAAATAATTTTGCTTTTGTAAAAGGGATGTAAATAAATATCTCTAGTAATGAATTGATAAAAAAATCCAAAGGACAAATATACTTTTAAAGAGTTTTCTATAATAGAAGAAACACCCTAAAACAGATTAAGAAAGCATTTTCATACTTTGTCCTTTTCAAACACCTCAGAAACTTGACAAGAGTCAACATTTATTTTGAGGCTCTTCTTGGTCTCACTATGTAAAAAAGGTAGTATATATACTATATATATACTATTTACTATTATATACTATATTACTATATACTTTTTAATATACTATTAAAAAGCTCTGTTTTCCAGGATTGAACCTTTTAGAGTTAATGAATAACCAATGAAATGTTACTAGTAGTCATTGTATTATTTGAAACATTGCTTAAACAAAACCCCTCGGATAATTTATTGATTGAAATATAAATTAATTTGCTTAAGTCTACTATTTTAAATTTATACATACTTCAGAAAGACTACTGCCAGAAAAATAAGACCTCTTCTTTCTAAATCCAGGATCGCCCTCCGTCAGGATGTCGATGGTTTTTTTACCGATCAACTCCAAGGTGTCCAGGCCGCCCATTATTACTTTCGAACCCTGCAGTAAGATGCCGATAAAACACATTTAAAATAAACAACACGGTAGAAAATTCTCGGCATTTTTAATAGGTCTTACGGTGTTTTCGATGACTTTGGTCAAAGACGACACGCCTTCAAACAGTCCCGACGAACCTTGTTCCATTTTCCTTTCTTTCTCTATCACAATAATTATTATTATTCCAGACTAATGAAATGAATAATCTTTTTATCACAAACATAAAGGATAACAAAATATCTCAGATTCTCTTGAGCAACTTAAACTAAGACATTTATTTGCAACTATTTTGTTTTAAAAACATATTTGATGTTTTGAAAATTTAATATAACTATGTTAATTTTATAAACTTACAAAACAAACTAGCATTTCTGTTCATACAGTCCATAAAATCAAAGATAAAAAATTAATTTCTGTAACATGAAATAAATTAAACATTTTCAGAATATTGTGTAATGTATAGAATGGCTGTTGCATTGTTCATCAGACTGACAAATTCAGAATATTTAATAATGTCCTAGGAATATGATGTAAATGGCTTTTCATCATATTCCAGCCAAAGCGGCGAGTGAAGCAAGCCGCGAGGCTGCACTTTCCCATAGGCTTAAATTTGTATGTACATTCCAGGCAAATCCTGTTCGAACCACTGATTGGACGTAGTGAATTACGAGATTGGATACCAATCTCGTAATTCACTACATCCAATTATCGATGGATTTCAGGTAGTATGATGATTTTTTTATTTTTCGTTTTCAATCCAAAAGAAGGAAATGAAACCAAAAGCACAGGAAAAAGTAAGTAGCAAATTTACGTTTTAAAAATGTCTAAATATAGGTGCATTTAGGTTATTGTTGACGGTTGCCATCTTGTTTGCTCGTGTGCGTGAGAAAACAAGATGGTGACCGGAAGTGCCGCCATCTTGGATCCTAGAGTAACATTAACCGACAAAGGATGGCCCTATAATCTATATGTTATGGACAAAGTGATTAATCAGGCATTATTCATAATGACCAAAAAGGGCAGGCATTGTAATAAATATTGATTAATTTATCAAATTGACCGGTCATTATGAATACTGCTATCACCTAGTCGGGCAAAGTGATAATAAGTTTGAGGAATGATCATCCGACATACGCTAGCTAATCGGCACTCAGTTGCGTGTGCGTATCGTGTTTAGTACCTAATTTAAAATTTGATTAAAGAAACCTCCACTTATTTTATTTAGAAATATTTATTTTTTGTGAATTATTTCAAAGTATTTTAAAAAGAACATGTAATCTTTTAAAACTAAGTACTATTAACTATATTAATTAAATGGCAAAATTTTATCTATGTGCACCATCTTGGCGGTGGTTGCGACTGTTTGTGCTCGCGACGGATTTCTCCCGGAGGGGAGCCGCCAGCATGCCGCCGATTGTTTAACGTTACTAGATATTGATACATACTAGTTATTGATACGTGTGTTCAAGAACTACCGTGAATAAATAACTAGTGACGTTAAACAATCGGCGGCCTGCTGGCGGCTCCCCTCTGAGAGGAATCTATCGAGAGCACAAACAGTCGCGACTGCCACCAAATTCGGTACTAAACACAATATGCACGCGCAACTGAGTGCCGATTGGCTAGCGTATGTCGTATGATCACTCCTCAACTTATTATTATCACTTTGCCCGACTAGGTGATAGCAGTATTCATAATGACCGGTCAATTTGATAAATTACTGAAATTTATTACAATACCTGATTCATAATGCCTGTATTAATCACTTTGTCCATAACATATATATATATATATATATATATACATATTTGTACAGAGACTGTATGTATGTATATATACACAGTCTGTTTATAGCAATTCTTTGTAAAGTGTTGGTTTCAGTGGTTAGTGGAAGGAACATTTTACTTTCAATATATACACACACATTATATCTATATCTATACTACTATATAAGAGACAATGTATATTTTGTTTGTGACCACTAACCCTGAAAACTATTGAACCAATCGCTACCAAATTTTAACACGTGTCAGGTGTGTTATGTAACCATACACTTAAGAATGCGGGATGAGATTTTCTCGCCTAGAGAGGGAGAAATTGTGCGCTTTCCTTTCGTGTGTCGGGTGTCGTGTGCCCTTATCCTGGGATAAATTTTCCAAAGGCTGAATGTATCTTCAATTATCGTCTCTCCCGAGGAAGAAGAGTAATAGAGAGTACCTTTGAAATTTTAGCATTGCAATGGCACATTTTCCATCAGTCAATTATGGCAATTCCTGATGTTGTAACAAAAATGGTGTTATGCACAGTTGTAATGCATAACTTTATAATGAAAAATAATTCAGTGCCAGAATACTGTCCCCCAAATTTTGTAGACCAGGAGACTATCTCTGGCAATTTCATTTCAGGTGAATTCTGGGATGCGGCACCTTCTAATTGGGATCCTCTTTAACGTGGTTTGCGGAATTCTTCACGAATGAGGGACACGTACCATGGAGGTTTAAGATTATTAATCGAGGAACCCTGCCAGATTCATGAAGATATTACAATAATGTATTACATTTGCATAGTTTCTAAAATTTTAATATTTGATTATTTTGATTTGGTATCAAACATAATTTTTGGTATACATGTAAATTTTATATATATTTTCTTTATGTTAAAACAGACTACGAAAATAATATATCCTCATTTTTGTTAGTAGTGTATTAGAATTGTAATTTATATTTTAGATACTTGTATCAGTTTTACATATTAAAGACATTTACAATAATCTCGTCTTCTTGTTATGCCTTAAAGAATTTTTACTGTTTTGTTTCCTTTTCCTCTATGTATAATAAAGATAGTTTTATAAAATGATTATACAAGGAAAAATTTATAAGAATGGATAAATGACATTAAATTTACATTTGTAATTAATTATTAAATCACATTTCTGTAAATGCAAATGTTCTTAGTATTGTTTCGGTTCACTTTTCACAATTACTGGTATTTGTTATCGTGGATGTCTGTATGTTTATTAGAAGCAATTGACCATAATTAAATTTTTAAAAAACAAACTTTACAAACTATGTAATGATTGATGTTTGTTAATTTAACATTCATTAACACAAAATTCTATCTAAATAACCTGTAAATATTTGAGCTACATAGAATTTATATTTATTTAGATTTTTGTATGATTCATGCAAAGATTTTTCTTTTTGAATAAATTATGTTGATTAAATTGGACCATCAAATATTACGCTCAATTAACCAATACATATTGGTTGTATGCAACATGTTGTAATTATTATATTAATAAGTTTCCAATAATAATTAATTGTAATCAGTATGCTGACCAGAGTGTAAAACTCAAAAAATTCATGGATCTCTTGATAAAACATGCAATGTTTGGTATAGTTGCATGTTACATGTACAGTTATTTATTGGGTTGTACCATATTGCCTACATTATCAAGATGTTTTGGTGCACACACAAACGTCGGATACTGCAATTGAACATAGACGATTTCACTGGAATATTTTTAAACCACAAAATTCCGGGGTATTATACTTGGTCGAATAATAAATTTTCTCGAAGGAAATGAGAACTAATGTTGAAGGCTATCCTGGAATGAAAAGAGATACAGCACCTGGTAGAGTTTACACTATTCATCCCAATCAAGGTGAATGTTTTCATCTGAGAATGTTATTACATCACGTTTGAAGTCCAACTTCATTCGAGCATTTAAAGACCATCAATGGTATCGTTCTTCAAAAAGTGCTTCAAACATGAGAGATTTATTTGCTATTATTTTAGTTTTCTGTCAACCATCTGAATCTCTATTTCTATGGGAAACATTTCGAACGGATTTTTGCCAAGATATTCTTCATCGAGAACAAAATCGATTAAACAACTATGAATTGACATTCTCTGAAGAAATTTTTAATCAAGGTTTGATTGAAATAGAGGATAAGGTGGTCTGTCTTTCTGAAAAATATGTACATGATTTTGGTTTGGCTTCACCTATCAGGAATAATCAAAATTCTAATGATCCTTAACAGCTCTCTTTTCAGGCGTCCTTATGACATACACAAATCAAATAATTTTGTGGCAGTTAATGTACCAAAATTAGTTGATAATCAGAGTTATGCATTCAATGTTATTATTGATAGTGTGATCAATAATTGAGGCAAAGTATTTTTTGTGGATGCTCCCGGTGGAACTGGGAAAACCTTTTTGATTAATTTACTGTTGGCTAAAGTGAGATCGGCCAGAGATACAGCACTGGCTGTAGCATCCTCAGGAATCGCAGCGACGCTTCTCAATGGAGGTAGGACTGCTCGCTCGACTTTCAAATTACCATTGAATGGTAAAATCCATTTGTGATGGAGAATTGACAAAGTGAGAAACATTGGAAGAGGAGGAGTTGTTATAGAGATTGAAAATCCTGACGATGCTCTTAAGCTTGAGCGGCACATCACTACAGAAATTCCCCAATTACTGATAAGGAAGCCTCGGAAATTGCTACCACATGTTGTCATCTTTTCAGTTCCTACTGAGATTACTAAGGAAGAGCTACCATTGTACATTTACAGACAAAATGACCTTATCAGTGAAACATATAAGGAAGAGGAATTCAACGAGGTTTTTAAGACGAAATTCAGAATGGGGAAAAAAAATAAATATTACAACAATTGGGTTATTCAGGTAACACCTAGTCTAAGAAATCAACTTTTAAAGATAGAAAAACTGTCAATTCAATGGTCAAAATGTAAAACAACAGATTTCTGCCCAGTGCTCCAATGCTTTCGGTGTTGTCGGTATGGCCATTCCACAGCAATGTGCAGCCAAGAGATGCCCACATGTAGCCACTGCTCTGGTCAACATACCTATAACGAATGCACGAATATAGACCTACCTCCAGTATGTTGTAACTGTAGACATGAACACACCATGGCTGGGCATAATGCCAGAGATAGTTCTTGTAGGGTATACACAAGAATCAAAACCAATCTAATAAATAGAACTGACTATGGAATTACAACCTAAGACTAAAATTAGCTTCCTGCAATACAATATAGGTAGAAGCATTGCTTCTACTTCAATCTTAACTTCTATCATCAATCAATTTGATCTCATTCTTTGCCAAGAGCCATATTGTGTTAGAAACAGACCTGCATGTCTACCTACTTCCTGCGTTACTTTAAGTGGCACTAACAGCTATCCCTGGGCAATTTCTATTACACCAAACAGCGATCTATCCCTACTGCACCATCAGAATATCAGTACTCAATATATCTGCTGTACTGAGTTATACATCCGTGGGAGCAGATACATAATTATCAACTTTTATTGTCCAAAAGACATTATCACCGAAGACTTTCTGTTAACCATTCAGGATTGCATTGACGTTTTCCCTAATGCCCACTTTATCATTGCCGGTGATACTAATGCACACTCCCCTACCTGGGGTGGTGACCGCTTGGACTGCAATGGCCGCTTATGGGAGGAATTCTATGCCCGCAACGATCTACAAATCATTAACGACCCCATGTCTCCTCCAACTTTCGTCTCCAGCCAGGGGCATAGCTGGATTGACGTCACAGCCTGCTCTTTGAGCTGCTACCCGAACATTTGTGACTGGGGTATTCTTAAGCATTCCATCGACGATCATGCCATGATTTCTTTCTGCCTTAACATAAACATTACGGACCCTAATAACTTTCGGCAGCCACGTCAAAAGTACAACATCAAACGCGCTAATTGGAATGGCCTACAAACATTTCTTTTAACCAACCTTAGTGGTCTTGACTATTACGACCCTGACAACTCATGCAAACATATTGAGGTATCTATTGAAAAAATCAAGGAGGCCTGTGATTATTTTATTCCCAAGTACACCAACACTCGTAGGCCGGTACCCTGGTGGACAGCTGAGCTTAATCAGCTTCGTAGCAAAAACATCTTCCTCAGAAAACGATACCAGAGATGCCACACTGAGCCCCTCCGTACCACCTACAAGACCGCATATTTTGAACACCTTAGACAATATAAAAATGAAATTAAAAAGGCTAAGACTGACTCCTGGAACAACTTCTGCTCTGCCGCTGGTAAGAACCCCTGGGGTTTCATTACCCGCTTCTGCACTGAGAAGCTCAAAAAAAGGCAAATTCTCCATTCAACCTCCGTGGGGCAAGACTTTCTTCAGGCTGCCAATAATAAAATTGATCATTTTTGCCTTCCTGATACTCAGGACAATGAAACTGACTTCCACCGCAGTGTCCGGGCACAAATTACAATGGATTTTAATACCCTGGACACCCCCGACTTTCTGCCACAGGAAATTGACAGAGCCTTTTCCAACCTTGCAAACAAAAAAGCTCCTGGCCATGATAACATCACGCCGGAGCTGGCCAAGCACCTATGGTATCTGATCCCTGATAATCTGACTAACATTTATAATGCTTGCCTTAGGCAGGGCTTTTTCCCTCAAACCTGGAAGCATGCCACTATTGTCCCAGTCCCTAAACCGGGCAACCCTGCTGAGAGTCGACCGATCTCTCTTTTGCCGATTCTGGGCAAAGTCCTAGAAAGACTTATTACTAACAGGCTTCTTTGGCACCTGGAAAGGAACTCCCACCTCCACGATTGCCAATTTGGCTTTCGCCCTCAACGCTCGGCTCCTGATGCCATTCAAAAAGTAATCGCCGAAACCAACTATCTTTTGGAGGACCATAAGTATGTACTGGCCATCTGCCTAGACATTGCTAAGGCATTTGACAGTGTCTGGTGGCCCTCTGTTCTTCTTAGTCTTCGCCAAAGGGACTGTCCGGCAAATTTATATAGGCTGCTCACTGATTACCTTCACAATAGAACCGCTGAACTGCACTGCGGTGGACATACTGTCCATAGGAACGTCGTTCGTGGTTGTCCGCAGGGTTCTGTGTGTGGCCCCCTGCTTTGGACCATCGTCTTTGACAACTTCCTTCGTCAGGACTTTGGTCAACATAATATCATTGCCTACGCAGACGACGCCATTGTCCTCTATGGTGGACGTTCCAGAGCAGATCTTGAGGTAAATGGAAACAAAATTCTTCAAAACATCCTTGACTGGGGCTCCCAATACAAACTCTCTTTTAACGCGGCCAAATCTACCGGTATTGTCTTCAACAAACCTGGCAATCAAAATCTTTACCTGAGAGTTCCTACGATTAGACTGAATGGCCAGACAATTAAAATCAAAACAACTATGAAATACTTGGGAGTCGTTTTCGATCATAGACTTCTATGGAACTCGCATGTCTCATACATCAATGACCGCACAGGGAAAATACTTAATGCTTTTGTCGTTATTGCCAAAAAGCGATGGGGTCTGGCGACTGAGGCTATGAATGCTATCTATGATCAAATCTTTATACCAATTACCACCTATGCCTGTGGCTCCTGGGGGCAAGCAGTCTGCAAAGTCCACATCAGGCGCAAGCTTTTATCGGCTCAAAGGAGAGCCCTAATTCAGATTACGAAGGCATACAGCACGACTTCTAACGCCTCTCTTCATATCCTTGCAAGGAAGGCCCCAATTGATAAGATCATCACTTTACATCATAAGTCTTGGCGCATTAAGTGGGGTAACGACATTACTGTTGGCAATATCATCATTAACAGCGACAACCTGGAAAGAAATGTCAACTTTCGGGACACAAGACACCCTGCTACCGACTATAAAATTATTTTTGAAACCACCGACCAAGCCGACATTAACATCTTTACTGATGGATCGAAGAATGGCGCTTCTGTTGGCTGCAGCTATGTGGCCTACAACAATGGAACCGAAACCGCAGCTGGACAATACAGACTTGGGAATGACTGTACGATCTTCCAGGCGGAGTTGTTTGCTATTTATATGGCGGCCTTCTGGGCTGACAACAACTATAATCACAACAGAATCAGTATCACCACTGACAGCGCCTCTGCTCTTGCCATCCTGCAGACGAAGAACTTACACCCGCTGGCCTGTAAGATCCAGGAAATCATCAACAGTTCTTCGTGTATCTTTTATCTAAACTGGACTAGAGCCCATCAGGGCCTACATGGCAATGAAAGGGCTGACACTCTTGCCAAAGATGCTTCCACTAATCTTAAGTTGCCAATTGCATATAATAAAATAAACATTAATACAATCAAAGGGATCCTGTGGAGAGATCTTGTTGATTCCTGGCAAGAGGAATGGGATACTAACAACTCTCACTCCATCACACACAGCTTTATCCCCAATATAAAAGAGTTCCTCACTTGTAGCTGGTACATTCCCAGCCGCAACATCTGTCAATTTCTCACCGGACACGGAAGGTTCCATTCCTATTTGGCAAGGTTTAGGTTAGCGAGCAATCATAACTGCTCCATCTGTGATACAATTGATGGAAGTGAACATTATATTTTACAATGCCCTATGACCGAGCGGGAACGCCTTCAGCTCAGAGTACTTTGTGAGGCTCGCAACTATACATGGCCTCCCCACAATTTAAACTGCTTTATTAAGCACAGTGACACTTATCACGCATTTTTGGACATTGTCAAATGCTACTTCAGGAACACTTCTGTTCCTGGATATCGATAACTATAGCTCATCGTGTACTCATCCTCTCCTCATTTAAGTACTTTTGTTTTTCATGTATACCTTCACTGTAATGGTAATTTTATTTCTCTTCTGTGTATCAATTGGATCAAATTGCATCGGAAAAGGTAATTACTTTAGGAGAGCTACAAGAGTCCTACAAAAGTCATCATAAGAGTGCTTCAAGAGTGCCTTTGGAGTGCCTCGAGACAATTGCTTCAAGAGTGCTTTAAGAGTGCTTGGAACAGCGAAGTGGCTGATGTGAAAAATGCTTATGAAAGTATTAATCAGGAATGAAACAAAGAAGACATATTGCACATCAGAAGCAGTCAAAAGTGTGAATGACAGAGAAATAACAGAATTTGACGTCATTATTAAAGGTAAAGGTACAAATAGCTGCAAACGTAATTGGACCTAATGGAACTGACGTTAAAAGTCCAATTGCAGCAAAGAGACGACGCAAATTTTACAGAACTATATTATTGCAAGCTCACCGTATCAGCGAAAACGCCTCTAGTTTGTAAGAATTATTTTATTTTTAATTTTATTTTTATTTTATTTTATTTATTTTTTATTTTTTTTTTTTGTTATGTTTTGTATATTATCTGTGCTCTGTGTTAAATCTGTTAATTGTCATTCTACTTGTAGTTGATGTCATGCTTGTATAGATTAGTAGTTATTATTGTGTTATTAATTATTTATTATTTGTTATCTACCGGTGGAACTGGAAAACCTTTTTGATTAATTTACTGTTGGCTAAAGTGAGATCGCCAGAGATACAGCACTGGCTGTAGCATCCTCAGGAATCGCAGCGACGCTTCTCAATGGAGGTAGGACTGCTCGCTCGACTTTCAAATTACCATTGAATGTATTTTGTGATGGAGAATCCATTTGTCCAATCCGTAAAAATGATCCACTTGGAAAAATTCTCCAAGAAACATTATTCATAGTCTGGGATAAGTGTATGATGAGTCATAGGGCTCATATTGAAGCTGTTGATCGATCTTTACAAGATCTTAGATTGAATAATAAACTAATGGATGGTATAACCTTTGTTTTCACCAGCAATTTTTGACAGACTTTACCTGTGATTCCAAAAGGTACGAGAGCTGACACAATAAAAGCATGCTTAAAGTCTTCACGTATTTGAAACAGTATCGAAAAACTCTATTTGCATACAAATATGAGCTCTCGTCTTGCAGGAGGTGACCCTGCATTTCCGAAACAGTTACTGAAAATTGGTGATGGAACAGTACACAATGAAAATGGCTACATCACTGTCAGTAAAAACATAGGTAAGATAGTGAATACACTCAATGATTTGGTTTCTGAAATTTATCCTGATATTTCAGATTTATTGAATAAACCGTATCTTTGGTTGTGTGAAAGGGCATAATTTCACTAGAAATATAACAGCAGAAGAAATAAATACCATTATTCTTGAAAAAGTCAATGGTAACAACCAAGATTACCTATCCATTGATACAGTTTTAAGCACTGATGATACAGTCCATTATCCACAAGAGTTTCTTAATGGTCTCAACCCATCTGGATTCCCACCACATAGATTAAAATTAAAAATTGCTTCTCCAATTATGTTGTTACGTAATGTTCAACCTCCCAATCTGTAATGGTACCAGGTTACAAATTACAGCTATGCGTTACAATATCATTGAAGCTATAATTCTCACTGGACCAGCAACTGGGGAAATTGCATTTATTCCTAGAATCCCAATGATTCCTACAGATCTACCATTTCAATTTAAACATTTACAATTTCCAATTAAAGTTTCTTTTGCTATTACAATTAACAAATCGCAAGGCCAAACATTCCAACACGTTGGAGTGGATCTTCGTACAGACAGTTTCTCCCATGGCCAATCATATGTAGGGCTTTCCAGAACTGGAAATCGTAACAATCAAATAATTTTGATACCAACAGGTGACAAAACTCGAAATATAACTTATTCAGAAGTTTTATGACTTTATTTTTTTTATATTTTGCAATACTCTACTGCAATACTACACATTGATCACCCAAAAACAATTAATGATCAATTAGTTCAATTTTTTGAACTTGTATATGTATATCAGAGTGGGCAAGACTGCAATGGGGGATGCTAGTATGTTATATGTGTGTGTATATATTAAAAGCAAAATTTTCCCTCCACTAACCACCAAAACCAACACTTTACAAAGAAGTGCTATAAACAGAGACTCAATTCTGCTTGGAAGAAATATAATCAAATCAATCAAGACAGACAAGTAGTTTATCCACACTTTCTGAAATATTGTATTATAGAAACATCACCAAATGATCACCTAAATAATCAGGCTATAACTCCACTAATTTAAATAATTAATACAAAATAATTTGCTACTAAAGGTACCATCTCTTAACTGAATTAATAATTACAATTTTAATAATTTAGAACCATCTGGAAGAAAAGAACTGAATAGTAATAACATGTATTTGGAAGCAAATATTGGATAGCCCATATAGCATAAGTGATAAAAAGAGATGTAAGCCCATATAATATCTATTATTAAATTTAAAAATGATAAAATAATAATTATTTTCAGTTTTAATTAACAGACTACCTAGTAAAGTAAAAGTTAAAACTTGAAAAGTCAAGCATGAATCTAAACTATTGGATATTTGGCTACATTTTATACCGCTATTTACTTAATTAAATTATGGCATTTGGTCGAAAAGTAGTCGATTATTTATTTGTTTAATCTTAATCGTGATGACGGCTTAATTTCTATTTCAGAAAATTCCGAAAGAAACGAGAAGAAACTGCAAGTCTTGCTTCAATTGGATTATCACATAAGAAAAGATGCAAGCCTGTATAGCATAAGTGATAATCCAATTGAAGCAAGACTTGCAGTTTCTTCTCGTTTCTTTCGGAATTTTCTGAAATAGAAATTAAGCCGTCATCACGATTAAGATTAAACAAATAAATAATCGACTACTTTTCGACCAAATGCCATAATTTAATTAAGTAAATAGCGGTATAAAATGTAGCCAAATATCCAATAGTTTAGATTCATGCTTGACTTTTCAAGTTTTAACTTTTACTTTACTAGGTAGTCTGTTAATTAAAACTGAAAATAATTATTATTTTATCATTTTTAAATTTAATAATAGATATTATATGGGCTTACATCTCTTTTTATCACTTATGCTATATGGGCTATCTAATATTTGCTTCCAAATACATGTTATTACTATATAACTACACAGATAAATTGCTATACCCACCAAAAACGTAGTTCATTACATTAAATTCAATTTTAAGATAGATAAAACACCAGATGGAAGCATAAGTTATTTAAATTCTATAATTTAATTAATACAATGAAGTAACCTGGAAACATGGCAGTTTTGATTAGCAATTGATTGCAGAAATATTAAGATCAGATTTGTATTCAACTTAATACCATCGTGTATTACAATAGTAAAATCCCTTATTAAAACGTTTATTCATTAAATTCTGTAATTTAAGCAAGCAAATCATCATTTGTGAATAAATATCACAAATAATCTAAGTGCCACATGACGTTTGCAACTATACAGCATATTTATTTTGTGAAGATAGTTTATCATTTAAATATGAATGGATCTTAATTATTTAAAAAAAGTTTTATTTTTATGATATCTAATAAAATAAATGTTTTACTCAAAATTTTAGCAAGTAATTTCTTGTAAAAACAATACTCTTGCCATATGTATTAATAAGAAAGTAATTAATGACAACAAATAAAAAACACTTAAATAGTATTGTTTTTTAACATATTCAAATTTTCTTACCTTGGTCGTTTTCTTTTTCTGTTTTAGAATCTATAGAAGCTGCGAGTTCTTCGGGAGAAGGAGCACCCAAGGTTGCCTCGACCGTCTCTAAGACCGTGCCCAGTCCTTGACCTTTTCAGTAAAATTGGCAAACAAAATTTCACATTGAATAACTTTTAGAAAAGAATTAAAGCAACATTTTCAAAATTTTTGGAAATCAGTGTTAAAACTGTCATTGTTAATATATTTTGAACTGATAAATGCTCTGTAACTATCATTTCATAAATTAATTTAAAATGAAATCATATTTATTTGTCTTTCAGAAATCTTTTTCTCCATACACTTCATCTGGGAGAAGTGAACCATAAAATATAATTCCAATAACAAAATTTTTTGCTTATCACCATTGACCCATAATGTTGTAACTGTAACAAACTTCATAAAGCTTGATCACATCAAAGTAATTAGTGAGAAACTCTTATCATGCAATGCTTTTTTATATAAGTTGTTGTATGTACACACATTTAGAATTCTTGGGAAGAAATTTTGATCTCTTCTTGAGACTTCCAAGGGAAAATTTGTAATATTTCTTAATTTAAATTTCATTTGTATACTAGTACTTTTTATATATTAACAGGACTTATTATACTGGAAAATGTGGATGCAGATATTTAGTCTTACAGATCAAAAATAATGTTTTTTATTTAGTTCACCCGAACACATACACTTTAAACTTGTGTTTCGGACTCGTTCGTCCCTCCTCGGCAAGCCTTTAAACGACACTTTCTACAATTAACATTAACAATAATTATTGTAAAATTCAATACCTTCTATATTTTTGATCTTTTCATCTATTTGTATCATTGTTATTTTGGCCAATTTTACAGCAGGTATGTGGATGATTGCATAATACTTTTTGATAAAACGAAAACAAATGAAAATATAATTATAAATAAGACCAAGAAGACGAAAGAGAATATCAAATTTGAATTAGAAAAAGAAAAACAGAATAGTATAAATTATTTAGATATAACCATAGAAAGAAAAAATAATAGATTAATTTACAAGAAATATGTCAAACCAATACAAATACCCAAAATAATTAATTATAAATCTGTGATTCCGGTCAGTATGAAATATAATATATTTAAAATGTATACGAATAAAATAAGGCAAAGAACGAGCGAAATAGAAACACAAAAACAAGAAGAAGAAGATAATTAAAATGTTTATTTTTAAATGATTACCCAAAATGTATAATAAAAAAATGGCTTGGAAAACTAGATAATGACAAACAACCAAAATCAATAGATGGAGAAAAAGTTTATTAAATTAAGATACGTTCCAAAATTATTTGAAAGAATTAAAAATGTAATAAAAAGTAGAATCAACTTAATACCAGAAAAAATAAATTCGACTAAAAAACATTTATGTTACAGAAAAGAAGAAAAATATGATATAACAGAGGAGAAAGGAATAGTATATTCATTTGATTGTAACTGTAATCCAAAGAAAACGTATATAGGAGAAACTAAAAGAAAAATAAGATTAAGTGAACATATCGGAGCAATCAGAGGAAACTATGCAAATTCGGCAGTAGCCGACCATTGTAATACGGAAGGTCGTGCAATTGATCTAAATACGGTAAAAATCGGGAAAAAGGAAAAAACAATTATAAAAGACAACTGTATGAGCATTTAAATATAATTAGGTAAACTAATAAAATGAATAACAACAATGGTAGAGAGATCCACCAATCGTGGTTATAAAAGATGTGATGGGAACGTATTAGAATCGAAATTAAGTAGAAACGAATAAACGAAAAGAAGTAAGTTAATTGAAATAATAATATTTTAGATAATAATTAAATTTATTGTTTTAAACTGATTTTAATGTATAAAAATTAGGAATGTGTCAAATTGTATGGTTGCTGTGGATCGTGAGTTTAATTGGAAATGTAAAGGAGTTCGGAAATACAGAATTTGTAAGAATTTTTAATTTATTGTCGGGAAATGTTTGTGTTTTTAACTAATTTTAGTTATAATTGTACCAAAGAAATATTTTTTATTGTTAATTGTAGAAAGTGTCGTTTAAAGGCTTGCCGAGGAGGGACGAACGAGTCCGAAACACAAGTTTAAAGTGTATGTGTTCGGGTGAACTAAATAAAAAACATTATTTTTGATCTGTAAGACTAAATATCTGCATCCACATTTTCCAGTATAATAAGTCCTGTTAATATATAAAAAGTACTAGTATACAAATTAAATTTAAATTAAGATAGAAAGGACACCAAGGCGTAATAATTGTAATATTGCTGATTTCTAAGTAGAAATATTTTGTGATTTAAAAAAAATTCTTGTAATCTCTTGATTCTTGATCAGGAATTTATACCTTTACAGTAGATGCAATCTGTACTCTCCATAATTCCTAAAAAGGAGTCTGACTCCTTCCATCCTATTTCTCTTGCCCAGCCATGTTAAAACTATTTGAAATCTGCTTGTATCAATCTGTGTATTATCCAATTACTTCTTGCATCTATTCTGCTCAACACTCCAGCATAAATCATTGTTTCACCACTAGTAATCTCCTAGAAATCCAATATGTAATTTTAAACAATTTTGAATTAAAATGTCCTACAAATGTAGTTTACATAGACATAGCAAAAGCATTTGACTCTGTTCTTCCAAATATACTTATTGATAAGCTTTTCTCCAAATTCGATATAAATAATTCAATTTTGGTATGGCTTAATAATTTTTTCTATTGCATACATAGAAAATCATAATATCTGAATTTCACTTTTGCCCATTTTCACCATTAATCAGTATATCGCAGAGTTCTGTCTTCAGTAATCTTATGTTTATTGCTTATATTAATAAATCTTTATCCCTTATTTCCTCCTCATTCATTAATGCCTATGCTGACGATATTAAAATTGCTAACTGTTTCCAGCCCGTACTGCAAAGGGCTATCTTGAACAATTAGTTTAGTTTATTTATATTAAATCTCTCAATAAATCCTAGAAAAACAAAAATCATGATTTTTTTTAGTCTTAATTTAGTTCTTGATAACCAAAACTTACAAATAGTCAATAATGTTCAAGATCTTGGTTTAATATTTGATCCCAGACTGTCATTTAAATTACACGTAGAAAATGTGATTTAAAAAATCTCCATATGCCGGGGAATGATCTGGCATAATTTTAAACCTGTATCCAACAAAAATACACTTCATGCAAGATTTTTTTACTAATATTCAATCCATAGTTGACTATCCTTATTGAATAAACTTAAATATATTTTAGACAATTCAGCATTAACTCTAACTTTCCAGCTTACCTTTTACAGACACTGCCGACATAGCCCACTCCTGTTTACGTTTACCCCTCCTCTTCAAATGTATACAATACTTTGGTTATGTATACAATACTTATATTTCAATGGCTTACTCCCTTCACAATATATCCACATTTGCATCCCATCCATTACCACAACACAAAAATCCTGCATTCACATACCATTTTTCCATTTGAATGTCACTATTCAATCATTTTTATATTGCCAACATAAAGCAATCAAAAATCTCAAGGACAAGTTATATCCAGATCTACAAATTTAAAGTCATTTGTAAAATAGTACTTTATTATAATTAATGTTTTTATCAATTCATTTTATATCTGAGCAACCAAAATTAATAAAAATTCTTTTTTGTTGTTGCAAATAAAAAAAAATTAAAATTTGGAAATTTTCAAAATCAATAATGTTACAAATTTTCAGTTTTACTGTGTCTTGTGTTAGAAGAGTTTGAAATGTAAGTTTAGAAAATTAGTAGTGGGTCAAGATTGATTTTGAATTTAAAATGAATCTAAGCCAATTCAATGAAACAAGGTATTAATTATACCATTAAGAAGTGAAACAGATGTGAAGCAACATACATATTGATGCCAAACCAAAAATTTTATTAGGAATCCAAGTAATAATTAAACCCAAAATAAACAAAAGTTTTCTACTTTGGATCTTTGTTCACTTATAGATAAATCTAGACTTACTGACCAAGCAAACAATTTTCACACATTTAAAAAAAAATTTAATGTAGACTGGCTAAGTATATTAAGAGATTGTTTCTAGTTTTTTAATGGGTTTAAATCTCTCTTCTTCTAGAAAACTTACATACAAAAAAGCAGATTGTTCTTAGATTATAATGGAACTTCTCCCAAATAATCTCAATAATAGTGATTTTTATAAGTGACTACATTTATTCAATGTAGTCACTTAAAATAAATATTGAATAAATATAGTTATAATATTGAATAAATGTAGCCACTTTTTTGATAATTTTGAATAAAAATTACATAGATCTGCAAGTAAAAAACTGCATAGGATTTTCATACATTTTCTTATACATTTCAACTTGGTAAAAACAAAAAAAATACCAAAAAAATTCCATCTCGTGAAATTTTTTGTTACACTCAAGTTTTTGTTTGTATTTAGCTTAAAATTCCTAGTTAACTTAAAATTTAGTCTTCTTTTTTTTATTTAAAAAATGGCCTTAAAACAAAGACTTCTCACATTAATTCTATCAATAGCTGAACTTGGCAATAAATTTAAAAAAAAATGTTAATGGTTGAAGTTGTTAGTGATAGGGGAGAAGTGGGTTAAGTAGTTTTAGCGTTAGGAGGAAGGTCACATGATCACATAGAAACAGGTTAAAAGTTGATAGTGAGTAATATTACTGGTGACGTTGAGCATGTTTCGACATGTTATCTGGGATACAGTAATACTCTGAACTTACGCGATAGGTGGGACCGAGCGATAAGCTTGTAAGTCGAATTCGCGTAAGTCGGGGTATAATTTCGCATATAAATACATACAAATTATTTTTAATTGGGGACTAAAGAAAACAATAATTTAAAAAAAAATGTTTAATAAAATCTTAGATAATACATATGTATAACAAATTATATTATTAAAATTGTAAACCGAAGTTATTTTGATGTAGAAGACTTCGTAAAATCTAACAAATTTCTCTGATGGCTCAAAGATTTTTTTCTCCCACAAAATTTCCTCGTAGCATGCTAATAATTTTTTTATTTCTCGTTTTGTAGAAGAAACGCGCTCTTCGCTGGAGCAGGGCCGGATTATCGAATAGGCAAAGTAGACAAATGTCTAGGACCCGTAATTCGGAGGGGCCCGGCTTCAGTGCAGAAGATTTCTGTTTCAAAACGAGTTAAAATTATTCAAGAAATTCGATAGGACAGAAAAGGCTGTATTTAAGAATTCCTGCTAAGCTCTGCCCGACTAGTCATTACCTATAAAAAAAAAGCCAACAGCACAGTGGTGTAGCGTGGGTGTCAGCCGCCCGGGGTGGAGAAAAATTTCGCCACCCCCTTATTTAGGTATAAGTAATGAAAAATTCCGTGCTCATTTCAATCGGTCCGAATCGTAGGTGCGACAAAAATATGAAATGAAATGGTTTAAATTTTTACAAGATATTATTATTTATTGTGAAATTTTGCCGCCCCCTAAAAGTGCCGCCCAGGGCGGGCCGCCCCCGCCGCCCTACTACGCTACGCCACTGCAACAGCAACCCGTGCGTCAGAAGTAATGTACTGTACGCTACAAGATCTCTCGCACCATCTAGGATATGATATATGGTTACGATTTGTTTTTTAAATCTAAACTTATACGTTGCGACATCGCATATTCGATATAGCGTTCAAGTTGCTCGAGTGCGAGGATATTACAATTGAATAGTGTTTTATAAGAGTTAAAAAGGGTGACACTACGGTGTGACTTGGGGTGACACCACGATATCCGCACCGGGTGTCACCCATGCTAGCTACGCTAATGTCACATTATATAAGATTTGTTTAGAAGCAACTTATTTAAATGGGGCCCCAATTCAAATTTTGTCTAGGGCCCGCTAGAGGCTTAATCCGGCACTGCGCTGGAGTCTATATTTTCTAAAATTTGTAACCCCTTTTCATTTTTGTATCAAAGTCTTTAATAATGTTAACTTTATATTCCAAAGATAAAGTTTTTCTTTTCTTGTTTGATGCAGAAGAATCAGTTCTACTTCGTTTGGATAACATAGTAGAATCTCTAAAGTCTCCATAGATACAACAAACACAGACATAAATAACACAAAATAAATTGTAGCTATGGGTCGATTCCATGCGACATGTCCAAACGTGTAAGCAGAACAATAGTGTGGGGGAGTGAGTAAACAATAGTTGTGTGTCACTCAAACAAAAGATGAATCGACAAAATTTGAAAATCGTGTAACTTCGGGTTCACGTAAGTTGGGGTAGCATAAGTCGAGGTATTATTGTACTAGGAATAAATATAAACAACCTGCTGTTGGATTAGATCATGTTTCAACAAGCTAAATAAGTTCATTATCTCGCTGGCCATCTAATGCCACACTCAGTTTATATCCAGCATTTGAACGCTATTGTGCTTGTATTTTTATTCCTGGAATATGGCTCGCAGAGGTTGTGTAATTTCTCCTGACAGCTTCTGTTATGTTTGTGGTGAATACACAATGAAAAGTCAACAAAGAAACATAAGTGAGTTTGTGAAGAAAGTTTATTTTGTATATTTCAAATTGAAACTTGAAGATCAAGACATAGGCTCTGCATAAGGTGTGCAGAAGATACAAGGAAGATCTTCGTTTGTGGTTTAAGAGTAAGAAAAACTCATTTCGTTTTGGTATTCCTATGATATGGCGTGAACAGAAAAATCACACAACTGACTACCACTTCTGTTCAGTAGATGTTAAAGGATTTAATACAAAAAATAAAAAGAAAATATTTTACCCTAACCTTGACTCAGCTATTTGTCCAGTGTCCCATGGTTCTGAAATACCAGTTCCACAGCCACCTTCTAATTTAGATGACATCCTGAGTAAGTCAAAGGACTCAGACACAAGATGAATCTAGCTCAGATTTTTCTGTTGATGAAGGATCTCAACTTTTTTCTCAGAGTGAGCTCAATGACCTAGTAAGAGACTTAGGTGTTTCAAAAGACGCAGCCAAATTGCTAGGACCAAGGCTAATAAGCAAAAACCTGCTATCATCTGGGACCTCATTTTCGTGGTACAGGCATCGAGAGAGAGAATTTACTCAGTTTTTCTCCAAAGAGGGAAATCTGGTTTATTGTAATAATGTTCATGGGCTCACGAAGTGCATTGAAATAGAATACGATTCATCAGAATGACACATCCATTGATTCGTCTAAAACTAGCCTCAAAGCAGTCCTACTGCATGATAGAAATGTATTTGCATCGCTTCCTATGGGACACTCGGTTCATATGGGAGAAAAATATACTGACTTGGCTACGATTCTTGAGAAAATCAAATATCAAGAGCATCAATGGATGGTTTGTGGAGATTTCAAAATACTAACCATGTTGTTGGGTCAGCAGGGAGGTTATACAAAATATTCTTGCTTTCTTTGTTTATGGAATAGTAGAGCAAGACAGCTGCACTGGACAAAAACTGACTGGCCACTACGAGACAGTTTAACCCCTGTGAGAAAAACGTCATTAATACAACATTGGTTTCCCCAGAAAAGTGTTATTACCATCTCTTCATATTAAATTGGGGCTCATACAGCAGTTTGTCAAATCACTGCCAAGAGATGGAAATTGTTTCAGATATCTGTGTTTCAAGTTCACGAAACTGTCTTAAACCAAGTTAAAAGAGGGAGTTTTCACTGGTCCTGACATAAGAAAACTTTTATCTGATCTCCTCTGTTTGGAAACAATGGGAGAAAAAAGCATGGGACTCTTTCAAAAATATAGTGCATAAGTTTTTGGGGAATACTAAGGACCCTGACTACAAAACCATTGTACAATACATGCTGGCAGCATATGAAACTCAAGGATGCAAGATGAACTTAAAAGTTCATTTCTTACACTCCCATATTGACTATTTTCCCAAAAACTTAGGAGCCTACAGTGAAGAACAGGGTGAAAGATTTCACCAGAATGCTGTGATATAGAGAGACGTTACCAAGGAAAATGGGATGTCAATATGTTAGCAGATTACTGTTGGATGCTCAATCGAGAAACCAGAGAAGGAAATTGGAAACGAGTTCAGAGAAGCATCAAAGAGTAGAAGAAAAAGTTCCATAAGAAAAAAGACTAGACCTAAAATTGTGTATAAATATCAGAAACAATTTTTTGATTAGTTGTAAGAAAATATAATATATTTAGTTCATTGTAATAAATAAGAGTTTTTATCAAAATTTGTTTTTATTTTACAAAAAAGCTATATGGGATGGGATGTTATGGAAGTCATTTTTAGAACCTCCGATCTTTAAAACATATAATTCAGCAAAAAATATTCCAGGCAGCTGGAAAAAATTTTTTTTGCAGACCTGTGTTATCAAAATAATTTTATTATTTAAACAAGCTCAGTGTTTAATAAGCAATTTATATACAGTAATTTATAGTATGATTATACTATAAATTACTATTTATAAATTACAAACAAATATTTATAGGTATACCTGAAGGCTCATACCATTTTGTCTTGCAAACTTTTAAATCTATAAACTACATTTATCTCAAATTATATATAAAAATCTCACAACTTACTGACTTGAGACGTAAAGACAGATACAGAAGAAGCAGCTGTAGAAAGTATGGACGACTTCCAACCTCCCCAACCCCATCCAGAATTCTATAAAATATTTTTTCAATTATTTTGTTGCTTTACGATAATAAAAAATAGAAAACAAATCTTATTAAGTAACAAATACAAATTTATATTAATTATATTCACAAAATATAATGTTTTCTGATTAACTTAAAATTATATCAATAAAATTACAATGTTTAAAACATACTTTATTGTTATTATATATATTATTATTTTTAATGCAAATCTTGTATAGAACAATGGAATACATTATAATGCAATTGGGTACTAACAGTTCCTGACTTATTAAAAACTATAATGTAAGCAAATAAAATATTCTACTAAATTTAAAATGAACAGTAATACCTCAACTTATGCTACTCTGACTTACGCGAACCCGGAGTTACGCGATTTTCAAATCTCATTGATTGGTCTTTTGTTTGAGCGCCACGCAACTCTTGATTACTCACTCCCCCCACACTATTGTTCAGCTTACAGGTTCGGACGTGTTGTGCGGAATCGAAGCATAGCTACAAGTTATTTTGTGTTATTTATTTCTGTGTTTGTTATATCTACGGAGACTTGAGAGACTCTACTACGTCATCTAAATGAAGTAGAACTGATTCTTCTGCATCAAACAAGAAAAGAAAAACTTTATCTTTGGAATGTAAAGTTAACATTATTAAAGACTTTGATACAAAAATGAAAATTTGTGAATTGGCAAAGAAGTTTGATCTACTGGAATTGACGGTCAGAACAATTATAAAAAGTAAAGAAAAATTGTCGAAGCTGTGAAAACTTGACAGAAGGCCTCAGTTCAATTGAAAAGGGGTTACAAATTTTAGAAAATATAGACTCCAATAAAGAGTGCATTTCTTCTACAAAACGAGAAATAAAAAAATTATTAGCATGCTACGAGGAAATTTTGCGGGAGAAAAAAAATCTTTAAGCCATCAGAGAAATTTGTTAGATTTTATGAAGCCTTCTACATCAAAATAACTTCAGTTTACAATTTTAATAATATAATTTGTTATACATATGTATTATCTAAGATTTTATTAAACATTTTTTTTTTAAATTATTGTTTTCTTTAGTTTCCGTCCCCAATTAAAAATAATTTGTATGTATTTATATGCGAAATTATACACCGACTTACGCGGTTATCACTCAGTCCCACCTATCGCATAAGTTTGGGGTATTACTGTACCTTTAATTGGATACTAACTTACATTTTCTTCCTTCGCCGTCAAATTTTCCAATTTTTTTAAGACTTCCACTTCTTTTTCCCGATGGTCTGGAGACTTGGCAGCTTTTTTCTGGTTTTTTTCCAGTCGTTCTTCAAATCTTAATTTAACTCGACTTGGTTTCGTTTTGACATTTTGAAACAAAGCAGATTTTTCTTCGGACCAGTCAAGTTTAGAATGCTCATCTTCTAAATCTTGCAAACTATTTTTCGTTATCTCTTGTGCATTTTCTAAGTTCTCGTTCTTGACATTTCTTTCTGTAGAAAACTTTTTGTTGAGGTCGTCCATAACATTTTCATCTTTCAATTCTATATTTAATGGATTTACATCACTTTTAACAGTTTCTTCGGTTGTTTTGTTTTTATTTATACTATTTTCAGTAAGTACCAAGTTTTCTTCTTTGATATTAGCAATATTAGTATCTTTTTCACACCCTGCAGACAGCTGCAACCTTTCAGAGTCGTATTCTTTTTTTACCAAAATTTTATTTGCGTCTCTCTTTAATTCAGACTCTTCACCTTCGTCGGCACTTTCAAATTCAATGTCACTGTCGGATTCGGACATTTCTTTTAACTATTAACACAAAAAATTTAATTAGTAATTAATTATTTTCATATTGAACGGAGTAAAAAAGCAAAAACATAACTACACTCACCAAAAAATTTTAAAATTTATCCTTTCAGATTATTAGTGCAATTATTTTCTTATCATAGAGAGTTTTTCAGTCACTGGATCAAGGAGAACAAATTATTCTTTCAAAAGAGATAAAAAAGATAAAAACAATTAGTTTTATAATGAAACATTACAAAATAAAAATAATACAGTAGACTCATTTATCTGAGATGAATGGAAAAAATGCCATCTTCATTTAATGTGGTATAAGTTTAAATCTTGTATCCAGTAAATAAATGTCAGGTTTTGCTCTTTTTTATGTGAATGAAGCTGCAGACCTGAGCTGTTAGTGGACATGAACTTAAATATACAACACTTCTTGATAAAAGCTCAAGGTCATGTGGGTCTAGATAGAGAGTAACATGCATGTAAATCCCTAAATGTATTTGTTTGTTTGTAGCATGGAGAATACAATAACATCTTGAAAAACAGTGTATTCACATGTGCAATATTGGGTTAACATTAAATATAAAACAAATAGCAGAGGACTGGAGGTAGATCATCAGAGCCTTCCTTCTAACAGTAATTAGAGAGGTTGCGGCTGTCGTTTTCAGCCCAAAACGTGTATGTCGGACATTCGAGCACCGCCATCTGGCAATTCTAGAAGGTTGATAATGGCGTTCGCTATGTCTAACATGGCGAGTAGAAGATTGGTTTAAACTTCATTTTTTTGTGTTTGGGGTTAAAATTATGTCATAATTTTATTAAAATAATGATTATTTAAGCACTTATGAATAATATTGTAAAGAAACATGATTTTAATCCAGAAATTATTTAATTATTCAATTTTTTTGCAAGTGATGTGCCTATAGAATTCACATATATTTCTGTTCATAATATCTTATCATAATTCTGTAGGAGTAGGTTTGTTCTTTCACAGCATCTTCTACCTTCAACAGCATAATATGTTTGTAAATTTTATAAAAATAATTTCGGATTTACATAAGCTACTACTTTCCTCGACAAAAGTATGAGATAGTCTATCGTCCGATCACACGGTAGGAGACACGACTCTAATTAAAAATAATTATTTAGTGTTATTAAACATCCTATAAATACTTTAAAATAGTTTAATTTATTTATTTACCTTCGCTGGTAACATTCCTCGTCGTTAAACGTTTCCGCCATTTTTCAATATCGTCCCACGAGTCAGTGAGCAATGTTCACGTCATGCACCGACTCATGGGATATTGTTGTGAACTTGCACTGCAACGTAGTTTACTTGGAGTTCAAACATCAAACGTGTATTTCTGCTTGCCGTACAAGTTTAACGTTTGAACTTCGGCCGCAACCTCTCTATTGAGTGATAATGATGTGGAAGTCAACTGTAGAGCTGCCAGTTGGCAACAATGTCACAGATCAATCTTAAATGGCTATGGTTGGGCAAAAGATAGATGGTGACTAAGCCAGCTGGTGGGTGATGGATGACTACCAGTCAGTCTAAGCCCCCACTCTTCAGTCCACCATGCTCTTCTTGGTCACTCTCACACTTGTTTTTTTCCTTCATTTTTACCAGGAAGCCTCATCTGGTGGTTACATCCTATAATATCCCAAATTTGGGAAGAGAGTTTTTCTTTCTCCAACAGTGATTTGGGTCATGGTTCTTATTAATGATATAAATCATCAAAACATCAACAAGCTGTTTTGTATGTATTGTACTAGATGTTCCTGGTAGAATTCCTTGTCAGATGCTTTTGGTGCAAATTATATAATAGACAAAATATTTTGGACCCAAACAAAAAAATTTTAAAGAAGCACAAAGAAACTAACACATGCAACTACTTCACAAATCATTACTCATAATTAACGGCACATTTTGCCAATGTCTAGATTTTTCTTCCGCTTCTCCCAGCTACAAAGCAGATGAGCCGTAAAGCCATTTGCGACAACTTAACGACTCGTCGTAAGATTTTTTGGCATTCCAGTTAATGCAATCCCAGACAATCGAGATTCTACTGTATAATATAAAATTCAATATTAATATTTTACAGTATCATTGATTAATAAATAAAAATTATTCAATAACTCTGCCGAATGTTATTGATTCAAATCTTAAGTTTTATTCATCAAACATAATTTATAAGCTTAATATATTATGTTTTCAATGAGTACCATTTTAATCAAAAACAAAATTCAATTCCAAGAGGAAAAAAACTGAACATAAAACTAAAAACAAAAGCAAAACTTGCATCCAAAGTGGGATGTTATGTATTCATATAAACCTAAATTTTGGGGCTTATCTTAAGATGTCTTATATAAACCAAATATGGGATTAAATTACATGTTTATGGCTACAACTTTGCCACTTTAAAATAATCTACAGATGTGATGACGTCCTGTTATCACAATTACAAAACAAAGCCAATTTCACAATTTTTTATTGTTCTCTAAAATTCTTATTGTAAAATAATTTGATCTAATAGTTGATAATGGCATCTTACTCATTCATCTTATCTTATTCATTGAGGTGGAGCATTAGTGAAGTCTCGTCGATCAAACAGTTTAATCAAAATCAATCAAACAGATTTCGATTAAACTTTGCCATTTTCCATTAATTGCAATGAGGAATCCAAAAATGTAATGAGGGTCCATGACTTCATTTTTGATATATAGAGGTATTAAAGTGACAACGTCCATGTGATAGCACACCTAACAGAATTTAGGCCTAGGGGTCAAAAATAAAATCATCATTGCATGCACCTAATGGAAAAAGGTATGAGAAATGAACAAAACATTGTTCTTAGATCGCCTCTCCATGTCGGCAAGTCCAAGTATCACCTCTCCGTACCCAGCCAGTGCAACGATCGTGTCTCCTATGGCCAGCAGGTACATAAATCGCCTCACCTATGGTCAGCAGGTCCCAGGATAGCCTCTTTTGTGGCAGTAAGTGCAAATTTCACCTGTCCATATCTGTCAGGTACAAGAATTATCTTTTCTATGCCCGGGTTGCTTCTTTCTGGCTCTGCCTCAATTCTATCACAATATGACAGTCATGGGATGCCCTAGTTAAATTTAATTTTTAATTGATATTTTAATTTTAAAATATTTGGGAAAAGATTAACCTGAGGCAGGGCTCTAATTCTAGCAAGCCAGATGGGTACATTATCTACCTCCAATTATTTTTCATAATCAAATATATATATTTATTTATTTATAAAAATTTGGAATTACTGCATAACCATACTAGTTAAACTTCCTTTATACCAACTGCCTTACGCTTTCAATAACTTAATTAAAAATGGTAAAATTAGTATGAACAACCCAGCATATTATGGTTTATATTTAGTGAATAATTTCAAGCTTTGATTTGTACAGTGTGATGATTCAGATTAGTTCACTAATCTAAATCTGCACTTTAAAGTCTGCTTAATCTGAACTAATTTTGTCCCTTTTTATTACAATTTTTACTTAGTTAATATAATAAATTTTATATAGTTCTGGGTTACTCTATATGCCAATGTATCACTTAACATGCCTACAGAAAATCTCTCCAAAGCTAAGGGTCACATTATACGACTGGGATGAGATGCAAACCTTTACAGCAGAGTGGTAAGCAAGTGGAATGGTTCCTAATGATCATTGTGGGCAACTTCTTGTAGCTAATTCTACTGCAAATATTTCCAATTAAACATTGTTTTTGGTGAACTTATTTAACATAGAGTTTAATATAAAAATTCAGTATAAACGAATACTACATCAAATGCTATTTACAACGGTTGTTAAGTCGACTATACAGCATCAATACAAATGGCAAATCCAAAGCAAAAGCCTACTGCAATTAGGGATTGCATTACCAATAATCAAGTAAAAAGAATGGAAATTCCATTTTTTTTAAGTAAAAATTTACAAAATCAAAATGGTGTTGGATGAGCAATTTTAGCAATTATAGGTTGGCAGTGAACATGTTAAAGACAGAAATGTCAAATGTTTTTAAATTATAATATTAGTTTACATCATTTATCTTTTAAATTATCACTTTATAGTTCTTTACAATTTTTAAAGTATTATATTACAGCAATTCTGGAAAGTTCAGTAATTTGTTTCTTAGCTTGTAACACTGGGAGTGCAACATTTTAGTTGACAAAGTGGAATATGCTTATTTCAATGCGAGTGCTCGCACTGGCCATTTTTTACATTTTTTAATCACGGCAACTAAAAACTTACGGCACAACCTATTTTCTGGGTGACAAAACTTTTGCTTTTCAAAATAGGAAAAAGAAAATTCAATTGATCTTAGGGCACTAAAGAGTACTTAGTTGCCAACTCATTGACGACACTGCAACTAAACAATTACTAGTGCATTGATTTTTGAATTACAGTCAAAATTTAAACATTTACCAGTAAACCAGTAACATTTTAAAGATTTGCCATTTTATCCATAATAAAAAAGTCAATAAATTTGCAACTCCTAACTATAGTGTTCTACTATGATATACAACAGGTAGTGGTACTATCGTGGTACAATTCTGTGTGAACTAAAGATTCTCAACGGGGGACATGCAGCCCCAGAGAGCCATTGAGTATTTCAGAGGCTGCAGAAAAAATTTAAAGGATTGGGAAGCAACAGGAACTGCCAGGACCACCCAAGCTATAATGACTTCAAATATTTAACTATCAAAAATAAATGATTATTTCCAAATATGTAATAAATGTCTTCATTCCCACAGACATCAGAAAGCATCTTATAATACAGTAGAACCTCGATTATCCAGACTAATTGGGGATGAAGGTAGTCCGGATAAGGAAAAATCCAGATAATCAAAAAATAATACTGTACTGTATTTAAATCGTGATCAAATTTTCAAGAAAAAAATGTTCATTTTGAATTTGGACTACTACTAACCAGCACTAACACTGCCTATTGTTTAAAGGCCCTCTGGGGGAGCAAGAAGACGGATTTTATAAAATAAAAAGCAGTCGAAACTGTCAAATTTTTATTCATAAAAATGCAAATTATTTATCATTTTACGACGAGTAAAATTTTTTGTCGCATTCACGGCTTTTAAGTAATGCATAAACATTCGAGGTGCGAGGCCCCCGGACCGCGAGGCCGTAGGCGGTAGCCCACGTCGCCCATGCCTTACACCGCCCTTGGCCATAGAAATGATGTAATTCGAATATAAATTACTGTATTTATAAATATGTATGTCAAGTTATATTTTTATTACAACGCAAAATATATTAAAAAGTTTAGGACCACTGTGCCAGGTGAGACGTTGTTGGGACAAAAAAGTTATGCATTCCATCACGTACATAAACAGTGTCACAATCACCAAGTGCAAATCAGCAAATTTTTAAAATTTTTGTTTATTTTGAACAATCCGGATAATCGAGGTTCTACTGTATTAAAATTATCTACATGTAATTCAAGATCATCATTTAAAATCATGCAGAATATTGAATGCATTCTCTTTTGTTATGCACAAGCTACAAATTTAGCATCTTTCCTTTTTTTTAATTTATAACATTTTTAATATCACTTTTATTTCATTCAAAAGCTAATATATTAAACTTGAAAATCATTACAAAAAAAGAAAAGAAAATGAACAGTCTCCCTAACTCAAAGTGAGCTAATATTTGCTGTATAGGCTTTCTTATTGAAGTTTTGCCACAACAGAAATTACAACAGACATTATTATTGCTAACAATCCAATGACTGCAGAACAATTATGAGAACTATTATTTTAATGAATAAAAGAAAGAGAATACTTTGTTAGTAAAGCTAATTATGATAATGCACACGGTATGTTTCATAAATCTTGTCCAAGTCACCTTGATATGCAGTAAAAACAATTTTATTCATCAAAATATTCACCTTCACATTTACAGTAGAGCATCAATTATCCGACCCCCGATCGACCATCACGTCGGTTAACCGACCACGTTCCGGTCGGCAAATTCAAATGTACGCTAGTGATGTGGCGCTATGTCTTGACTACTTTATTATTTTTGTTAAATTTTTGCGTGTTTTAGCTGGAAACACTGGCTCGACCACGAAAGGGAGACCAGTATTTAAACCAGGCTTAATTTTCTATTTTTTATTTATTTCTGTATTTATTTTGTGCAAAATAAAGAAATAATTTAACGACAATTATTATTTTTTTAAAAAATTTTGTTAGGCTTAACAGCGATGAAAATTCAACGCAAAGTACGTTAATAGCGATATACTAATATGCTTATTACATGGGATATACTAATATACTAATACACTATAGTAATAATGTATTTTTTCATACTTTTCAGTTATCCATTTTTTCACTTATCCGACCGACCTCGGTCCCCAATTGAATCGGATAATCGATGCTCTACTGTAATTATACTTTCTCAACAGGAGGGCAGTTTGAAAATACCACTTTTATAAATGATTTGAACGACTTCCAAAAAAAATCTTTCGTCACATTTGGCAGACTTTGAGGAGTATCGTTCATCACGAGTACTCAAACGTCGGTCAAATCTTCGCAGCAGATTTCTACAGCTAGCAGCTACAAAGAGTGTGACAAATTAGGACCAGAACGGCAATCTTGGGCAAATCGTGGAGACATTTTTTGTTTTTACAAGATAACTCTCACCCACACATCTAGAAATTACAAGAAACAAAATAACGGAATCGGGACGGAAACTTTTACCTCGTCCTTCCCACTCCGCCAACTCGTTTCCGTCGGATCATCACATTTTTTTTACCTTCACATAATTGTATACAAGGAAAACAATTCACAAATCACGCAGCCATAAAAGAGGAAGCGACTCAATTTTTAATGCTAAAAATGGTATTTTCAAACTACCCTCCCATTGGATATGTGTAATCAAAGGCAAAGATGAATATTTTGGCAAGTAAAATTATCTTAAACAAAAAGTACAAGCACTTTTATTCACATTTCAAAAAACAGCATTATTTATTAGGTTACCCAATATTTTATATCACTAAACGGAGTAAGTTTAGAGTAAAAGTAAAGTACGGGAGCAGAACATCTTGCGGAGAACCATTTTGAAACCCGTCGCCGGCATAAGAATAGTCTGCACCCTTTAAAAGACGCAGCGGTTTCAAAGTCGGACGGGATACGGCAACGCAAGGCACGAGAAAGCAGAGAAAAGCACTCCACTCGGAGAACCGTAGAGAAAACGGGCCCCATTTAGGCACCGGACAAACGAACAAACCCGGCCGGACGCTAACTCACAACCGACCGCCGGAAGCATTCGCCCGTCGGCGGGCTTCAAATACTTTGGGCCGGGCCACAGACGGTTAACGTACGGACGGACAAAAGAAACGAGCGACGCACCGACACCGAGACGTCGACGGCCGCGGGAGGAAAAGGTAAACATCCGGCCACAGATACATTAATTTCTTTAGTTAATTAAAACCAAAATTAATCACTAAAAACTGGTAAACACGTGGCATTTTTTCTCGAGAGAGACATTTGCCAGACATTTCCAAAACACGGGAAATCAAGAAAAACCGCTCCAGGTACTAAATTAAATTAATAAACAATCGCTTAATTAATTAACACGATTAACGTTAATTACAATCAAAAGAATTGAATATTTGATACATTTCCGATCGACTCACCAGTTTTTAACCAGAATATATAAATGCCAACCTAAATATGACTTTAATATACGAATAAACTCCATTTAAACACGAACATTCTGCAAGATTGACAATTACGAGTGTAACATCGACTACGTATGGAAGCGCTTGCCATTTAAATTACCCGACATTAAAGTGCAAATTTAAATTTTAAAATCTTTTCGTTAATTATTCGAGCTAAAATTGATCGTCGTCGTCTTTAATCGATTTATCGATAATCGAATTAAGACGCAAGTAATACTTACCTGGAAGTTTTCACGCATTTTAAAATTACTTTTCTTGCTGGACACGTGGCAACACTTTAAGTCGACAGACGATAAAATTTATTATTTAAACGAAATTTTTATCGTTTTTTTAACCGTATTTACAGTTTAAAAAATAATAATGATAATAAAATGGAATGAAATCTGTGCAGCATCAAAATTATAAATTGATCTTTCGCTAATTTTCGCGATTTTCATCGACATCGAACACCCGTTTATGCAATTTTCTTTTTTCGTTTACTTAATATAAAATTAATCCAATTTGAGTTCTATTAAGCATTATGATAAATTCTTGAAGACTAAGTCCGAACACGAACCCAAATTTCCCGATGAATGGATTTTCCCCACAGCGGTCGGTGGATCGCTGTGGGGATCCGGGATCGAATTCGGGAGATCAAGTTACCGGGAAATTTTCGCCATCTGTTGTGTCCCGTTATTCAGCGACCGGGCGTTCCGATATGGCAGACTGCATAGCTCGTGATTACAATAAATTAATTGACGCATCGCGAAACAATTCGCGAATTTAAATGAACCATTATTGAAATTCAAACATTTAATTTCATAAAAAGAAAACTGGGATGCTTTGTTTCCTAAGCCCCCGAAACTGGTTCGATGCGTGGGCTGTGATCCGGCATAATTTTTGCACGCTTATGACCCTAGTAAAGATGTGGTTTAAAAATTACCGTATTTTTACAATATACACTTAGATATTAACACAATGCACTTTGGGAGGAAACGAATACGGGTGCAAAAGAAATAAAGCTTATATACAATACACTGTTACTTTTTAATTTTGGAAATTTAACCAGTCCCGTTAAGCCCCCAGAGTTCCTCCCGTGTGCACGGTCTCTGGCAGCTGACCTACAATGGAGTAACCAACATAGACGAGGTACTGGAAATAATGCACGAGCCCAAACTTCCGACATATTTGGATTAAGCACGAAAATTTTTGAATCCAAGATGGCCAGCCTCTCCCGGAGCAACGTAGTCTGGCGTCTTCCGCGCCTCGACTGTCGCCAATTTGAATTAACCACAATAAATTATGAATATAGATTGGATTCAAACCCAGATCCTTGATGACAGTGGGCCGATATGGTCTCTAATTCTCAAAAGTTAATACAGCATGCAAGAGTTGCTGTGCAGTGAAAATAATCTATTAAAAAATAAAGTAAGATGAAACATCACTATTAAAAAAAATACCATTACCTTTTTGCTGTATAAAAATGACAGTGTTAAGAATGACTCCATCATACAATTTGTCATTTTATTTTCCACCTCTATGGTGGATAAAACAAAATTAACATAAATTTATGAAAATTTTTTAAATCGACGATCGCGGGCCAGATATTCGTAAAAAAAAAAAAAATCAGTCAAAAATATTAATACTGCAAGCAATATCTTTGATATTTTACTGGCAATTAGGGGCTGTTCAATAAGGCATGCAACCTATGGAAAACCATGGGTTGCATGGCAATAGCACGAGTTATTTTTTCCTTAGATGATTGAATAGTACTGTAACTTGCTGTAAGATCTTCTCAACAGATATTCACTGTTAAGTGCTACATAAATATATGGGAACAAGTGCTTTGGATGTGTCCACAACTATATGGACACATCCAAAGCACTTGTTACATCTGCACAAACTGGCAGATATGTGGATAGATATTCAGAACTCTGCGGTAAACATTACTCGGAATGCACGTTGACCGGCGTTACGCGACACGATTTGACACGTACGTTTGTCCGAATCTCCGAACGTCTCGTTTTCGGCGTACGATACGACGTACTGCAGTTAACCGTCGGTTACGAAACCTATCGAACACACCGTGGTATGACCAGAATGACTGGATTCTTCGCTGCATTAAGTATCGAGACTTTCACATCAGACAATAATACTTCCAACAGTAATGAAAGAATTTTGATTACAGATGCTTGTTTTGTTAATTAAACTTGATTTATTTTCATCTGTCTCATAAGCTGGAGTGACTGGCCACCAAAAGCCAAAGTAGCCACACTTAAAATCACAGCCCTTTAATCTTCAGAGTGCCCGTCTAATGTCGAAATACAATTTGACGGGCAGTAGCGCATTCTGCGACAGTTGGCTAATTGGGATAGTAAAGGCAACCGTTTGTCAGTTCTAGAGTCCGATTTGGACCTCGGGCCCCTTTTGTAGATAATTTGGCCACAAAAAGATCCGTGGCCTTGCTTACTATGTTTTCTTTGCTATCGCATCGAGAGTCGGGCCAGTCGAGCAATACAAATTACGTTTGTCGGTAGCCGTAGCGACAAAGACGACACTTTTATACGTAGTAAGCGAGACAAAAGGTCTCACTTACTACATATTATGATATTTGCACAGAAGCAATAAATCATATAAAATAGACGAAAAACAGATAATTAACGTGCCAGTGATGTATCATTTACCTTTGCCATAATAGAATAGAGAAGCGTAGCAAAAACATGCCAAAAAAGTTTCAACGTGTTCTTGCCAGTTAAATACGCCAAGCCTGTCATAAAAGAACGATTCCATTAAGCAACTGCAAAAAGATTTTGTACGAAAATACAATAAAATTTTATTTCAAAATTATTAAAATTTGTATAGGTAAACTTAAAACTCTCAACATTAACAACATTCTGTTCGGTTTCAAGTACTTGTCCATCTCTTCCCTCTCTTATTGCCTGCGGGAGGCTTCTGAAGTTGAAATGGCTTATTTTGGTTACTTATGGGATAAGGTGTCTGCAGGGATACGTCACTGTTCGGAACTAATAACGAACTGCCAAACGTAGAATTTGTATTGAGAGAACCTAAAAAAAGAAAAACAAAGTCATACATTATTATAAAATATTTTAAAACATAATGATAAATTCTCAAAAAACAATATGTTTTAATGAAATAAAAGCATAATTTTACCATTAAACCTTGTCGAAGTAATTAAATTAAATTTACGCACAGACAATTTGCTAAGATGAATAAGAATTCTTTTTAGCAAGTTGTCTGTGCGTAAAGTATGTTATTCATAAATGTATATTAATGATTAAACTGTCATTTCTTAGAGAATTTTCTATATAAACTTATTTACTATGACTAGGCATAATTTTTACATTAAAGTTACATCAAAACATTTTTTATATATATAGTAAAGTTCCATTTTAACATTTACATTTTACATTACACATTACATTTTTATTTCTGTTGTTCCATAGAAACATTAGAACTTAACTTCAATTTAACATTTCTCGATTTTACGTTAAAGTTTGATTTTAAGGAGAAATTTTTAACCATGCACCCAAATACAATTTCAATATAACATGTGAAAGATAAAAGGATACTGGGTCATTTTTGTGTTCCAATTCTTTGCTCACCGTGATGTCACAAGCTAAAAAGGGGCTAGATTTAAAGATTGGTTTTCATTACACATTTGTGTTCTGAAATACAAATATTAATAATTGACATTATGTTAATTTAATCAAAATATAATAAACTGGTCTGTTTTGTTTGCAATTAACAATGCAGTTATCATTCCATTCCTTTACACCACTTAATATATGAATTTAAAGACTTTACCATTAAATTTTTGTGACAAAATAATGTATAGCATGATCCCATTTTATAAGTATTTGATGCACAAGAACTCAATATAATAAACCATTTTCTTCTTGCACTCTTCCCAATTTATGAGACAAAATATTTGATACAATGTACACCAATTGATAAATATAAAAACAACATGTTGTAATCACTAGTTTGACGAGATCAAAAGTTCCAAACGCTACAATTAGATGGCTCGTAGGACCCAATCTCTATTTCCTTGTCTCAGTCACTAGAGTTAGTCAATTTGTTCTAATGCAATTGTACAGTAAACTTAGTAAACTTTATCCCTACAGATCTTAACAGCCATAATTACTGATTACAATTTCACTGAAAAGCAATTTTATTTTACTTGTTTTCTGCTTATTTATTGTCTTAACTAAGGTTTATTTTCTTACAATTTAATTAAAGAAATATCCGATAAGTTAGATATTTGTCTTTCTCGTTTCGTAAGTTATTAGTTCCTTTTATATCGACAAATAACCCAAACAACATTCATTTATTTTGTATTATTTAAATTAAAATCATTGGAACAAAGCCAAATTTCAACTGTAGGAAATAATGAAAGAGCTAGTTTCAATTTGCAAGTTTTAAGAAAGGAATATGCTCATAAACTAGGGGTTTTTTTTTTCTTTAAACTCCTCCCACTCCGAGTACTAAGAGGGTCTTTATATTAACCCATTGCGAGTTTGGCCGGACCCACAATAAGGTATCCGGGAAACGAGGATCTAACAAATCTAGAACGGCCACTATCCAAAAATTCCCGAAGGTTTCCGACTCATTCGGATTCAATATTGGATCTCCAGAGATAGGCCGATGCCTTGATGTCTTGGCCATCTGGCAGACAATAAATTGGAGTTATAAGGTGTATATGAAATTATATTGATCCCATTCACTCATTCACTGATATAAAATGTTTCACGAAAGTAAATGTCTTACCGGGGAGAAAAAAAAAACACAATTTGCTTGCATTATTTTAAAGTACTTTTCTTTTGCCTTACTATTGACTATTTTTTATTAAAAGATTTTGATATTTAGATTAAATAACTGTAAATAATACATAAAAGTGACATTGTTTACAAAGAATTATTAATTACAAAATTATGTGAAAAGTAGCAGATTGTCAAAGACAGTCAAGATGAAACCTCCAGCAAAACACAGTGGAACACCATTTATGTTTCACATTTGTGTCATTTCACACTGGTCCCAAAAATTTTCAATGGTAAAACATTTTGTTTATACTTAAAAGTTTATTATGGATCCCATTCATGCATTGCTTCTGTTCTAGTAAAGATTATAAATATTACAGTATTCTTTTAGAAAATGAATTCAGAATATCTATCAACAGAACATATTCTTTGTTCTATTCTCAAATTCTTTGTTCTCTTCATATTCCTAAAATTAAATGGCATATTCTCTCTGAAAATGAGCATTAACAATATATAATTAATCAATGGGTGTGAGGTGGTCAGAATACAAGTTAGTGTACACATTTTTTTGTATCCTGTAACAGCAACACAGTTTGTATAAAAGCTATTAGTTCTGCCATCTTGTGATGAAGCCTTGTTTAATTTTGATTAGTCGGTTTGACGGGATATGGCAATTTAACACACAGTCAATCCAAGTAGGGATGTTTCCCGCGAAGACATTCTACGAAAAACTGGAAAAACTTCGAAAACTCCACATCCGTCAGTTAGGCAAAAAACCCGTGACTAACTACCGGTGTTTGGGATTTTATTCACTCGGCCACTGGGTAGTGGCCGAGTGAATAAAATCCCAAACACAATTCTGATTGCACATCTTTTTGGTTCAGTCCATTAAGAAAGGTATATATGGTACTCCACTATAATATGTTTAATTATTATTACAAAAACATACTATGATCAATTTCAATGTTTGATTCAATTTAATAAAATACTTTGTAAATTTTAAAATTATTTGTGAACTTATGCAAACTAAAGCTAAAAGTGAGCAAAACTGCAGCCACATTCTTTCACAATTTGAGAAAAAAAATAGATGCAATTTCTTAAAGATTTTACCATTAAAGGGGAGGGGGTATCAAAGATTATGAATTACTGACAAAACAACATGAGATAAAGAATCAATGGCAGATGCCACTAATTACTGCTGTAAATAATATGTTAAGGAAAAAGAAAATTAAATTTATCAAGAGAATTTTCAAAAGATTAATATAGAATATTCATAAGTATTATTGCAATATCAAGTTAAATACATCATCTCAAATTATTTAAGGAAGTATTAAAGACAAAAAATAAACGGAGAAAATGAACTCTTACCGCTATTTACCTAGGGGTTTGAATATGGAGCTACTTCCGAGATTTAGCGCGGAGCTAGAGAACAAATTTGGCTGAGCACTGAAAGATCCAGTTCCCAATCCTAAAAAAAGAAAAGAAATACACAATTAAATAATGCTGGACCGAACACAAATGGAACATTATAGTAAGTGTATCAATTATACAAGTGACTACACAAAAAGCTTATTCGTGAGGAGTAGGCTTGATGACAATAGAAATGGTGCCTGAACAATTTACCACACGCCACCAAATTTATTTATTTAAAGTTTCGGATGTTATCCTTAGAGTCCGCAGAAAACGAACGGTAAAGATTTAAGTGTTTGGGGCCGTCCATAAATTACGTAAGGTATTTTGGGGTGGGTGGGGGTCAAGAATTTCTTACGATTTCTTACTCGGGGGTAGGGGGTAACAGAACTCGTTTTACGTAATACAGGTATACCTCGTCTTACGTCGGTAATTGGTTCCGGGAGAGGCGACGTAAGTCGAATTTACTTGTGTAGTTAAGACGTAAGTCGAAACTACGACTTACGTCGTAACTAAACGCCAATAATGGAGGAAATGCCAATAATGAGCACTTATAGACCGCTAAATAAGACAACAACAGAAACACAGATGTTTTCGTGTTTTGTTTTCTAGGATTTATGATGATTATATTAACATTTACTGTAAATGTACATATTTTAATATGATTTTATGTGCTTTCAATGCTTTTCTAGTGATATTACGACTTCGACGTTTGTGGCGGACGGATTTAAAGTCGAATAAACTGACTTAAACTCGATTTTTATTTTTCCGTATACTTTTATGACAAACGGCGTATAATCGGGAACGACGTAACTCGAGGTATACCCGTATTCTCATTTTTATTTTTTGATCTCGTCGAGTGGTGGAGTTTTGAATTTGGGTTCAATTTGGCGGTTTCTATTAAGAACGCTCGTCGTACCAATGCCATCTTGTGTGACATGATAGAATAATAATGCTAGCAGACTCACACTCTACACATTTTTTATCATGGGAGAAAGGCAGTGTGGTGGTTTCTCTCTCTTATTTTGTTTTGTATGACGTTTCTGTTTACACGTGTAGTAGCTAGTCGATCTGTCAAAGTTTTTTGCATCCTTTTGTGAAAATTAAAATTAATATTAAAATGAATATTTTGACATTGATTAATGATGATGATAACGAAAAGATTGTCGATAATTAAAAAATAAAGTACTTAAAATAAATTGTTCATTCGAATTCATTAAATTTTTATATTTTTAAATTTGTTCACATAAAGTCTTTATAAATAATAGCACATATTAATTAACTAATTAATAATTATATATTTTGGACCTAAGATTTTTAGGGTTTCATAAAAAATTTTTTTTTTTTAAATCATGCCTAAATATTACATAAGATAGGAAAGGGGAGGGGGTATCAAAAAAAATATTACGGTTTCTTACACGGGGGTGGGTGGGGGTCTAGAATGGCCGAAATCGCCCTTACGTAATTTATGGACGGCCCCTTTCCAACGATATGCAGCAGAAGAGTAAGTGTAGCATCACCAAGCACCTTATTAAATGAGTTAACTTTTTGCCTCTTCTTGGCCTTTAATCTCAGTGCCAATCACACAATATATGTAATTTTATAAATAAATTTTTTTAAAGTTTGCACCAAATATGCATCTCTTTTTGTATCTTAAAGAGTAGGGAAAAAACAAAATAAATTACATAAAAAAAGAAACAGAATATAACTTCATTTAAAGTATGAATTAGTCAGTTTGAGTTTTGGTACATCATCATCATCAATACTGAAGTTATCAGTGATATTTCATAATTTCAATTATAAACTAATCTGTACACTTAAACTAATGCAAAAAGTTTTTATTAGGTTTTCATTAATGATAATTATATGTTAAACGAGTCAAAAAAATGTTTCAAATACAGGTAGAATGTTACCTGTTCCCAATCCTGATGAACCAAATCCTCCGCCTTGATTAGAAACAGTTCCTAACGAACTACCACCTTTAAAAAGAAAAATCTATTGTTAGTCAGTTATGGAAATTAAATAGATTTTAAACACCTTAAAATGTAAGTTTATACAAAAACATATTTGTTGTTTTACAGGTTTAATGTTAACAGGAGTCTTAAATATTTTATTTCCTTTATGGTTTAATGTATCAGAATTAATTGTTATTTGTTTAATGTATTGGTGATAAAAATATTTTGTCACGTTTGCATATATTTTTGTATTTAACGATACGACCGACGCGATACGAGTTACCAAAGAGGCGCCGTAAGTCGGCCCAAAATGCATTTAACAATACGTGCAATCGACCGGAATAAAGTTAAGATTCTATTTTAAATTTATCAAATTTATAAAAGTTTCTCAAAAAAGACAATACATAAAAAAATACCCTCAAACTTTGTCTCTTCCGCCGCGAGACCGTTAATTTCCGACGTGCACGAAAGGGACAAAGTTTGAGCACACTTTTTACGTATTGTCTCTTTTGAGAATATTTTATGAATTTTCTAAATTTAAACTTATTTGTCCCAGCAACCTTCTTTTCTTTTTTTTTATCAAATATTAAGATTCTATTTTTGGATCATTTGCAAACACAGAACTGTGAAGTTAAAAGAATTATTTAATAATTCACTTTTAGTTTTAAAAGGTGTTATATTTTACTTCCTGGGAATATTGCATAGAATACTAAATGTTTAATATATATGATAACAAACATAAATTTTTAAAAATGTTCAGATATCTCCATTTGGTAAGTATGGCTTTGTTTAACTAAGATATTTAAGAAAGAAAATAAAATGACAATAATTTTTGAAAAACAACTGTAATAAATAATTTTTGTTTGGGTATTATACTTTATTTAATGTTAATTTTACTATTACATATTTTTACTTTGAATTCAAAGTTTCATCAGTAGGTTGCAAAGAAAGAGTAACACTTTGTTTTTAATAAATTACACACTTATTTGTTACATTTTATCATTCATATATATTAAAATTTCTATTTCATAATCTGTTTTATCATCATACTAGAATTAAAAATGAGAGATTTTTACTTTATTTAACATATTTGTCTTTTTATTCTTTCCCTACCGAGTATGATCGGTTAATCAAAACCGTCCATCCACAATTATTTTGGATAATCAATGCTCTACTGTAATTAGGTTACAGAGAGAGAGAGAAAATTAAAGCAAGAACTTTTATTATCTTGTCAGCTTCCTAAAACAGGCTGCATAAAATCTCTTGAATTACTGTTGGAATCAGTGTATGTTCCCAAATCTCTTCATCACTTAAAAAATGTTCTTACTCTGAAATATTCATTAAAAATCAAAAACTGACAATTGCTCAGTGCCAACTCTGGGTTTACCTACAATCACATTTTCAGACCTTTAAATGAATATTTGAGCAGCAACTATTTCTCGGGTAATGAAGAGAGAATCAGAAACTTTACTGCAGTGCATCTAACTGAAATCAGTAGACTTTTCTGCAGCATGTTTTCAGAAGCTAGTCAATTGGGATGTGTTTCTAAACGTTTATACGATTCTGTTGAAAAATAAATGTTAGAAATTTTTTTTAATGTTTTAAGTATGTCTGTAATGTGATTACTGACTTCTTTTCTACTTCAAAAATTCTATTCTATTAGGAGTGTTGATAAAATAATATTTCTCTGCAAGAAAAGTCTTGATTGGCATTTAATCTATATTACAAATGTACCAAAATTATAAAAATTATAAAAGCTTTTACATTAAACTGTGGTGAAAATATACTAATGAGAAACTAGCAGAATAAAGACTTTTGAATAAATGTTTATATTTACCCGACGGATGCTGAGTTCGATTCAGTGCCGATGCCATCGCAATCGCCGCAGGACTAGGAGTATTAGAAAAGGGACCGGGACCGATCGTAACCGGAATTTCGGGATACGAATAAATACCATTTTTATTTTTCTTAAACTGTTCAAATACGTTTTTGTTGTCTCCGTCTATTAATCTCCGATACGACAAAAACTGTTCTTTTTGATGCTAAAAATATACAGACAATTATATTCCCTATAAAAATTATAATGGATATAAGTTTGATAATAATATGTATAAATAAAAAAAATTATTTGAAACTTTGAAGGCAAGATTTTTACAATTGGGTATTTGTTTGAAGAGATCAATCTGTGTGAAATTATAACTTTATAATACACCAATTAAATCCAATAATCTTATTTAAAATAAATGCCAAATGATACTTCTTGGTTTGAGTAAACGATTTCTCAGAACTTCTATGGCCACAGTGGCCAAATTGTGACTCTTCTAGACCATTATTGCAGCTCCTATATAGTTATACAATTTCTTTTTATAAACTTGAAACATGCTACTTACATATATATAATATTGTATGGGAGTCACAATAAGGGTTAGAAGAACTCCAGAAGAACCAAGTTTATATAGTAACTAATGTTGAAGAGAAAGAAAGAATTTGTACAGATAAATATAGTAAAACCCATCGTGTTGTTACAGATACTTTTCAATCTTGACTCTGCTGAATTCTCGGTGTCAAACTACTGTGTGACTATGCAGTGTATGTTAGAAAAATTTAAAAAGTTTATTGTATGTACATAGTGATGATGTCACAATGCTCTCAATTTTAGCTGTGTCTTGCCACCATACGACATACTTTCCATTTTAACAACAGAGTCATATCATTCATCTATCTTACTCCATTTGAGAGAAAATTTTTGAATTAAAATAACACGACCTGCAGTCCAAACTGGAAGTTCGTATATAGTTAATTGGAGACTCCCGTCCCTAACTTTTATATATCTGGTCTCAACTTTCATCTGTCTAACTCTGTTCTTGAGGTTAGGGAAAGACAGACAGACAGCCCAGTGGAAATTTGTAGGTCTACAATTTTTGAAAATTGCAGCCCAATCAACCAATGTTGTTAGTTTACAAAGTAAAATGCCATAATATTCATCACAAATTATGTTAGCATGTTCCAAAAGTAAAAAATCTTTCACAATGCTTACCATTAGGGTTTCTCATTTCCCGGTCTTTCGCTCGTCCCGGGATTTCGGGATAAAAGTGAACCGTTTCCCAGGATCCCGGGATATAATTAATTATTTTCAAAATATAAAAAATATCTTGAAATTGAATGATATAATTATTTTTCATTTTTAAAAGTAATTTAATACGTTCTGCAACTTCCAAAATCATAATATTAATAATGCTGTGTAAAATATATATTAAAATTACCTTTGAATTATGTAGAAATTTTCAAATAGAAAAAATTTATTAAAGTTTGTTGGAAACTGCTTTAAAAAAATGCCTTTGAATCGAGTCGAAAATTTAAAGAAAAAATGAACTTAGCTCAAACTTCTAACTTGAAAGGTAATTTTCATTTTTTTAAAAAAACATAACACAAAATATTATTGTAAATTTTTATAAGATTTTGAAAATTAAAGATGGTCAATACTCCGATCACTCAATCTGATTATTATTTTAATCGTGAAAAGTCCCACTACTG